>NW_027667330.1:260000-725779 GCF_963924665.1 Micromys minutus
GTTAGGTTTCGGGTTAGGGTCAGGGTTAGGGTTAGCGTTAGGGTTAGGGTTCGGGTTCGGGTTAGGGTTAGCGTTAGCGTTAGGGTTAGGATTAGTGTAAGGGTTAGGGTTAGGTTTAGGGTTAGGGTTAGGGTCAGAGTTAGGTTTAGGGTTAGGGTTAGGATTAGGTTTATGGTTATGTTTACTGTTAGGTTTCAGTTTAGGATTAGGGTTAATGTTAGGGTTAGGTTTAGGGTTATGGTTACAATTAGGAGGTTAGGTTTATTGTTAGTATAAGGGTTAGGGTTAAAGTTAGGGTTAGGTTTAGTGTTAAGGTTATGTTTACAGTTAGATTTCAGTTTAGTGTTAAGCTTAAGGTTAGGGTTAGTTTTATTGTTAGGGTTACGAATAGGGGGTTAGGTTTATGGTAAGGATTAGGGTTATGGTTAGGGTTAGGGTTAGGGTTAGGGTTAGGGTTAGGGTTCGGGTTCGGGTTAGGGTTAGGGTTAGGTTTAGGGTTAGGGTTAGGGTTTGGGTTAGAGTTAAGGTTAGGGTTAGGGTTAGGGTTAGGGTTAGGGTTAGGGTTAGGGTGAGGGTTAGGTTTAGGGTTAGAGTTAGGGTTAGGGTTAGTGTTAAGTTTAGGTATTGGGTTAGGTTTATGGGTAGGGTTAAGTTTATATTTAATGTTAGGTTTAGGGTTAGGTTTAAATTTAAGGTTAGGGTTAGGGTTAGCGTAAGTGTTACGATTATGGTGTTAGTTTTATGGTTAGGATTAGGGTTAGGTTTAGGATTAGAGTCATGGTAAGGGTTAGGGTTAGGGTTAGGTTTAGGGATAGGTTTAGGGTTAGAGTTAGGTGTAGAATTAGGTTTAGGGTTAGATTTAAAGTTTAGGGTTTAGTGTTAGGATTAGGGTTAGTGTGAGGTTTAGTGTTAGGGTTAGGTTTAGGGTTAGGGTTATGTTTAGGGTTAGGCTTAATGTTAGGATTTTGGTTAGTGTTAGGGTCATGGTTAGGTTTAGGGTTATGGTTAGGGTTAGGGTTAGGTTTAGGGTTATGGTTATGTTTACTGTTATGTTTAAGTTTAGGGTTATGGTTAAGGTTAGGGTTAGGGTTAGGGTTAGGGTTACAATTAGGAGGTTAGGTTTATTGTTAGGATTAAGGTTAGGGTTAAATTTAGGGTTAGGTTTAGTGTTAAGGTTATGTTTACAGTTGGGTTTCAGTTTAGAGTTAGGCTTAAGTTTAGGGTTAGGTTTATTGTTAGGGATAGGATTAGGGGGTTAGGTTTATGGTGAGGATTAGGGTTATGGTTAGGGTTAGGCTTAAGGTTAGTGTTAGGATTAGGGTTAGGGTTTGTGTTAGGGTTAGGGTTAGGGTTAGTGTTAGCGTTAGGGTTAAGGTTAAGGTTAGGGTTAGGGTAATGGTTAGGTTTAGGGTTAGGTTTAGGGTTAGGGTTAGGGTTAGGGTTAGGGTTTGGTTTAGGGTTAGAGTTAGGTTTAGGGTTAGTGTTAAGTTTAGGTATAGGGTTATGGTTATGGGTAGGGTTAAGTTTATATTTATTGTTAGGTTTATGGTAAGGGTTAAATTTAAGGTTAGGGTTAGGCTTAGCGTAAGTGTTACGATTATGGGGTTAGGTTTATGGTTAGGTTTAGGGTTAGGTTAAGGATGAGAGTCAGGGTAAGTGTTCGGTAAGGGTTAGGTTTAGAGATAGGGTTAGGGTTAGAGTTAGGGGTAGGGTTAGGGTTAGGGTTAGATTTAAAGTTTAGGGTTTAGTATTACGATTAGGGTTAGTGTGAGTTTTAGGGTTAGGGTTAGGTTATGGTTAGGGTTAGGGTTAGGCTTAGTGTTAGGATGTGGTTTAGGGTTAGGGTCAGGTTTAGGTTTAGGGTTATGGTTAGGGTTAGGGTTTGTTTTAGGGTTATTGTTATGTTTACTCTTAGGTTTCGGTTTAGGGTTAGGGTTAAGGTTAGGGTTAGAGTTAGGGTTACAATTATTAGGTTAAGTTTATTGTTAGGATTAGGGTTAGGGTTAAAGTTAGGTTTAGGTTTAGTGTTAAGGTTATGTTTTCAGTTAGGTTTTAGTTTAGAGTTAGGCTTAAAGTTAGGGTTAGGGTTAGGGTTACGATTAGGGGGTTAGGTTTATGGTTAGGATTAGTGTTATGGTTAGGGTTAGGCTTAGGGTTAGTGTTAGGATTAGTGTTAGGGTTTGGGTTAGGTTAAGTGTTAGGGTTAGGGTTAGGGTTAGGGTTAGGTTTAGGGTTAGGGTTAGGGTTAGGTTTAAGGTTAGGTTTAGGGTTTAGTGTTTAGTGTTAGGATTAGAATTAGGGGTAGGGTTAGTGTTAGGGTTAGGGTTAGGGTTATGGATATTGTTAGGTTTAGGCTTTAAGGTTTAGGGTTTAGGTTTAGGTTTTAGGATTTTTTAAGATTTAGGGTGGATTATGTTTAGGGTATAAAGTTTAGTGTTAGGGTTAGGGTTAGGGTTATGGTTATGTTTAGGGTTTAGGGTTTATTTTAGGATAAGGGTTATGGTTAGTATTAGGGTTAGTGTTAGGGTTAGGGGTAGGATTAGTGTTAGGGTTATGGTTAGTGTTAGGACTAGGATTAGGGTTAGTGTTAAGTTTTGGGATAGGGTTAGTGTTAGGGGTAGTGTTAAGGTTATGTTTATTGTTAGGTTTAAGTTTAGGGTTAGGTTTAAGTTTAGGATTAGGGTTAGGTTATTGTTACGATTATGGGGTTAGGTTTCTGGTTATGATTAGGGTTAGGGTTAGGATTAGTGTCAGGGTAAGTGTTAGGTTTAGGGTTAGGGTTAGGGTTGGGGTTAGAGTTAGGGTTCTGGTTAGGGTTAGGGTTAGGGTTAAGGTTATGTTTATAGTTAGGTTTAGGGTTAGCTTTAGGGATAAGGGTAGGGTTAGTGTGAGTGTTATGATTAGAGGGTTAGATTTATGGTTACGGTTAGGGTTAGGGTTAGGGTTAGTGTTAGGGTTAGAGTAGGGTTAGGGTTAGTGTTAGAGTTATCGGTAGTATTAAGGTTAGGATTAGGGATAGGGTTAGGGTTATGGTTAGGTTTAGGTTTTGGGTTAGAGTTATGGTTATTATTAGGTTTAGGGTTTGGGTTTAGGGTTTAAGGTTTAGGGTTTAGGGTTGTTTAAGGTTTAAGGTGGATTAGGTTTAGAGTTTAAAGTTTAGTGTTAGGGTTGGGGTTAGGTTTAGGGTCAGGGTTAGGGTTATGGTTATGGTTAGGGTTAGGGTTAGGTTCAGGTTTAGGTTTAGGGTTAGGGTTAGTGTTATGATTAGGGGGTTATGTTTAAGGTTAGCATTAGTGTTAGGGTTAGGATTAGCATTATGGTTAGTGTTAGGATTAGGGTCACGGTTAGGTTTAGGGTCAGAGTTAGGTTTAGTGATAGGGTTAGGGTTAGGGTTAGTGTTAGGGTTAGGTTTAGGGTTATGGTTATTGTTAGGTTTAGGTTTTATGCTTTAGGGTTTAAGGTTTAGGGTATAAGATTGTTTAAGGTTTAGGGTGGATTAGGTTTAGGGTTTAGAGTTTAGTGTTAGCGTTAGGGTTAGTTTTAGGGATTAGTGTTTATTGTTAGGATTAGTGTTAGTGTTAGGGTTAGGGTTAGGTTTAGGGTTAGGGTTAGGATTAGGGTTAGAATTAGGGTTATGGTTATTGTTAGGTTTAGGGTTCAGGGTTTAGGGTTTAAGGTTTAGGGTTTATGATTGTTTAAGGTTTAGAGTGGTTTAGGTTTAGGATTTACAGTTTAGTGTTATGGTAAGGGTTAGGGTTTGTTTTAGGGTTTATGGTTTATTGTTACGGTTACGGTTAGGGTTATGGTTAGGGTTATTGTTAGGGTTAGGGTTAGGGTTAGGCTTTGGGTAAGGGTTAGGATTAGAATTAGGGTTAGTGTTAGGGTTAGGGTTAGGGTTAGAGTTAGGGTTAGGGTTAGGGTTAGGGTTAGGGTGAGGGTTAGGGTTAGGGTTAGAGTTAGGGTTAGGTTTAGTGTTAAGTTTAGGTATAGGGTTAGTGTTATGGGTAGGGTTAAGTTTATATTTATTGTTAAGTTTAGGGTTAGGGTTAAATTTTAGTTTAGGGCTAGGGTTAGCGTAAGTGTTACGATTATGGTGTTAGGTTCAAAGTTAGGATTAGGGTTAGGTTTAGTATTAGAGTCAGGGTAAGGGTTAGGGTCAGGGTTAGGGTAAGGGATAGGGTTAGGGTTAGAGTTAGGGGTAGGGTTAGGGTTAGGGTTAGGGTTAGAGGTAGGGTTAGGGTTAGGGTTAGATTTAAAGTTTAGGGTTTATTGTTAGGATTAGAGTTAGTGTGAGGTTTAGGGTTAGGGTTAGGTTTAGGTTTAGGGTTAGGGTTTTGGTTAGGGTTAGGGTTTGTGTTAGGATTAGGGTTAGGGTTAGGGTCAGGGTTAGGTTTAGGGTTATGGTTAGGGTTAGGGTTATGTTTAGGGTTATGGTTATATTTACTGTTAGGTTTCAGTTTAGGGTTAGGTTTAAGGTTAGGGTTATGGTTAGGATTAGGGTTACAATTAGGAGGTTAGGTTTATTGTTCGGATTAAGGTTAGGGTTAAATTTAGGATTAGGTTTAGTGTTAAGGTTATGTTTACAGTTGGGTTTCAGTTTAGAGTTAAGCTTAAGTTTAGAGTTAGCGTTATTGTTAGGGTTACAATAAGGGGGTTAGGTTTATTGTAAGGTTTAGGGTTATGGTTAGGGTTAGGCTTAGGGTTAGTGTTAGGATTAGGGTTAGGGTTTGTGTTAGGGTTAGGGTTAGGGTTAGTGTTAGTGTTAGGGTTACGGTTAGGGTTAGGGTTAGGGTAAGGTTTAGGGTTAGGGTTAGGGTTAGGGTTAGGGTTAGGGTTAGGGTTAGGGTTAGGGTTAGGGTTAGTGTTAGGTTTAGGGTTAGAGTTAAGTTTTGGTATAGGGTTAGGGTTATGGGTAGGGTTAAGTTTATATTTATTGTAAGGTTTAGGGTTAGGGTTAAATTTAAGGTTAGGGTTAGGGTTAGCGTAAGTGTTACGATTATGGGGTTAGGTTTATGGTTAGGATTAGGGTTAGGTTAAGGATTAGAGTCAGGGTAAGGGTTAGGGTCAGGGTTATGTTTAAAGATAGGGTTAGGGTTAGAGTTAGGGGTAGGGTTAGGTTTAGGTTTAGATTTAAAATTTAGGGTTTAGTGTTAGGATTAGGGTTAATGTGAGGTTTAGGGTTAGTGGTAGGTTTAGGTTTAGGGTTAGGTTTTGGGTTAGAATTAGGGTTATGGTTGTTGTTAGGTTTAGGGTTCAGGGTTTAGGGTTTAAGGTTTAGGGTTTAGGATTGTTTAAGGTTTAGGGTTGTTTAGGTTTAGGATTTACAGTTTAGTGTTAGGGTAAGGGTTAGGGTTTATTTTAGTGTTTAGGGTTTATTGTTACGGTTACAGTTAGGGTTAGGGTTAGGGTTATTGTTAGGGTTAGGGTTTGGGTTAGGGTTAGGGTTAGGCTTAGGGTTAGCGTTACGGTTACGGTTAGGGTTAGGGTTAGGGTTAGAGTTAGGGTTAGGGTTAGTGTAAGGACTAGGGTTAGGGTTAGTGTTAAGTTTTGGGATAGGGTTAGGGTTAGGGGTAGGGTTAAGGTTATGTTTATTGTTAGGTTTAAGGTTAGGGTTAGGTTTAAGGTTAAGTTTAGGGTTAGGTTATTGGTACGATTATGGGGTTAGGTTTCTGGTTAGGATTAGGGTTAGGGTTAGGATTAGAGTCAGGGTTTGGGTTAGGTTTAGGGTTAGGGTTAGGGTTGGGGTTAGAGTTAGGGTTCGGGTTAGTGTTAGGGTTAGGGTTAAGGTTATGTTTATAGTTAGGTTTAAGGTTAGGGTTAGAAATAAGGGTAGGTTTAGGGTTAGTGTTATGATTACTGGGTTAGATTTATGGTTACAGTTATGGTTAAGGTTAGGGTTAGTTTTAGGGTTAGGGTAGGGTTAGGGTTAGGGTTAGACTTAGGGTTAGTATTAAGGTTAGGGTTAGGGATAGGGTTAGGGTTATGGTTAGGCTTAGGTTTTGGGTTAGAGTTATGGTCATTGTTAGGTTTAGGGTTTGGGTTTAGGGTTTAAGGTTTAGGGTTTAGGATTGTTTAAAGTTTAGGGTGGATTAGGGTTAGAGTTTAGAGTTTAGTGTTAGGGTTAGGGTTAGGTTTAGGTTCAGGGTTAGGGTTAGTGTTAGGGTTAGGGTTAGGGTTAGGTTTAGGTTTAGGGTTAGGGGTAGGGTTAGGGTTATGATTAGGGTGTTTGGTTTAAGGGTAGCATTAGTGTTAGGGTTAGGATTAGAATTATGGTTAGTGTTAGGATTAGGGTCAGGGTTAGGTTTAGGGTCAGGGTTAGGTTTAGGGATAGGTTTAGGGTTAGGGTTAGTGTTAGGGTTAGGTTTAGGGTTATGGTTATTGTTAGGTTTAGGTTTTATGGTTTAGGGTTTAAGGTTTAGGGTATAGGATTGTTTAAGGTTTAGGGTGGATAGGTTTAGGGTTTAGAGTTTAGTGTTAGCGTTAGGGTTAGGTTTAGGGATTAGTGTTTATTGTTAGGATTAGTGTTAGCGTTAGGGTAAGGGTTAGGTTTAGGGTTAGGGTTAGGGTTTGGGTTAGAATTAGGGTTTTGGTTATTGTTAGGTTTAGGGTTCAGGGTTTAGGGTTTAAGGTTTAGGGTTTAG
The DNA here is from genome assembly GCF_963924665.1 of Micromys minutus. Taxonomy (NCBI): domain Eukaryota; kingdom Metazoa; phylum Chordata; class Mammalia; order Rodentia; family Muridae; genus Micromys; species Micromys minutus. The sequence continues at coordinate 266,642 of NW_027667330.1, forward strand.
GATTATTTAAGGTTTAGGGTGGTTTAGGTTTAGGATTTAAAGTTTAGTGTTAGGGTAAGGGTTAGGGTTTGTTTTAGGGTTTAGGGTTTATTGTTACGGTTACGGTTAGGGTTAGGGTTCAGGTTAGGTTTAGGCTTAATGTTAGGGTTACGGTTAATGTTAGGGTTAGGGTTAGAGTTAGGGTTAGGGTTAGTGTTAGGACTAGGGTTAGGGTTAGTGTTAAGTTTTGGGATAGGGTTAGGATTAGGGGAAGGTTTAAGGTTATGTTTATTGTTAGGTTTAAGGTTAGGGTTAGGTTTAAGGTTACGGTTAGGGTTAGGTTATTGGTACGATTATGGGGTTAGGTTTCTGGTTAGGATTAGGGTTAGGGTAGGATTAGAGTCAGGGTACAGGTTAGGTTTAGGGTAAGGGTTAGGGTTGGGGTTAGATTTAGGGTTCGAGTTAGGGTTAGGGTTAGGGTTAAGGTTATGTTTATAGTTAGGTTTAGGGTTAGGGTTAGGTATAAGGGTAGGGTTAGGTTTAGTGTTATGATTAGGGGGTTAGATTTATGGTTACGGTTATGGTTAGGGTTAGGGTTAGTGTTAGGGTTAGGGTAGGGTTAGTGTTAGGGTTAGACTTAGGGTTAGTATTAAGGTTAGGGTTAGGGATATGGTTAGGTTTATGGTTAGGCTTAGGTTTTGGGTTAGAGTTATGGGTATTGATAGGTTTAGTGTTTGAGTTTAGGGTTTAAGGTTTAGGGTTTAGGATTGTTTAAGGTTTAGGGTGGATTAGGTTTAGGGTTTAGAGTTTAGTGTTAGGGTTAGGGTTAGGTTTAGGGTCAGGGTTAGAATTAGTGTTACTGTTAGGGTTAGGGTTAGGTTTAGAGTTAGGGTTAGGGTTAGGGTTAGGGTTATGATTAGGGGGTTAGGTTTAAGGTTAGCATTAGTGTTAGGGTTAAAATTAGAATTATGGTTAGTGTTAGGATTAGGGTCAGGGTTAGGTTTATGGTCAGTGTTAGGTTTAGGGATAGGGTTAGGGTTAGCGTTAGTATTAGGGTTAGATTTAGGGTTATGGTTATTGATAGGTTTAGATTTTATGGTTTAGGGTTTAAGGTTTAGGGTATAGGATTGTTTAATGTTTAGGGTGGATTGGGTTTTGGGTTTAGAGTTTAGTGTTAGCGTTAAGTTTAGGTTTAGGGATTAGTGTTTATTGTTAGGATTAGTGTTAGTGTTAGGGTTAAGGTTAGGTTTAGGGTTAGGGTTAGGGTTAGGGTTAGAATTAGGGTTATGGTTATTGTTAGGTTTAGGGTTCAGGGTTTAGGGTTTAAGGTTTAGGGATTAGGATTTTTTAAGGTTTAGGGTGGTTTAGGTTTAGGATTTACAGTTTAGTGTTACGGTAAGGGTTAGGGTTTGTTTTAGGGTTTATGGTTTATTGTTACGGTTACGGTTAGGGTTAGGGTTAGGGTTATTGTTAGGGTTAGGGTTAGGGTTACGGTTAGGTTTAGGGTTAGGGTTAGAGTTAGGGTTAGGGTTAGGGTTAGGGTTAGGGTTAGGGTTAGGGTTAGGGTTAGGGTTAGGGTTAGGGTTACGGTTAGATTTAGGGTTAGGGTTAGGGTTAAGGTGAGGGTGAGGTTTAGGGTTAGGGTTAGATTTAGGGTTAGGGTTAGTGTTAAGGTTAGGTATAGGGTTAGCGTTATGGGTAGGGTTAAGTTTATATTTATTGTTAGGTTTAGGGTTAGGGTTAAATTTAAGGATAGGGTTAGGGTTAGCGTAAGTGTTACGATTATGGGGTTAGGTTTATGGTTAGGATTAGGGTTAGGTTTATGATTAGAGTCAGGGTAAGGGTTAGTGTCAGGGTTACGTTTAGGGATAGTGTTAGGGTTAGAATTAGGGGTAGGGTTAGGGTTAAGGTTAGATTTAAAATTCAGGGTTTATTGTTAGGATTAGGGTTAGTGTGAGGTTTAGGGTTAGGGTTAGGTTTAGGGTTAGGGTTAGGGTTAGGGTTACGGTTAGTGTTAGGATTAGGGTTAGGGTTAAGGGTAGGGTTAGGGTTAGGGTTAGATTTAAATTCCAGTGTTTAGTGTTAGGATTAGGGTTAGTGTGAAGTTTAGGGTTAGGGTTAGGTTTAGGGTCAGGGTTAGGTTTAGGGTTATGATTAGGGTTAGGGTTAGGTTTAGGGTTATGGTTATATTTACTGTGTGGTTTCGGTTTAGGGTTAGGGTTAAGGTTAGGGTTAGGGTTAGGGTTAGGTTTACAATTAGGAGGTTAGGTTTATTGTTAGGTTTAAGTTTAGGGTTAAAATTAGGGTTAGGTTTAGTGTTAATGTTATGTTTACAGTTAGGTTTCAATTTAGAGTTAGGCTTATGTTTAGGGTTAGGGTTATTGTTAGGGTTATGATTAGGGGGTTAGGTTTATGGTAAGGATTAGGGTTATGGTTAGGGTTAGGCTTAGGGTTAGTGTTAGGATTAGGGTTAGGGTTTGGGTTAGGGTTATGGTTAGGTTTAGGGTTAGGGTTAGGGTTAGGGTTACGGTTAGGATTAGGGTTAGGTTTAGGGTTAGGATTAGGGTTAGGGTTAGTGTTAGGGTTAGGGTTAGGGTTAGGGTTAGGGTTAGGGTTAGGGTTAGAGTTAGGTTTAGGGTTAGTGTTAAGTTTAGGGATAGGGTTAGGGTTATGGGTAGGGTTAAGTTTATATTTATTGTTAGGTTTAGGGTTATGGTTAAATTTAATGTTAGGGTTAGGTTTAGCGAAAGTGTTACGATTATGGGGTTAGGTATATGGTTAGGATTAGTGTTAGGTTTAGGATTAGAGTCAGGGTAAAGGTTAGGGTCAGGGTTAGGTTTAGTGATAGGGTTAGGGTTAGAGTTAAGGGTGGGGTTAGGGTTAGGGTTAGATTTAAAGTTTAGGTTTTAATGTTAGCATTAGGGTTATTTTGAGGTTTAGGGTTAGGGTTAGGTTTAGGGTTAGGGTTAAGTTTAGGGTTAGGGTTAGGGTTAGGGTTACAATTAGGATGTTAGCTTAATTGTTAGGATTAGGGTTAGGATTAAATTTAGGGTTAGGTTTAGTGTTAAGGTTATGTTTACAGTTAGGTTTCAGTTTAGAGTTGGGCTTATGGTTAGGGTTAGGGTTAGGGTTAGGGTACGATTAGGGGGTTAGGTTTATGGTTAGGATTAGGGTTATGGTTAGGGTTAGGCTTAGGGTTAGTGTTAGGATTAGGGTTAGGGTTTGGGTTAGGTTAAGGGTTAGGGTTAGGGTTAGGGTTAGGTTTACGGTTAGGGTTAAGGTTAGGGTTAGGGTTAGGGTTAGGGTTAGGTTTAGGGTTTAGGGTTTAGTGTTAGGATTAGAATTAGGGGTAGGGTTAGTGTTAGGGTTAGGTTTAGCGTTATGCATATTGTTAGGTTTAGGCTTTAGGGTTTAGGGTTTAAGGTTTAGGTTTTAGGATTTTTTAAGATTTAGGGTGGATTATGTTTAGGGTATAGGGTTTAGTGTTAGGGTTAGGGTTAGGGTTAGGGTTAGGGTTATGTTTAGGGTTTAGGGTTTATTTTAGGATTAGGGTTATGGTTAGTATTAGGGTTAGGGTTAGGGTTAGGGGTAGGATTAGTGTTAGGGTTAGGGTTAGTGTTAGGACTAGGGTTAGGGTTAGTGTTAAGTTTTGGGATAGGGTTAGGTTTAGGGGTATGGTTAAGTTTATGTTTATTGTTAGGTTTAAGGTTAGGGTTAGGTTTAAGGTTAGGATTAGGGTTAGGTTATTGTTACGAATATGGGGTTAGGTTTCTGGTTAGGATTAGGGTTAGGGTTAGGATTAGAGTCAGGGTAAGGGTTAGGTTTAGAGTTAGGGTTAGGGTTGGGGTTAGAGTTAGGGTTCGGGTTAGGGTTAGGGTTAGGGTTAAGGTTATGTTTATAGTTAGGTTTAGGGTTAGCGTTAGGGATAAGGGTAGGGTTAGGGTTAGTGTTATGATTAGGGCTTAGATTTATGGTTATGGTTAGGCTTAGGATTAGGGTTAGTGTTAGGGTTAGGGTAGGGTTAGGGTTAGGGTTAGAGTTAGGGTTAGTATTAAGGTTAGTGTTAGGGATAGGGTTAGGGTTATGGTTAGGGTTAGGTTTTGGGTTAGAGTTATGGTTATTGTTAGGTTTAGGGTTTGGGTTTAGGGTTTAAGGTTTAGGGTTTAGGATTGTTTATGGTTTAGGGTGGATTAGGTTAGGGTTTACAGTTTAGTGTTAGGGTTAGGGTTAGGTTAAAGGTCTGGGTTAGGGTTAGGGTTAGGGTTAGGTTTAGGGTTAGGGTTAGGGTTAGGGTTATGATTAGGGGGTTGGGTTTAAGGTTAGCATTAGTGTTAGGGTTAGGATTAGAATTATGGTTAGTGTTAGGATTAGGGTCAGGTTTAGGTTTTGGGTCAGGGTTAGGTTTAGGGAAAGGGTTAGGGTTAGGGTTACTGTTAGGGTTAGGTTTAGGGTTATGGTTATTGTTAGGTTTAGGTTTTATGGTTTAGGGTTTAAGGTTTAGGGTATAGGATTGTTTAAGGTTTAGGGTGGATTATGTTTAAGGTTTAGAGTTTAGTGTTAGCGCTAGGGTTAGGTTTAGGGATTAGTGTTTATTGTTAGGATTAGTGTTAGTGTTAGGGTTAGGGTTAGGTTTACGGTTAGAATTAGGGTTAGGGTTAGATTTAGGGTTATGGTTATTGTTAGGTTTAGGGTTCAGGGTTTAGGGTTTAAAGTTTAGGGTTTAGGATTGTTTAAGGTTTAGGGTGGTTTAGGTTTAGGACTTGCAGTTTAGTGTTAGGGTAAGGTTTAGGGTTTGGTTTAGGGTTTAGGGTTTATTGTTATGGTTACGGTTAGGGTTAGGGTTACGGTTATTGTTAGGGTTAGGGTTAGGTTTAGGGTTAGGGTTAGGTTTAGTGTTAGGGTTAGGGTTAGGGTTAGGGTTAGGGTTAGGATTAGCGTTAGGGTTAGAGTTAAGTGTAGGGTTAGGGTTAGGGATAGATTTAAAGTTTAGGGTTTAGTGTTAGGATTAGGGTTAGTGTGAGTTTTAGGGTTAGGGTTAGGTTTAGGGTTAGGGTTAGGTTTAGGGTTATGGTTAGGTTTAGGATTAGGGTTAGGGTTAGGGTCAGGGTTTTGTTTAGGGTTATGGTTAGGGTTAGGGTTAGGTTTAGGGTTATGGTTATATTTACTGTTAGGTTTCGGTTTTGGGTTAGGGTTAAGGTTAGGGTTAGGGTTCGGGTTAGGGTTATGTTTACAGTTAGGTTTCAGTTTAGAGTTAGGCTTAATGTTAGGGTTAGGGTTATTGTTAGGTTTTACGATTAGGCGGTTAGGTTTATGGTAAGGATTAGGGTTTTGGTTAGGGTTAGGCTTAGGGTTAGTGTTAGGATTAGGGTTAGGGTTTGAGTTAGGGTTAAGGTTAGGGTTAGTGTTAGGGTTAGGGTTAGGGTTAGGGTTACGGTTAGCATTAGGGTTAGGGTTAGGGTTAGGGTTAGGTTCAGGGTTTAGGGTTTAGTGTTAGGATTAGAATTAGGGTTAGGGTTAGGGTTAGGGTTAGGTTCAGGGTTATGGATATTGTTAGGTTTAGGGTTTAGGGTTTAGGGTTTAAGGTTTAGGTTTTAGGATTTTTTAAGATTGTGGGTGGATTATGTTTAGGGTATGGAGTTTAGTGTTAGGGTTAGGGTTAGGGTTAGGGTTATGTTCATGGATTAGGGTTTATTTAAGGATTAGGGTTATGGTTAGTATTAGGGTTAGGTTTAGGTTTAGGGGTAGGATTAATGTTAGGGTTAGGGTTAGTGTTAGGACTAGGGTTAGGGTTAGTGTTAAGTTTTGGGATAGGGTTAGGATTAGGGGTAGGGTTAATGTTATGTTTATTGTTAAGTTTAAGGTTAGGGTTAGGTTTAAGGTTAGGGTTAGGGTTAGGTAATTGTTTCGATTATGGGGTTAGGTTTCTGGTTAGGATTAGGGTTAGGGTTAGGATTAGAGTCAGGGTAAGGGTTACGGTTTGGGTTAGGGTTAGGGTTGGGGTTAGAGTTAGGGTTCGGGTTAGGGTTAGGGTTAGGATTAAGGTTATGTTTATAGTTAGGTTTAGGGTTAGGGTTAGGGATAAGGGTTGGTTTAGTGTTAGTGTTATTATTAGGGTGTTAGAGTTATGGTTACGTTTAGGTTTAGGGTTAGGGTTAGTGTTAGGGTTAGAGTAGGGTTAGGGTTAGGGTTAGATTTAGGGTTAGTATTAAGGTTAGGGTTAGGGATAGGTTTAGGGTTATGGTTAGGCTTAGGTTTTGGGTTAGAGTTATGGTTATTGTTAGGTTTAGGGTTTGGGTTTAGGGTTTAAAGTTTAGGGTTTAGGATTGTTTAAGGTTTAGGGTGGATTAGGTTTAGGGTTTACAGTTTAGTGTTAGGGTTGGGGTTAGGTTTAGGGTCAGTGTTAGGGTTAGGGTGAGGGTTAGGGTTAGGGTTAGGTTTAGGTTTAGGGTTAGGGTTAGGGTAAGTGTTATGATTAGGGGGTTAGGTTTAAGGTTAGCATTAGTGTTAGGGTTAGGATTAGAATTATGGTTAGTGTTAGGATTAGGGTCAGGGTTAGGTTTAGGGTCAGGGTTATGTTTAGGGATAGGGTTAGTGTTAGGGTTAGTGTTATGGTTAGGTTTAGGGTTATGGTTATTTTTAGGTTTAGGTTTTATGGTTTAGGGTTAAAGGTTTAGGGTATAGGATTGTTTAAGGTTTAGGGTGGATTAGGTTTAGGGTTTAGAGTTTAGTGTTAGCTTTAGGGTTAGGTTTAGGGATTAGTGTTTATTGTTAGGATTAGTGTTAGTGTTAGGGTTAGGGTTAGGTTTAGGGTTAGGGTTAGGGTTAGGGTTAGAATTAGGGTTATGGTTATTGTTAGGTTTTGTGTTCAGGGTTTAGGGTTTAAGGTTTAGGGTTTAGGCTTGTTTAAGGTTTAGGGTGGTTTAGGTTTAGGATTTACAGTTTAGTGTTAGGGTAAGGGTTATGGTTTAGTTTAGGGTTTAGGGTTTATTGTTACGGTTACGGTTAGAATTAGGGTTAGGGTGATTTTTAGGGTTAGGTTTAGGGTTCGGCTTAGGCTTAGGGTAAGGGTTAGGGTTATGGTTATGGTTAGGGTTAGGGTTAGGGTTAGAGTTAGGGTTAGTGTTAGGGTTAGGGTTAGGGTTAAGTTTAGGTTTAGGGTTAGGGTTAGGGTTGGGGTTAGGTTTAGGGTTAGGGTTAGGTTTATGGTTAGGGTGAGAGTTAGGGTTAGGGTTAGTGTTAGGGTTAGGGTTTGATTTAAAGTTTAGGGTTTAGTGTTAGGATTAGGGTTAGTGTGAGGTTTAGGGTTAGGGTTAGGTTTAGGGTTAGGGTTAGGGTTAGGGTTAGTGTTAGGATTAGGGTTAGGGTTAGGATCAGGGTTAGGTTTAGGTTTATGGTTAGGAGTAGGGTTAGGTTTAGGGTTATGGTTATATTTACTGTTAGGTTTCGATTTAGGGTTAGGGTTAAGGTTAGGGTTAAGGTTAGGGTTAGGGTTACAATTAGAAGGTTAGGTTTATTTTTAGGATAAGGGTTAGGGTTGAATTTAGGGTTAGGCTTAGTGTTAAGGTTATGTTTACAGTTAGGTTTCAGTTTAGAGTTAGGCTTAAGGTTAGGGTTAGGGTTATTGTTAGGGTTACGATTATGGGGTTAGGTTTATGGTAAGGATTAGAGTTATGGTTAGGGTTAGGCTTAGGGTTAGTGTTAAGATTAGGGTTAGGGTTTGGGTTAGGGTTAGGGTTAGGGTTAGGGTTAGGCTTAGGGTTAGGGTTACGGTTAGGTTTAGGGTTAGGTTTAGGGTTAGGATTAGGGTTAGGGTTAGGGTTAGGGTTAGGGTTAGGGTTAAGGTTAGGTTTAGGGTTAGGGTTAGAGTTAGCTTTAGGGTTAGTGTTAAGTTTAGAAATAGGTTTAGGGTTATGGGTAGGGTTAAGTTTATATTTATTGTTAGATTTAGGGTTAGAGTTAAATTTAATGTTAGGGTTAGGGTTAGCGTAAGTGTTACGATTATGGAGTTAGGTATATGGTTAGGATTAGGGTTAGGTTTAGGATTAGAGTCAGGGTAAGGGTTAGGGTCTGGGTTAGGTTTAGGGATAGGGTTAGGGTTAGAGTTAGGGGTGGGCTTAAGGTTAGGGTTAGATTTAAAGTTTAGGGTTTAGTGTTAGGATTAGGGTTAGTGTGAGGTTTAGGGTTAGGGTTAGTTTTAGGGTTAGGGTTAGGGTTAGGGTTAGGATTAGTGTTAGGATTAGGCTTAGTGTTAGTGTCAGGGTTAGGTTTAGGTTTATGGTTAGGGTTAGGTTTAGGATTATGGTTATGTTTACTGTTAGGTTTCGGTTTAGGGTTAGGTTTAAGGTTAGGGTTAGGGTTAGGGTTAGGGTTACAATTAGGAGCTTAGGTTTATTGTTAGGATTAGGGTTAGGGTTAAAGTTAGGGTTAGGTTTAGTGTTAAGGTTATGTTTACAGTTAGGTTTCAGTTTAGAGTTAAGATTAAGGTTAGAGTTAGGGTTAGGGTTAGGGTTACGATTAGGGGTTTAGGTTTATGGTTAGGATAAGGGTTATGGTTAGGGTTAGGCTTAGGGTTAGTGTTAGGTTTATGGTTAAGGTTTGGGTTAGGGAAACGGTTAGGGTTAGTGTTAGGGTTAGGGTCAGGTTTAAGGTTAGGGTTAGGGTTAGGGTTTTGGTTAGGTTTAGGTTTAGGGTTTAGAATTTAGAGTTAGGATTAGAATTAGGGTTAGGGCTAGTGTTAGGGTTAGGTTTAGGGTTTAGGGTTTAGGTTTTAAGGTTTAGGTTTTAGGATTTTTTAAGATTTAGGGTGGATTATGTTTAGGGTATAGAGTTTAGTGTTAGGGTTATGGTTAGTGTTAGGGTTATGTTTAGGGTTTAGGGTTTATTTTAGGATTAGTGTTATGGTTAGTATTAGGGTTAGGGTTTGGGTTAGGGGTAGGATTAGTGTTAGGGTTAGGGTTAGTGTTAGTACTAGGGTTAGGGTTAGTGTTAAGTTTTGGGATAGGGTTAGGGTTAGGGGTAGGGTTAAGGTTATGTTTATTGTTAGGTTTAAGTTTAGGGTTAGTTTTAAGGTTAGGGTTAGGGTTAGGTTATTGTTATGATTATGGGGTTAGGTTTCTGGTTAGGATTAGGGTTAGGGTTAGGATTAGTGTCAGTGTAAGAGTTAGGTTTAGGGTTAGGGTTAGGGTTGGTGTTTGGGTTAGGGTTCGGGTTAGGGTTAGGGTTAGGGTTAAGGTTATGTTTATAGTTAGGTTTAGGGTTAGGGTTAGGCATAAGGGTAGGGTTAGAGTAAGTGTTATGATTAGGTCGTTAGATTTATGGTTACGGTTAGGGTTAGGGTTAGGGTTAGTGTTAGGGTTAGGGTAGTGTTAGGGTTAGGTTAGACTTAGGGTTAGTATTAAGGTTGGTGTTAGGGATAGGATTAGAGTTATGGTTAGGGTTAGGTTTTGGGTTAGAGTTATGGTTATTGTTAGGTTTAGGGTTTGGGTTTAGGGTTTAAGGTTTAGGGTTTAGGATTGTTTAAGGTTTAGGGTGGATTAGGTTTAGGGTTTACAGTTTAGTGTTAGGGTTAGGGTTAGGTTTAGGGTCAGGGTTAGGGTTAGGGTTAGGGTTAGGGTTAGGGTTAGGGTTAGGGTTAGGTTTAGGGTTAGGGTTAGGGTTAGGGTTATGATTAGGGGGTTAGGTTTAAGGTTAGCATTATTGTTAGGGTTAGGATTAGAATTATGGTTAGTGTTAGGATTAGGGTCAGGGTTAGGTTTAGGGTCAGGGTTAGGTTTAGGGATAGGGTTAGGGTTAGGGTTAGTGTTAGGGTTAGGTTTAGGATTATGGTTATTGTTAGGTTTAGGTTTTGTGATTTAGGGTTTAAGGTTTAGTGTTTAGGATTGTTTAAGGTTTAGGGTGGATTAGGTTTAGGGTTTAGAGTTTAGTGTTAGCGTTAGGGTTAGGTTTATGGATTAGTGTTTATTGTTAGGATTAGTGTTAGTGTTAGGGTTTGGGTTAGGTTTAGGGTTAGGGTTAGGGTTAGGGTTAGAATTAGGGTTATGGTTATTGTTAGGTTTAGGGTTCAGGGTTTAGGGTTTAAGGTTTAGGGTTTAGGATTGTTTAAGGTTTAGGGTGGTTTAGGTTTAGGATTTACAGTTTAGTGTTAGGGTAAGGGTTAGGGTTTGGCTTAGGGTTTAGGGTTTATTGTTACGGTTACGGTTAGGGTTAGTGTTAGGGTTATTGTTAGGGTTAGGGTTAGGGTTAGGGTTAGGGTTACGGTTAGGGTTAGTGTTAGGGTTTGGGTAAGGGTTATGATTATTTTTATTGTTAAGTTTAGGTTTAGGGTTAGGGTTAAGTTTAGGTTTAGGGTTAGGCTTAGGTTTATGGTTAGGGTTAGGGTTAGGGTTAGGTTTAGGGTTAGGGTTACGGTTAGGGTTAGGTTTAGGGTTAGGGTTAGGTTTAGGATTAGGTTTATTGTTAGGTTTAGGGTTTAGAATTTAGGGTCTAAGGTTTTGGGTTTAGGATTGTTTAAGGTTTAGGGTAGATTAGGTTTAGGGTTTAGAGTTTAGTGTTAAGGTTAGGGTTAGGTTTAGGGTTTAGGGTTTAGTGTCAGCATTAGGGTTAGGTTTAGGGTTAGGTTTAGGGTTATTGATATTGTTAGGTTTAGGGTTTAGGGTTTAGGGTAAAGGTTTATGTTTAAGGATCATTTAAGGTTTAGGGTGGATTATGTTTAGGGTTTAGAATATATTGTTAGGGATATCGTTAGGGTTAGGTTTAGGGTTTAGGGATTACTGTTAGGGTTAGGGTTAGGGTTAGGGTTAGGGTTAGGGTTAGGGTTAGGGTTAGTGTTAGGTTTAGGGTTAGGGTTAGTGTTAGGGTTAGGTTTATTTTTAAGATTAGGGTTAGAGTTAGGATTAGGGTTAGGGTTAGGGTTAGGGTTAGGTTTAGGTTTAGGGTTAGGGTTAGGATTAGGTGTAGTGTTAGGGTTAGGTTTAGGGTTGGGGTTAGGGTTAGGGTTAGGATTAGGTTTAGTGTTAGGGTTACGTTTAGGATTAGGGTTAGGTTTAGGGTTAGGGGTATGGTAATTGTTAGGTGTGGGGTTTAAGGTTTAGGGTTTAGGATTGTTTAAGTTTTCAGGTAAATTAAATTTAGGGTTTACAGTTTAGTGTTAGGGTTATGGTCAGTGTTAGGGTTAAGGTTAGGGTTAGGTTTAGTGTTATGGTTATTGTTAGGTTTAGAGTTCATGGTTTAGGGTTAAAGGTTTAGGGTTTAGGATTGTTTAAGGTTTAGGGTAGATTAGGATAAGGATTTAGAGTTTAGTTTTAGGGTTAGGGTTAGGTTTAGGGTTTAGGGTTTAGGTTTTAAGGTTTAGGTTTTAGGATTTTTTAAGATTTAGGGTGGATTATGTTTAGGTATAGAGTTTAGTGTTAGGGTTAGGGTTAGTGTTAGGGTTATGGTTAGGGTTTAGGGTTTATTTTAGGATTAGTGTTATGGTTAGTATTAGGGTTAGGGTTTGGTTTAGGGGTAGGATTAGTGTTAGGGTTAGGGTTAGTGTTAGTACTAGGGTTAGGGTTAGTGTTAAGTTTTGGGATAGGGTTAGGGTTAGGGGTAGGGTTAAGGTTATGTTTATTGTTAGGTTTAAGTTTAGGGTTAGGTTTACGGTTAGGGTTAGGGTTAGGTTATTGTTATGATTATGGGGTTAGGTTTCTGGTTAGGATTAGGGTTAGGGTTAGGATTAGTGTCAGGGTAAGAGTTAGGTTTAGGGTTAGGGTTAGGGTTGGTGTTTGGGTTAGGGTTCGGGTTAGGGTTAGGGTTAGGGTTAAGGTTATGTTTATAGTTAGGTTTAGGGTTAGGGTTAGGCATAAGGGTAGGGTTAGAGTTAGTGTTATGATTAGGTCGTTAGATTTATGGTTACGGTTAGGGTTAGGGTTAGGGTTAGTGTTAGGGTTAGGGTAGGGTTAGGGTTAGGGTTAGACTTAGGGTTAGTATTAAGGTTGGTGTTAGGGATAGGGTTAGAGTTATGGTTAGGGTTAGGTTTTGGGTTAGAGTTATGGTTATTGTTAGGTTTAGGGTTTGGGTTTAGGGTTTAAGGTTTAGGGTTTAGGATTGTTTAAGGTTTAGGGTGGATTAGGTTTAGGGTTTACAGTTTAGTGTTAGGGTTAGGGTTAGGTTTAGGGTCAGGGTTAGGGTTAGGGTTAGGGTTAGGGTTAGGGTTAGGGTTAAGGTTAGGGTTAGGTTTAGGGTTAGGGTTAGGGTTAGGGTAATGATTAGGGGGTTAGGTTTAAGGTTAGCATTATTGTTAGGGTTAGGATTAGAATTATGGTTAGTGTTAGGATTAGGGTCAGGGTTAGGTTTAGGGTCAGGGTTAGGTTTAGGGATAGGGTTAGGGTTAGGGTTAGTGTTAGGGTTAGGTTTAGGATTATGGTTATTGTTAGGTTTAGGTTTTATGATTTAGGGTTTAAAGTTTAGTGTTTAGGATTGTTTAAGGTTTAGGGTGTATTAGGTTTAGGGTTTAGAGTTTAGTGTTAGCGTTAGGGTTAGGTTTATGGATTAGTGTTTATTGTTAGGATTAGTGTTAGTGTTAGGGTTTGGGTTAGGTTTAGGGTTAAGGTTAGGGTTAGGGTTAGAATTAGGGTTATGGTTATTGTTAGGTTTAGGGTTCAGGGTTTAGGGTTTAAGGTTTAGGGTTTAGGATTGTTTAAGGTTTAGGGTGGTTTAGGTTTAGGATTTACAGTTTAGTGTTAGGGTAAGGGTTAGGGTTTGGCTTAGGGTTTAGGGTTTATTGTTACGGTTACGGTTAGGGTTAGTGTTTGGGTTATTGTTAGGGTTAGGGTTAGGGTTAGGGTTAGGGTTATGGTTAGGGTTAGTGTTAGGGTTAGGGTAAGTGTTATGATTATTTTTATTGTTAGGTTTAGGTTTAGGGTTAGGGTTAAGTTTAGGTTTAGGGTTAGGCTTAGGTTTATGGTTAGGGTTAGGGTTAGGGTTAGGTTTAGGGTTAGGGTTACGGTTAGGGTTAGGTTTAGGGTTAGGGTTAGGTTTAGGATTAGGTTTATTGTTAGGTTTAGGGTTTAGAGTTTAGGGTGTAAGGTTTTGGGTTTAGGATTGTTTAAGGTTTAGGGTAGATTAGGTTTAGGGTTTAGAGTTTAGTGTTAAGGTTAGGGTTAGGTTTAGGGTTTAGGGTTTAGTGTCAGCATTAGGGTTAGGTTTAGGGTTAGGTTTAGGGTTATTGATATTGTTAGGTTTAGGGTTTAGGGTTTAGGGTAAAGGTTTATGTTCAAGGATCATTTAAGGTTTAGGGTGGATTATGTTTAGGGTTTAGAATATATTGTTAGGGATATCGTTAGGGTTAGGTTTAGGGTTTAGGGATTACTGTTAGGGTTAGGGTTAGGGTTAGGGTTAGGGTTAGTGTTAGGGTTAGCTTTAGGGTTAGTGTTAGGTTTAGGGTTAGGGTTAGTGTTAGGGTTAGGTTTATTTTTAGGATTAGGGTTAGAGTTAGGATTAGGGTTAGGGTTAGTGTTAGGTTTAGGTTTAGGGTTAGGGTTAGGATTAGGTGTAGTGTTAGGGTTAGGTTTAGGGTTGGGGTTAGGGTTAGGGTTATGGTTAGGGTTAGGATTAGGTTCAGTGTTAGGGTTAAGGTTAGGGTTAGGGTTAGGGGTATGGTAATTGTTAGGTTTGGGGTTTAAGGTTTAGGGTTTAGGATTGTTTAAGGTTTAAGGTAAATTAAATTTAGGGTTTACAGTTTAGTGTTAGGGTTATGGTCATTGTTAGGGTTAAGGTTAGGGTTAGGTTTAGGGTTATGGTTATTGTTAGGTTTAGAGTTCATGGTTTAGGGTTAAAGGTTTAGGGTTTAGGATTGTTTAAGGTTTAGGGTAGATTAGGTTTAGGATTTAGAGTTTAGTTTTAGGGTTAGGGTTAGGTTTAGGGTTTAGGGTTTAGTGTTAGGATTAGGGTTAGGGTTAGAGTTAGGGTTAGGGTAAGGGTTAGGGTTAGGTTTAGGGTTATGGATATTTTTAGGTTTAGGGTTTAGGATTTAGGGCTTAAGGTTTAGGTTTTAGGATTGTTTAAGGTTTAGGGTGGATTAGGTTTAGGTTTTAGAGTTTAGTGTTAGAGATAGTGTTAGAGTTAAGGTTAGGGTTAGGGTTAGGGTTAGGGTTAGGTTTAGGGTTAGGGTTATTTCTAGGGGGTTAGTTTTAGGTTAGGATTTGTGTTAGGGTTAGGATTAGAATTAGGGTTAGTGTTAGGATTAGGGTTAGGGTTAGGTTTAGGGATAGGGTTAGGGGTAGCGTTAGGGGTAGGGTTAGGGTTAGGGTTAGATTTAAAATTTAGGGTTTAGTGTTAAAATTAGGGTTAGTGTGAGGTTTAGGGTTAGGGTTTGGTTTAGGGTTAGGGTTAGGGTTAGGGTTAGGGTTAGTGTTAGGATTAGGGTTAGGGTTAGGGTCAGGGTTAAGTTTAGGGTTAGGGTTAGGGTTAGGGTTAGTGTTAGGATTAGGCTTAGTGTTAGGGTCAGGGTTAGGTTTAGGGTTATGGTTAGGGTTAGGGTTAGGTTTAGGATTATGGTTATGTTTACTGTTAGGTTTCGGTTTAGGGTTAGGTTTAAGGTTAGGGTTAGGGTTAGGGTTAGGGTTACAATTAGGAGGTTAGGTTTATTGTTAGGATTAGGGTTAGGATTAAAGTTAAAGTTAGGTTTAGTGTTAAGGTTATGTTTACAGTTAGGTTTCAGTTTAGAGTTAAGATTAAGGTTAGAGTTAGGGTTAGGGTTAGGGTTATAATTAGGGGTTTAGGTTTATGGTTAGGATAAGGGTTATTGTTAGGGTTAGGCTTAGGGTTAGTGTTAGGTTTAGGGTTAGGGTTTGGGTTAGGGAAACGGTTAGGGTTAGGGTTAGCGTTAGGGTTAGGTTTAAGGTTAGGATTAGGGTTAGGGTTTGGGTTAGGGTTAGGTTTAGGGTTTAGGGTTTAGAGTTAGAATTAGAATTAGGGTTAGGGTTAGTGTTAGGGTTAGGTTTAGGGTTTAGGGTTTAGGTTTTAAGGTTTAGGTTTTAGGATTTTTTTAAGATTTAGGGTGGATTATGTTTATGGTATAGAGTTTAGTGTTAGGGTTAGGGTTAGAGTTAGGGTTATGTTTAGGGTTTTGGGTTTATTTTAGGATTAGGGTTATGGTTAGTATTAGGGTTAGGGTTTGGGTTAGGGGTAGGATTAGTGTTAGGGTTAGGGTTAGTGTTAGTAATAGGGTTAGGGTTAGTGTTAAGTTTTGGGATAGGGTTAGGGGTAGGGTTAAGGTTATGTTTATTGTTAGGTTTAAGTTTAGGGTTAGGTTTAAGGTTAGGGTTAGGGTTAGGTTATTGTTACGATTATGGGGTTAGGTTTCTGGTTAGGATTAGGGTTAGGGTTAGGATTAGTGTCAGGGTAAGAGTTAGGTTTAGAGTTAGGGTTAGGGTTGGTGTTAGGGTTAGGGTTCGGGTTAGGGTTAGGCTTAGGGTTAAGGTTATGTTTATAGTTAGGTTTAGGGTTAGGGTTAGGGATAAGGGTAGGGTTAGGGTTAGTGTTATGATTAGGTTGTTAGATTTATGGTTACGGTTAGGGTTAGGGTTAGGGTTAGTTTTAGGGTTAGGGTAGGGTTAGGGTTAGGGTTAGACTTAGGGTTAGTATTAAGGTTAGTCTTAGGGATAGGGTTAGAGTTATGGTTAGGGTTAGGTTTTGGGTTAGAGTTATGGTTATTGTTAGGTTTAGGGTTTGGGTTTAGGGTTTAAGGTTTAGGGTTTAGGATTGTTTAAGGTTTAGGGTGGATTAGGTTTAGGGTTTACAGTTTAGTGTTAGGGTTAGGGTTAGGTTTAGGGTCAGGGTTAGGGTTAGGGTTAGGGTTAGAGTTAGGGTTAAGGTTAGGGTTAGGTTTAGGGTTAGGGTTAGGGTTAGGGTTATGATTAGGGGGTTAGGTTTAAGGTTAGCATTATTGTTAGGGTTAGGATTAGAATTATGGTTAGTGTTAGGATTAGGGTCAGGGTTAGGTTTAGGGTCAGGGTTAGGTTTAGGGATAGGGTTAGTGTTAGGGTTAGTGTTAGGGTTAGGTTTAGGATTATGGTTATTGTTAGGTTTGGTTTTTATGATTTAGGGTTTAAGGTTTAGTGTTTAGGATTGTTTAAGGTTTAGGGTGGATTAGGTTTAGGGTTTAGAGTGTAGTGTTAGCGTTAGGGTTAGGTTTATGGATTAGTGTTTATTGTTAGGATTAGTGTTAGTGTTAGGGTTTGGGTTAGGTTTAGGGTTAGGGTTAGGGTTAGAATTAGGGTTATGGTTATTGTTAGGTTTAGGGTTCAGGGTTTAGGGTTTAAGGTTTAGGGTTTAGGATTGTTTAAGGTTTAGGGTGGTTTAGGTTTAGGATTTACAGTTTAGTGTTAGGGTAAGGGTTAGGGTTTGGCTTAGGGTTTAGGGTTTATTGTTACGGTTACGGTTAGGGTTAGGGTTAGGGTTATTGTTAATGTTAGGGTTAGGGTTAGTGTTAGGGTTAGGGTTAGGGTTAATGTTAGGTTTAGGGTTAGGGTTAGGGTTAGGGTTAGGTTTATTTTTAGGATTAGGGTTAGAGTTAGGATTAGGGTTAGGGTTAGGTTTAGGGTTAGGTTTAGGTTTAGGGTTAGGGTTTGGATTAGGTGTAGTGTTAGGGTTAGGTTTAGGGTTGGGGTTAGGGTTAGGGTTAGGGTTAGGTTTAGGATTAGGTTTACTGTTAGGGTTACGTTTAGGGTTAGGGTTAGGGTTAGGGTTTTTTGGTATGGTAATTGTTAGGATTGGGGTTTAAGGTTTAGGGTTTAGGATTGTTTAAGGTTTAAGGTAAATTAAATTTAGGGTTTACAGTTTAGTGTTAGGGTTATGGTCAGTGTTAGGGTTAAGGTTAGGGTTAGGTTTAGGGTTATGGTTATTGTTAGGTTTAGAGTTCATGGTTTAGGGTTAAAGGTTTAGGGTTTAGGATTGTTTAAGGTTTAGGGTAGATTAGGTTTAGGATTTAGAGTTTAGTTTTAGGGTTAGGGTTAGGTTAGGGTTTAGGGTTTAGTGTTAGGATTAGGGTTAGGGTTAGAGTTAGGGTTAGGGTAAGGGTTAGGGTTAGGTTTAGGGTTATGGATATTGTTAGGTTTAGGGTTTAGGATTTAGGGCTTAAGGTTTAGGTTTTAGGATTGTTTAAGGTTTAGGGTGGATTAGGTTTAGGTTTTAGAGTTTAGTGTTAGAGATAGGTTTAGGGTTAGGGTTAGGGTTAGGGTTAGGGTTAGGTTTAGTGTTAGGTTTAGGGTTAGGGTTATTTCTAGGGGGTTAATTTTAGGTTAGGATTTGTGTTAGGGTTAGGATTAGAATTAGGGTTAGTGTTAGGATTAGGGTTAGGGTTAGGTTTAGAGATAGGGTTATGGGTAGGTTTAGGGGTAGGGTTAGGGTTAAGGTTAGATTTAAAGTTTAGGGTTTAGTGTTAAAATTAGGGTTAGTGTGAGGTTTAGGGTTAGGGTTAGGTTTAGGGTTAGGTTTAGGCTTAGGGTCAGGGTTAGGTTTAGGGTTAGAGTTAGGGGTAGGGTTAGATTTAGTGTTAGGTTTAGGTTTATTGTTAGATTTAGGGTTTAGGGTTTAAGGTTTATGGTTTAGGATTGTTTAAGGTTTAGGGTGGATTAGGTTTAGGGTTTAAAGTTTAGTGTTATGGTTACGGTTAGGGTTAGGGTTAGGGTTAGGGTTAGGGTTAGGATTAGGGTTAAGGTTAGGGTTAGGGTTAGTGTTACGGTTAGGGTTAGGTTTATGGTTAGGGTTATGGTTAGGGTTACGATTAGGATTAGGGTTAGGATTAGGGTTAGGGTTAGGGTTAGGGTTAGGTTTAGGTTAGGGTTAGGATTAGGTTTATGGTTTGGTTTAGGGTTAGGTTTAGGGTTAAGGTTATTAGGTTTAGGGTTTAGGGTTTAGGGTTTAAGGTTTTGGGTTTAGGATTGTTTAAGGTTTCGGGTAGATTAGGTTTAGGGTTTAGAGTTTAGTGTTAGGGATATTGTTAGGGTTAAGTTTATTTTGGGGCAAAAAGGCACAAATTTTTCTTATTTTCAGGCAAAATTTCAGAAATTTTGTTTATTTCATGGCCAAAAGTCAGACATTCCTGTTATTTTGGGGCAAAAAGCAGAAATTTCTTTTATTATGGTCCAAAATCGAAGAAATTTTCCTTATTTTGGAACACAAAGGCAGAAATTCCCCATATTTTAGGGCAAAAGGCAGATATTCCGCTTATTTAGAGGTAAAATGCAGAAATTCCCCTAATATTGAGGAAAAATGCAGAAATTTCCTTTATTTTGGGGCTCAAAGTACAGAAATTCCCCGTATTTTGAAGAAAAAATTGAAATAATTCTCATTATTTTCGGGCCAAAAGGCAGAAATTCTCCTTATTTTAGGGCAAAAAGACAGAAAATCTCCTTTTTTCGGGGGCAAAAAGTCAGAAATTCCCCTTATTTTCGGGCAAAAAGGCAGAAATTTCTTTTATTTTGGTACAAAATTTAAGAAATTTTCCTTATTTTGGGGGAAAAAAGCAGAAATTTCCCATATTTTGGGGCAAAAAGGCTGAAATTCCCCTTATTTTGAGGTAAAAAGGCTATAATTCCCCTTATTTTCGGGCAAAAAGTCAAAAATTACCCTTATGTTGGGGCAAAAAGACAGATATTTCATTTATTTTTGGGGAAAAGGCAGAAATTGCACTTATTTTGAGTCAAAAAAACGGAAAATCTCCTTATTTTGGGGCAAAAATGAAGAAACTTCCCTTTTTTATTGCAAAAAGGTATACATTCCCTTTATTTTCAGGCAAAAAGGCAGAAATTCCCCGTGTTTTGGAGCAAAATTGCAGAAATTCCCCTAATTTTGGGGCAAAAAGGCAGAAATTCCCCTTATTTTGGGGTAAAACTGCAGAAATTTCACTTATTTTGTGGCCAAATGGCAGAAATTCCCCTTATTCTCGGCGAAAAAGGCAGAAAATCCCCGTATTTTGAAGCAAAATTACAGAAATTCACCTAATTTTGGGGTAAAAAATACAGTAATTTTTTTTATTTTGGGACAAAAAGGCAGAAATTCTCCTTATTTTAGGGCAAAATTGCAGAAATGTCCCTTATTTGGGGGCAAAATTGCAGAAATTTCCTTTATTTGAAGGCAAAAAACAGACATTCCCCTTATTTTGGGGGAAAATTTCAGAAATTTCCCTTATTATGGGGAAAAAATGCAGAAATTTCCCTTATTTTAGGGCAAAATTGCAGAAATTTCACTTATTTCAGTGAAAAAAAGCAAAAATTTTTCTTATTTTGGGGCAAAATGGCAGAAATTCCCATTATTTTGGAGCAAAAAGTCAGAAATTCACCTTATTTTGATGTAAAATTGCAGAAATTTCACATATTTTAGGGCAAAAAGGCAGAAATTTCCCTTATTTTGGGGCAAAATTGCAGAAATTTCACTTATTTTAGGGTAATAAGTCAGATATGATCCCTATTTTGGAGCCAAAAAGACAGTAATTCCTTTTGTTTTGGGGGAAAAAGACAGAAATTCCCCTTATTTTCGGGCAAAAACAGAAATTCCCCGTATTTTGGAGCAAAATTGCAGAAATTCCCCGAATTGTGGGGCAAAAAGTAAGAAATTCTCTATATGTTGGGGCAAAAGACAGAAATTCTCCTTATTTTGGGGCAAAACTCAGAAATTCCACTTATTTTGGGGCAAAATTCCAGAAATTACCCTTATTTTGGGGCAAAATTGCAGAAATTTCACTTATTTCAGCGAAAAAAGACAGAAATTTTTCTTATTTTGAAGCAAAAATGCAGAAATTCCCCTTATTTTGTGGTAAAAAGGCTGAAATTTCCATTATTTGGGGGCAAAAAGGCAGAAATTTCCCTTATTTTGGGGCAAAATTGCAGAAATTTCACTTATTTCAGGGTATTAAGTCAGAAATTCCCCTTATTTTGATGCAAAAAAGACAGAAATTCCCTTTGTTTTTGGGGGAAAAGACAGAAATTCCACTTATTTAGAGGCAAAAAGGCAGAAATTCCCCTTAATTTGGAGCAAATATGAAGAAATTTTGCTTTTTTATGGCAAAAAGGTATGCATTCCCCTTATTTTCGGGCAAAAAGGCAGAAATTCCCCGTATTTTGGAGCAAAATTGCAGAAATTCCCCTAATTTTGGGGCAAAAGGCAGAAATTCCCATTATTTTGGGGCAAAAATCAGAAATTCCCCTTATTTTGGGGCAAAATTCCAGAAATTTCTTTTATTTTTGGGCAAAATTGCAGGAATTTACCTTATTTTGGGGCAAAATTGCAGAAATTTCCCTTATTTGCTCAAAATTGCAGAAATTTCACTTATTTTAAAGTAAAAAGGCTGAAATTTCCGTTACTTTGGGTCAAAAAGGGAGCAATACCCCTTATTTTGGGGCAAAATTGTAGAAATTTTTTTTATTTCGGGGCAAAAAGGTAGAAAGTCCTTATATTTTGAGGCAAAAATGCAGAAATTCTTCTTATTTTGAGGTAATAAGGCTGAAATTCCCCTTATTTTGGGGCAAAAAGGCTGAAATTCTCCTTATTTTGGGGTAAAATTGCAGAAATTTCAAATATTTCAAGGCAAAATGGCAGAAATTCCCCTTATTTTGGGGCAAAAAGATGAAATCCCTAATTATTTGCTAAAATTGAAGAAATTTCACTTATTTCGGGACAAAAAGGCAGAAATTCCACTTAATTTCGGGCAAAAAGGCAGAAATGACCCGTATTTTGGAGCAAAATTGAAAAAATTCCCCTAATATTGGTGCAGAAATGCAGAAATTCCCTTTATTTTCGGGCAAAAAGGCAGAAATTCTCCATATTTTGGTGCAAAAAGGCTGAAATTCCCCTTATTTTCAGGTAAAATGCTGAAATTCTCCATATTTTGGAGCCAAAGGCAGAAATTCCCCTCATTTTGGGGCAAAAAGGCACAAATTTCTTTTATTTTCGGGCAAAATTGTAGAAATTTCATTTATTTCAGAGTAAAAAGTCAGAAATTCCCCTTATTTTGGGGCAAAAATCATAAATTTCTTTTATTATCGTACAAATTTGAAGAAATTTTCCTTATTTTGGAAGAAAAAGGCAGAAATTCCCCATATTTTGGGGCAAAAGGCAGAAATTCTTCTTATTTTGAGGTAAAAGGCAGAAATTCCCCTATTTAGAGGTAAAATGCAGAAATTCCCCAAATATTGGGGGAAAATGCAGAAATTCCCTTTATTTTGGGGCTAAATGGCAGAAATTCCCCATATTTTGAAGCAAAATTGCAGAAATTCTCACAATTTTCAGGCAAAAAGACAGAAATTCTCCTTTTTTTGGGGCAAAGAGACAGAAAATCTCCTTTTTTCGGGGGCAAAGTGTCAGAAATTCCCCTTATTTTGGGGCAAAATTGCAGAAATTTCCTTTACATTTGGGCAAAATTGCAGAACTTTCCTTTATTTTGGGGCAAAACTGCAGAAATTTCACTTATTTGAGAAAAAAAGCAGAAATTTTCTTATTTTGGGGCAAAAAGGCAGAAATTTCTTTTATTTTGCTACAAAAATGCAGAAATTTTTTTTTATTTTGGGGCAAAAAGGCAGAAATTCCCCATATTTTGGGGCAAAAAGGCAGAAATTCTTCTTATTTTGAAGTAAAAATGCTGAAATTCCCCTTATTTTCAGGCAAAAAGTCAGAAATTTCCTTTATGTTAGGGCAAAAAACAGAAATTTTGTTTATTTTTGGGGAAAAGGCAGAAATTGCACTTATTTTGAGTTAAAAAGGTGGAAAATCCCCTTATTTTGGGGCAAAAATAAAGAAATTTCCTATTTTTATGGCAAAAAGGTATACATTCCCTTTATTTTCGGGCAAAAAGGCAGAAATTCTCCATATTTTGGTGCAAAAAGGCTGAAATTCCCCTTATTTCCAGGTAAAATGCTGAAATTCTCCATATTTTGGGGCAAAAGGCAGAAATTCACCTCATTTTGGGACAAAAAGGCACAAATTTCGCTTATTTTCCGGCAAAATTGCAGAAATTTCATTTATTTCAGGGTAAAAATCAGAAACTTCCCTTATTTTGGAGCAAAATGCAGAAATTTCTTTTATTATGGTACAAATTTGAAGAAATTTTTCTTATTTTAGAACAAAAAGGCAGAAATTCCCCATATTTTGGGGCAAAAGGCAGAAATTCTTCTTATTTAGAGGTAAAATGCAGAAATTTCCCAAATATTGGGGAAAAATGCAGAAATTCCCTTTATTTTGGGGCTAAAAGGCAGATATTCCCCGTATTTTGAAGCAAAATTGCAGAAATTCTCAAAATTTTCAGGCAAAAAGGCAGAAATTCTCCTTATTTTGGGGCAAAAAGACAGAAAATCTCCTTTTTTGGGGGGCAAAAAGTCAGAAATTCCCCTTTATTTTGGGGCAAAATTGCAGAAATTTCCTTTACATGTGGGCAAAATTGCAGAAATTTCCCTTATTTTGGGGCAAAATTGCAGAAATTTCTGTTTTTTAAGAAATAAGGCAGTCATTTTCTTATTTTATGGCAAAAAGGCAGAAATTTATTTATTTTGGTACAAAATTGCAGAAATTATTCTTATTTTGGGGCAAAAAGGCAGAAATTCCCCATATTTTGGGGCAAAAAGGCAGAAATTCCCCTTATTTTGGGGCAAAATTGCAGAAATTTCACTTATTTTAGGGTAATAAGTCAGATATGATCCCTATTTTGGAGCCAAAAAGACAGTAATTCCTTTTGTTTTGGGGGAAAAAGACAGAAATTCCCCTTATTTTCGGGCAAAAACAGAAATTCCCCGTATTTTGGAGCAAAATTGCAGAAATTCCCCGAATTGTGGGGCAAAAAGTAAGAAATTCTCTATATGTTGGGGCAAAAGACAGAAATTCTCCTTATTTTGGGGCAAAACTCAGAAATTCCACTTATTTTGGGGCAAAATTCCAGAAATTACCCTTATTTTGGGGCAAAATTGCAGAAATTTCACTTATTTCAGCGAAAAAAGACAGAAATTTTTCTTATTTTGAAGCAAAAATGCAGAAATTCCCCTTATTTTGTGGTAAAAAGGCTGAAATTTCCATTATTTGGGGGCAAAAAGGCAGAAATTTCCCTTATTTTGGGGCAAAATTGCAGAAATTTCACTTATTTCAGGGTATTAAGTCAGAAATTCCCCTTATTTTGATGCAAAAAAGACAGAAATTCCCTTTGTTTTTGGGGGAAAAGACAGAAATTCCACTTATTTAGAGGCAAAAAGGCAGAAATTCCCCTTAATTTGGAGCAAATATGAAGAAATTTTGCTTTTTTATGGCAAAAAGGTATGCATTCCCCTTATTTTCGGGCAAAAAGGCAGAAATTCCCCGTATTTTGGAGCAAAATTGCAGAAATTCCCCTAATTTTGGGGCAAAAGGCAGAAATTCCCATTATTTTGGGGCAAAAATCAGAAATTCCCCTTATTTTGGGGCAAAATTCCAGAAATTTCTTTTATTTTTGGGCAAAATTGCAGGAATTTACCTTATTTTGGGGCAAAATTGCAGAAATTTCCCTTATTTGCTCAAAATTGCAGAAATTTCACTTATTTTAAAGTAAAAAGGCTGAAATTTCCGTTACTTTGGGTCAAAAAGGGAGCAATACCCCTTATTTTGGGGCAAAATTGTAGAAATTTTTTTTATTTCGGGGCAAAAAGGTAGAAAGTCCTTATATTTTGAGGCAAAAATGCAGAAATTCTTCTTATTTTGAGGTAATAAGGCTGAAATTCCCCTTATTTTGGGGCAAAAAGGCTGAAATTCTCCTTATTTTGGGGTAAAATTGCAGAAATTTCAAATATTTCAAGGCAAAATGGCAGAAATTCCCCTTATTTTGGGGCAAAAAGATGAAATCCCTAATTATTTGCTAAAATTGAAGAAATTTCACTTATTTCGGGACAAAAAGGCAGAAATTCCACTTAATTTCGGGCAAAAAGGCAGAAATGACCCGTATTTTGGAGCAAAATTGAAAAAATTCCCCTAATATTGGTGCAGAAATGCAGAAATTCCCTTTATTTTCGGGCAAAAAGGCAGAAATTCTCCATATTTTGGTGCAAAAAGGCTGAAATTCCCCTTATTTTCAGGTAAAATGCTGAAATTCTCCATATTTTGGAGCCAAAGGCAGAAATTCCCCTCATTTTGGGGCAAAAAGGCACAAATTTCTTTTATTTTCGGGCAAAATTGTAGAAATTTCATTTATTTCAGAGTAAAAAGTCAGAAATTCCCCTTATTTTGGGGCAAAAATCATAAATTTCTTTTATTATCGTACAAATTTGAAGAAATTTTCCTTATTTTGGAAGAAAAAGGCAGAAATTCCCCATATTTTGGGGCAAAAGGCAGAAATTCTTCTTATTTTGAGGTAAAAGGCAGAAATTCCCCTATTTAGAGGTAAAATGCAGAAATTCCCCAAATATTGGGGGAAAATGCAGAAATTCCCTTTATTTTGGGGCTAAATGGCAGAAATTCCCCATATTTTGAAGCAAAATTGCAGAAATTCTCACAATTTTCAGGCAAAAAGACAGAAATTCTCCTTTTTTTGGGGCAAAGAGACAGAAAATCTCCTTTTTTCGGGGGCAAAGTGTCAGAAATTCCCCTTATTTTGGGGCAAAATTGCAGAAATTTCCTTTACATTTGGGCAAAATTGCAGAACTTTCCTTTATTTTGGGGCAAAATTGCAGAAATTTCACTTATTTGAGAAAAAAAGCAGAAATTTTCTTATTTTGGGGCAAAAAGGCAGAAATTTCTTTTATTTTGGTACAAAAATGCAGAAATTTTTTTTTATTTTGGGGCAAAAAGGCAGAAATTCCCCATATTTTGGGGCAAAAAGGCAGAAATTCTTCTTATTTTGAAGTAAAAATGCTGAAATTCCCCTTATTTTCAGGCAAAAAGTCAGAAATTTCCTTTATGTTAGGGCAAAAAACAGAAATTTTGTTTATTTTTGGGGAAAAGGCAGAAAT
This sequence comes from Micromys minutus, assembly GCF_963924665.1. NCBI lineage: Eukaryota > Metazoa > Chordata > Mammalia > Rodentia > Muridae > Micromys > Micromys minutus. The sequence continues at coordinate 291,559 of NW_027667330.1, forward strand.
TGCACTTATTTTGAGTCAAAAAGGTGGAAAATCCCCTTATTTTGGGGCAAAAATAAAGAAATTTCCTATTTTTATGGCAAAAAGGTATACATTCCCTTTATTTTCGGGCAAAAAGGCAGAAATTCTCCATATTTTGGTGCAAAAAGGCTGAAATTCCCCTTATTTCCAGGTAAAATGCTGAAATTCTCCATATTTTGGGGCAAAAGGCAGAAATTCACCTCATTTTGGGACAAAAAGGCACAAATTTCGCTTATTTTCCGGCAAAATTGCAGAAATTTCATTTATTTCAGGGTAAAAATCAGAAACTTCCCTTATTTTGGAGCAAAAAGCAGAAATTTCTTTTATTATGGTACAAATTTGAAGAAATTTTTCTTATTTTAGAACAAAAAGGCAGAAATTCCCCATATTTTGGGGCAAAAGGCAGAAATTCTTCTTATTTAGAGGTAAAATGCAGAAATTTCCCAAATATTGGGGAAAAATGCAGAAATTCCCTTTATTTTGGGGCTAAAAGGCAGATATTCCCCGTATTTTGAAGCAAAATTGCAGAAATTCTCAAAATTTTCAGGCAAAAAGGCAGAAATTCTCCTTATTTTGGGGCAAAAAGACAGAAAATCTCCTTTTTTGGGGGGCAAAAAGTCAGAAATTCCCCTTTATTTTGGGGCAAAATTGCAGAAATTTCCTTTACATGTGGGCAAAATTGCAGAAATTTCCCTTATTTTGGGGCAAAATTGCAGAAATTTCTGTTTTTTAAGAAATAAGGCAGTCATTTTCTTATTTTATGGCAAAAAGGCAGAAATTTATTTATTTTGGTACAAAATTGCAGAAATTATTCTTATTTTGGGGCAAAAAGGCAGAAATTCCCCATATTTTGGGGCAAAAATGCAGAAATTCCCCTTATTTTGAGGTAAAAAGGCTGAAATTCCCCTTATTTTTGGGCAAAAAGTCAGAAATTCCCCTTATGTTGGGGCAAAAAGACAGAAATTTCATTTATTTTTGGGGAAAAGGCAGAAATTGCACTTAGTTTGAGTCAAAAAGGCGGAAAATCTCCTTATTTTGGGGCAAAAATGAAGAAATTTCCCTTTTTTATTGCAAAAAGGTATACATTCCCTTTATTTTCAGGCAAAAAGGCAGAAATTCCCTGTGTTTTGGAGCAAAATTGCAGAAATTCCTCTAATTTTGGGGCAAAAAGGCAGAAATTCCCCTTATTCTCGGCGAAAAAGGCAGAAAATGCCCGTATTTTGGAGCAAAATTACAGAAATTCACCTTATTTTGGGGTAAAAAATACAATAATTTTTTTTATTTTGGGACAAAAAGGCAGAAATTCTCCTTATTTTAGGGCAAAATTGCAGAAATGTCCTTTATTTGGGGGCAAAATTGCAGAAATTTTCCTTATTTGAAGGCAAAAAACAGAAATTCCCCTTATTTTGGGGAAAAATTTCAGAAATTTCCCTTATTATGGGGAAAAAATGCAGAAATTTCCCTTATTTTAGGGCAAAATTGCAGAAATTTTACTTATTTCAGTGAAAAAAAGCAAAAATTTTTCTTATTTTGGGGCAAAAAGGCAGAAATTCCCATTATTTTGGGGCAAAAAGTCAGAAATTCACCTTATTTTGAGGTAAAATTGCAGAAATTTCACATATTTTATGGCAAAAAGGCAGAAATTTCCCTTATTTTGGGGCAAAATTGCAGAAATTTCACTTATTTTAGGGTAATAAGTCAGAAATGATCCTTATTTTGGAGACAAAAAGACAGAAATTCCTTTTGTTTTGGGGGAAAAAGACAGAAATTCCCCTTATTTTCGGGCAAAAACAGAAATTCCCCGTATTTCGGAGAAAAATTGCAGAAATTCCCCGAATTGTGGGGCAAAAAGTCAGAAATTCTCTATATGTTGGGGCAAAAGACAGAAATTCTCCTTATTTTGGGGCAAAACTCAGAAATTCCACTTATTTTGGGGCAAAATTCCAGAAATTTCCCTTATTTTGGGGCAAAATTGCAGAAATTTTACTTATTTTGGGGCAAAATTTCAGAAATGTCACTTATTTCAGCGAAAAAAGACAGAAATTTTCCTTATTTTGGGGCAAAATTCCAGAAATTTCTGTTATTTTGGGGCAAAATTGCAGGAATTTACCTTATTTTGGGGCAAAATTGCAGAAATTTTCCTTATTTGCTCAAAATTGCAGAAATTTCACTTATTTTAAAGTAAAAAGGCTGAAATTTCCGTTACTTTGGGTCAAAAAGAGAGAAATACCCCTTATTTTGGGGCAAAATTGCAGAAATTTTTTTTATTTTGGGGCAAAAAGGCAGAAAGTCCTTATATTTTGGGGCAAAAATGCAGAAATTCCCCTTATTTTGAAGTAATAAGGCTGAAATTCCCCTTATTTTGTGGCAAAAAGGCTGAAATTCTTCTTATTTTGGGGTAAAATTGCAGAAATTTCAAATATTTCAAGGCAAAATGGCAGAAATTCCCCTTATTTTGGGGCAAAAAGATGAAATCCCTAATTATTGGCTAAAATTGAAGAAATTTCACTTATTTCGGGACAAAAAGGCAAAAATTCCACTTAATTTCGGGCAAAAAGGCAGAAATAACCCGTATTTTGGAGCAAAATTGCAGAAATTCCCCTAATATTGGTGCAAAAATGCAGAAATTCCCTTTATTTTGAGGCAAAAAGGCAGAAATTCTCCATATTTTGGTGCAAAAAGGCTGAAATTCCCCTTATTTTGAGGTAAAATGCTGAAATTCTCCATATTTTGGGGCCAAAGGCAGGAATTTCCTCATTTTGGGGCAAAAAGGCACAAATTTCCTTTATTTTCGGGAAAATTGTAGAAATTTCATTTATTTCAGGGTAAAAAGTCAGAAATTCCCCTTATTTTGGGGCAAAAAGCGTAAATTTCTTTTATTATCGTACAAATTTGAAGAAATTTTCCTTATTTTGGAAGAAAAAGGCAGAAATTCCCCATATTTTGGGGCAAAAGGCAGAAATTCTTCTTATTTTGAGGTAAAATGCAGAAATTCCCCTATTTAGAGGTAAAATGCAGAAATTCCCCAAATATTTGGGGAAAATGCAGAAATTCCCTTTATTTTGGGGCTAAATGGCAGAAATTCCCCGTATTTTGAAGCAAAATTGCAGAAATTCTCACAATTTTCAGGCAAAAAGACAGAAATCCTCCTTATTTGGGGGCAAAAAGAAAGAAAATCTCCTTTTTACGGGGGCAAAGAGTCAGAAATTCCCCTTTTTTGGGGGCAAAATTGCAGAAATTTCCTTTACATTTGGGCAAAATTGCAGAACTTTCCTTTATTTTGGGGCAAAATTGCAGAAATTTCACTTATTTCAGAAAAAAGCAGAAATTTTCTTATTTTGGGGCAAAAAGGCAGAAATTTCTTTTATTTTGGTACTCAAATGCAGAAATTTTTCTTATTTTGGGGCAAAAAGGAAGGAATTCCCCATATTTTGGGGCAAAAAGGCAGAAATTCTTCTTATTTTGAAGTAAAAAGGCTGAAATTCTTCTTATTTTCGGGCAAAAAGTCAGAAATTTCCTTTATGTTAGGGCAAAAAACAGAAATTTTGTTTATTTTTGGGAAAGAGGCAGAAATTGCACTTATTCTGAGTCAAAAAGGTGGAAAATCCCCTTATTTTTGGGCAAAAATGAAGAAATTTCCCCTTTTTATGGCAAAAAGGTATACATTACTTTTATTTTTGGGCAAAAATGCAGAAATTCCCTGTATTTTGGAGCAAAATTGTAGAAATTCCCCTAATTTTGTGCAAAAAGGCAGAAATTCCCCTTATTTTGGGGTTAAACTGCAGAAATTTCACTTATTTCGCGGCAAAATGGCAGAAATTCCCCTTATTCTCAGTGAAAAAGGCAGAAAATCCTCGTATTTTGGAGCAAAATTGCAGAAATTCACCTAATTTTGGGGTAAAAAAATACAGTAATTTTCTTTATTTTGGGACAAAAAGGCAGAAATTCTCCTTATTTTGGGGCAAAAGGCAGAAATTCCCTTTATTTCAGGGCAAAATTGCAGAAATTTCCCTTATTATGGGGAAAAATTGCAGAAATTTCCCTTATTGTAGGGCAAAATTGCAGAAATTTCACTTATTTCAGAGAAAAAAAGCAAAAAATTTTCTTATTTTGGGGCAAAAAGGCAGAAATTCCCATTATTTGGGGCAAAAAGGCAAAAATTCACCTTATTTTGGGGTAAAATTGCAGAAATTTTACATATTTCAGGGCAAAAAGGCAGAAATTTCCCTTATTTTGGGGCAAAATTGCCAAAATTTCACTTATTTCAGGGTAATAAGTCAGATATTCCCCTTATTTTGGGGCAAATAAGACAGAAATTCCCTCTGTTTTGGAGAAAAAAGACAGAAATTCCACTTATTTAGAGGCAAAAAGGCAGAAATTCCCCGTATTTTGGAGCAAAAATGAAGAAATTTCCATTTTTAATGGCAAAAATGTATGCATTCCCCTTATTTTCGGGGAAAAATGCAGAAATTCCCCGTATTTTGGAGCAAAATTGCAGAAATTCCTTTAATTTTGGGCAAAAGGCCGAAATTCCCTTTATTTTGGGGCAAAAATCAGAAATTCCCCTTACTTTGGGGCAAAATTCCAGAAATTTCCTTTATTTTGGGGCAAAATTGCAGGAATTTACCTTATTTTGGGGCAAAATTGCAGAAATTTTTCTCATTTGGGGCAAAATTGCAGAAATTTCACTTATTTTCAGATAAAAAGGCTGAAATTTCCTTTATTTTGGGATAAAAAGGGAGAAATTCCTCTTATTTTGGGGCAAAATTGCAGACATTTTCTTTGTTTTGGGGCAATAAGCAGGAAATTCCTATTATTTTGTGGCAAAAAGGCAGAAATTTCCCTTATTTTGAAGTAATAAGGCTGAAATTCTCCTTATTTTGGGGCAAAAAGGCAGAAATTCCATTTATATTGGGGTAAAATTTCAGAAAGTTCAAATATTTCAGGGTAAAATGGCAGAAATTCCCCTTATTTTGGGGCAAAAAGATGAAATCCCTAATTTTTGGCTAAAATTGAAGAAAATTCACTTATTTTGGCACAAAAAGGCAGAAATTCCACTTAATTTCTGGCATAAAGACAGAAATGACCCGTATTTTGGAGCAAAATTGGAGAAATTCCCCTAATATTGGTGCAAATATGCAGAAATTCCCTTTATTTTGCAGGCAAAAAGGCAGAAATTCCCCTTATTTTGAGGTAAAATGGCTGAAATTCCCCTTATTTTGGGGCAAAAAGTCAGAAATTCCCCTTATTTTGGGCAAAAAAACAGAAATTTCATTTATTTTTGGGGAAAAGGCAGAAATTGCACTTATTTTGAGTCAAAAAGGTAGAAAATTCCCTTATTTTGCGTCAAAAATGAAGAAATTTCCTTTTTTTTATGGCAAAAAGGTATACATTCCCTTTATTTTCGGGCTAAAAGGCAGAACTTCCCCGTATTTTGTAGCAAAATTGCAGAAATTCCCCTAATTTTTGGCAAAAAGGCAGAAATTCCCCTTATTTTGGGGTAAAACTACAGAAATTTTACTTATTTCACGGCAAAATGGCAGAATTTCCCCTTATTTTCGGCGAAAAAGGCAGAAAATCCCCGTATTTTGGAGCAAAATTGCAGAAATTCACCTAATTTTGGGGTAAAAAATAGAGTAATTTTCCTTATTTTGAGGCAAAAATGCAGAAATTCTCCTTATTTTTGGGCAAAAGGCAGAAATTCCCCTTATTTTAAAACAAAATTGGAGAAATTTCCCTTATTTGGGGGCAAAAAATAGAAATTCCCCTTATTTTCGGGCAAAATTGCAGAAATTTCCCTTATTATAGGGAAAAATTGCATAAATTTCCCTTATTTTAGGGCAAAATTGCAGAAATTTCACTTATTTCAGAGAAAAAAAGCAAAAATTTTTCTTATTTTGGGGCAAAAAGGCAGAAATTCACCTTATTTTGGGGCAAGACTCAGAAATTCCACTAATTTTGGGGCAAAATTCCAGAAATTTCCCTTTTTTGGGGGCAAAATTGCAGAAATTTCACTTACTTTGGGGCAAAATTGCAGAAATTAAACTTATTTCAGAAAAAAAAGGCAGAAATTTTCCTTATTTGGGGGCAAAAATGCAGAAATTCCGTATATTTTGTGGCAAAAATGCAGAAATACCCCTTATTTTGAGGTAAAAAGCCTGAAATTCCCAATTATTTGGGGGCAAAAAGGCAGAAATTCCCATTATATTGTGGCAAAATTGCAGACATTTCACTTATTTTAGGGTAATAAGTCAGAAATTTTTCTTATTTTGGGGCAAAAAAGACAGAAATTCCCTTTGTTTTGGGGGAAAAAGACAGAAATTCCAATTATTTAGAGGCAAAAAGGCAAAAATTCCCTTTATTTTTGAGCAAAAATGAAGAAATTTTTTTTTTATGGCAAAAAGGTATGCATTCTTCCTATTTTCAGACAAAAAGGCAGAAATTCCCCATATTTTGGGGCAAAAGGCAGAAATTCCTTTTATTTTGGGGAAAAAAGGCACAAATTTCCCTTATTTTCGGGCAAAATTGCAGAAATTTCATTTATTTCAGGGCTTAAAGTCAGAAATTCCCCTTATTTTGGGGCAAAAAGCAGAAATTTCTTTTATTATAGTACAAAATTGAAGAAATTTTCCTTATTTTGAAACAAAAAGGCAGAAATTCCCAATATTTTGTGGCAAAAGCGGAAATTCTTCTTATTTTGAGGTAAAATGCAGAAATTCCATTTATTTAGAGGTAAAATGCAGAAATTCTCCCAATATTGGGGGAAAATGCAGAAATTCCCTTTATTTTGGGGCTAAAAGGCAGAATTTCTTTGTATTTTGAAGCAAAATTGCAGAAATTCTCATAATTTTTGGGCAAAAAGGCAGAAATTCTCTGTATTTTGGGGCAAAAAGACAGAAAATCTCCATTTTTCGGGAGCAAAAAATCGTAAATTCCCCTTATTTTGGGGCAAAATTGCAGAAATTTTCTTTATATTGGGGCAAAATTGCAGAAATTTCCCTTATTTTGGGGCAAAATATCAGAAATTTCACTTATTTCAGGGAAAAAAGGCAGAAATTTTCTTATTTTGGGGCAAAAAGGCAGAAATTTCTTTTATTTTGGTACCAAATTGCAGAAATTTTTCTTCTTTTGGGGCAAAAAGGCAGAAATTCCCCATATTTTGGGGCAAAAGGCAGAAATTTCCCTTATTTTGAGGTAAAAAGGCTGAAATTCCTTTTATTTATGGGCAAAAAGTCAGAAATTCCCTTTATTTTGGGGAAAATAGACAGAAATTTCATATATTTTTTGGGAAAAGGCAGAAATTGCACTTATTTTTAGTCATAAAGGCGGAAAATCCCCTTATTTTCTGGCAAAAATGAAAAAATTTCCCTTTTTTATGGCAAAAAGGTATACATTCCTTTTATTTTCGGGCAAAAAGGCAGAAATTCCCTGTATTTTGGAGCAAAATTGCAGAAATTCCCCTAATTTTGGGGCAAAAATGCAGGAATTCCTCTTATTTTGGGGTAAAACTGCAGAAATTTCACTTATTTCGCGGCAAAATGGCAGAAATTCCCCTTATTTTCGAGGAAAAGGCAGAAAATCCCTGTATTATAGAGCAAAATTCAAGAAATTCACCTAATTTTGGGGTAAAAAATACAGTAATTTTCTTTATTTAGGGGCAAAAAGGCAGAAATTCCCTTTATTTTAGGGCAAAATTGCAGATATTTCCCTTATTTGGGGGAAAAAAACAGAAATTCCCCATATTTTGGGGCAAAATTGTAGAAATTTTCCTTATTATGGGGAAAAATTGCAGAAATTTCCCTTATTTTAGGGCAAAATTGCAGAAATTTCACTTATTTCAGAGAAAAATCAAAAAATTTTTCTTATTTTGGGGCAAAAAAGCAGAAATTACCATTATTTTGGGGCAAAAAGGCAGAAATTCACCATATTTTGGGGTAAAATTGCAGAAATTTAGAATATTTCAGGGCAAAAAGCGGAAGTTTTCTATATTTTGGGGCAAAATTGCAGAAATTTCACATATTTCAGGGTAATAAATCAGAAATTTTCCTTATTTTGAGATAAAAAGACAGAAATTCTCTTTGTTTTGGAAAAAAAAGACAGAAATTTCACTTATTTAGAGGCAAAAAGGCAGAAATTCCCCTTATTTTGGAGCAAAAATGAAAAAATTTCCCTTTTTTATGGTAGAAAGGTATGCATTCCCCTTATTTTCAGGCAAAAAGCAGAAATTCCCCGTATTTTGGGGCAAAGGCAGAAATTCCCCTTATTTTGGGGCAAAAAGGCACAAATTTCCCTTATTTTCGGGCAAAATTGCAGAAATTTCATTTATTTCAGAGCAAAAAGTCAGAAATTCCCTTATTTTGGGGCAAAAAGCAGAAATTTCTTTTATTATAGTACAAAATTGAAGAAATTTTCTTTATTTTGAAACAAAAAAGCAGAAATTCCCCATATTTTGGGGCAAAAGGCAGAAATTCTTCTTATTTTGAGGTAAAATGCAGAAATTCCCCTTATTTAGAGGTAAAAGGCAGAAATTCCCCAAATATTGGGGGAAAATGCAGAAATTCCCTTTATTTTGGGGCTAAAAGGCAGAAATTCCCTGTATTTTGAAGCAAAATTGCAGAAATTCTCATAATTGTCGGGCAAAAAGTCAGAAATTCTCTTTATTTTGGGGCAAAAAGACAGAAAATCTCCTTTTTCGGGAGCAAAAAATCAGAAATTCCCCTTATTTGGGGGCAAAATTGCAGAAATTTCCTTTACATTGGGGCAAAATTGCAGAAATTTCCCTTATTTTGGGGGAAAATATCAGAAACTTCACTTATTTCAGGAAAAAAAGGCAGAAATTTTCTTATTTTGGGGCAAAAAGGCAGAAATTTCTTTTATTTTGGTACAAAGTTGCAGAAAATTTTCTTATTTTGGGGCAAAAAAGCAGAAATTCCTTATATTTTGGGGCAAAAAAGGCAGAAATTTCCCTTATTTTGAGGTAAAAAGGCTGAAATTCCTTTTATTTTGGGGCAAAAAGTCAGAAATTCCCTTTATTTTGGGGCAAATAGACAGAAATTTCGTTTATTTTTGGGGAAAAGCTAGAAATTGCACTTATTTTGAGTCAAAATGGCGGAAAATCCCTGTATTTTCAGGCAAAAATGAGGAAATTTCCCTTTTTTATGGCAAAAAGTTATGCATTCCTTTTATTTTCGGGCAAAAAGACAGAAATTACCCGTATTTTTGAGCAAAATTGCACAAATTCCCTTAATTGTGGGGCAAAAAGGCAGAAATTCTCCTTATTTTTGGGCAAAACTCAGAAGCTCCACTTATTTTGGGGCAAAATTCCAGAAATTTCCCTTAATTTGGGGCAAAATTGCAGAAATTTTACTTATTTAGGGGCAAAATTCCAGAAATTTCACTTATTTCAGGGAAAAAAGGCAGAAATTTTCCTTATTTTGGGGCAAAAAGGCAGAAATTCCTCTTATTTTGAGGGAAAAAGGCTGAAATTCCCCTTATTTTGGGGCAAAAAGGCAGAAATTTCCCTTATATTGGGGCAAAATTGCATAAATTTCACTTATTTCAGTATAATAAGTCAGAAATTTTCCTTATTTTTGGGCAAAAAAGACAGAAATTCTCTTTGTTTTGGGGGACAAAGACAGAAATTCCACTTATTTAGAGGCAAAAAGGCAGAAATTCCCCTTATTTTGGAGCAAAAATGAAGAAATTTTCCTTTTTTATGGCAAAAAGGTATGCATTCTTCTTATTTTCGGGCAAAAAGGCAGAAATTCCCTGTATTTTGGAGCAAAATTGGAGAAATTCCTTTAATTGTGGGGCAAAAAATCAGAAATTCCCTATATGTTGGGGCAAAAAGACATAAATTCTCCATATTTTTGGGCAAAACTCAGAAACTCCACTTATTTTGGGGCAAAATTCCAGAAATTTCCTTTATTTTGGGGCAAAATTGCAGAAATTTCACTTATTTTGGGGCAAAATTCCAGAAATTTCACTTATTTCAGTGAAAAAAGGCATAAATTTTCCTTATTCTGGGGCTAAAAGGCAGCAATTCCCCTTATTTTGAGGTAAAAAGGCTGAAATTCTCATTATTTGTGGGTAAAAATGCAGAAATTTTCTTTATATTGGGGCAAAATTGCAGAAATTTCACTTATTTCAGTATACTAAGTCAGAAATTTTCCTTATTTTTGAGCAAAAAAGACAGAAATTCCCTTTGTTTTGGGGGACAAAGACAGAAATTCCACTTATTTAGAGGCAAAAAAGCAGAAATTTCTCTTATTTTGAGGTAAAAATGCTGAAATTCTCCTTATTTGGGGGCAAAAAAGCAGAAATTTCCCTTATTTTGGGGCAAAATTGCAGAAATTTCACTTATTTCAGGGTAATAAGTCAGAAATTCCCCTTATTTTGGGGCAAAAAAGTCAGAAATTCCCTTTGTTTTGGGAGAAAAAGACAGAAATTTCACTTATTTAGAGGCAAAAAGGCAGAATTTCCCCTTATTTTGGAGCAAAAATAAGGAAATTTCACTTTTTTATGGCACAAAGGTATGCAGTCTCCTTATTTTCGGGCAAAAAGACAAAAATTCCCAGTATTTTGGAGCAAAATTGCATAAATTCCCCTAATTTTGGGGCAAAAGGCAGAACTTCCCTTTATTTTGGGGCAAAAATTAGAAATTCCCCTTATTTTGGGGCAAAATTCCAGAAATTTCCTTTATTTTGGGGAAAAATTGCAGAAATTTCCCTTATTTGGGGCAAAATTGCAGTAAGTTCACTTATTTTCAGGTAAAAAGGCTGAAATTTTCTTTATTTTGGGGCAAAAAAGGAGAAATTGCCCTTATTTGGGCAAAATTGCAGAAATTTTCCTTATTATGGGGTAAAAAGGCAGAAATTCTGTATATTTTGTGACAAAAATGCAGAAATTCCCCTTATTCTGAGGTAAAAAGGCTGAAATTCCCCTTATTTGGGGTCAAAAAGGCAGAAATTTCCCTTATTTTGGGGTAAAATTGCAGAAATTTCATGTATTTCAGGGTAATAAGTCAGAAATTTTCCTTATTTTGGGGCAAAAAAGACAGAAATTCCATTTGTTTTGGTGAAAAAGGCAGAAATTCCACTTATTTAGAGGCAAAAAGGCAGAAATTCCCCGTATTTTGGAGCGAAAATGAAGAAATTTCCCTTTTTTATGGCAAAAAGGTATGCATTCTTCTTATTTTCGGGCAAAAAGGCAGAAATTCCCTGTATTTTGGAGCAAAATTGCAGAAATTCCCCTAATTGTGGGGCAAAAAAGCAGAAATTCCCTATATGTTGGGGCAAAATGACAGAAATTCTCCTTATTTTGGGGCAAAACTCAGAAATTCCACTTATATTGGTGCAAAATTCCAGAAATTTCCTTTATTTTGTGGCAAAATTGCAGAAATTTCACTTATTTTGGGGCAAAATTGCAGAAATTTCACTTATTTTAGGGAAAAAAGGCAGAATTTTTTTTTTTATTTTGGGGCCAAAAGGCAGAAATTCCTAATATTTTGTGCCAAAATTCAGAACTTCCCCTTATTTTGAGGGAAAAAGGCTGAAATTCCCCTTATTTGGGGGCAAAAAGGCAGAAATTTCCATTATTTTGGGGCAAAATTGCAGAAATTTCACTTATTTCAGGGTAATAAGTCAGAAATTCCCCTTAATTTGGGGCAAAAAATACAGAAATTCTTTTTGTTTTGGGGGAAAAAGACAGAAATTCCACTTATTTAGAGGCAAAAAGGCAGAAATTCCCCGTATTTTGGAGCAAAAATGAAGAAATTTCCATTTTTAATGGCAAAAATGTATGCATTCCCCTTATTTTCGGGGAAAAATGCAGAAATTCCCCGTATTTTGGAGCAAAATTGCAGAAATTCCTTTAATTTTGGGCAAAAGGCCGAAATTCCCTTTATTTTGGGGCAAAAATCAGAAATTCCCCTTACTTTGGGGCAAAATTCCAGAAATTTCCTTTATTTTGGGGCAAAATTGCAGGAATTTACCTTATTTTGGGGCAAAATTGCAGAAATTTTTCTCATTTGGGGCAAAATTGCAGAAATTTCACTTATTTTCAGATAAAAAGGCTGAAATTTCCTTTATTTTGGGATAAAAAGGGAGAAATTCCTCTTATTTTGGGGCAAAATTGCAGACATTTTCTTTGTTTTGGGGCAATAAGCAGGAAATTCCTATTATTTTGTGGCAAAAAGGCAGAAATTTCCCTTATTTTGAAGTAATAAGGCTGAAATTCTCCTTATTTTGGGGCAAAAAGGCAGAAATTCCATTTATATTGGGGTAAAATTTCAGAAAGTTCAAATATTTCAGGGTAAAATGGCAGAAATTCCCCTTATTTTGGGGCAAAAAGATGAAATCCCTAATTTTTGGCTAAAATTGAAGAAAATTCACTTATTTTGGCACAAAAAGGCAGAAATTCCACTTAATTTCTGGCATAAAGACAGAAATGACCCGTATTTTGGAGCAAAATTGGAGAAATTCCCCTAATATTGGTGCAAATATGCAGAAATTCCCTTTATTTTGCAGGCAAAAAGGCAGAAATTCCCCTTATTTTGAGGTAAAATGGCTGAAATTCCCCTTATTTTGGGGCAAAAAGTCAGAAATTCCCCTTATTTTGGGCAAAAAAACAGAAATTTCATTTATTTTTGGGGAAAAGGCAGAAATTGCACTTATTTTGAGTCAAAAAGGTAGAAAATTCCCTTATTTTGCGTCAAAAATGAAGAAATTTCCTTTTTTTTATGGCAAAAAGGTATACATTCCCTTTATTTTCGGGCTAAAAGGCAGAACTTCCCCGTATTTTGTAGCAAAATTGCAGAAATTCCCCTAATTTTTGGCAAAAAGGCAGAAATTCCCCTTATTTTGGGGTAAAACTACAGAAATTTTACTTATTTCACGGCAAAATGGCAGAATTTCCCCTTATTTTCGGCGAAAAAGGCAGAAAATCCCCGTATTTTGGAGCAAAATTGCAGAAATTCACCTAATTTTGGGGTAAAAAATAGAGTAATTTTCCTTATTTTGAGGCAAAAATGCAGAAATTCTCCTTATTTTTGGGCAAAAGGCAGAAATTCCCCTTATTTTAAAACAAAATTGGAGAAATTTCCCTTATTTGGGGGCAAAAAATAGAAATTCCCCTTATTTTCGGGCAAAATTGCAGAAATTTCCCTTATTATAGGGAAAAATTGCATAAATTTCCCTTATTTTAGGGCAAAATTGCAGAAATTTCACTTATTTCAGAGAAAAAAAGCAAAAATTTTTCTTATTTTGGGGCAAAAAGGCAGAAATTCACCTTATTTTGGGGCAAGACTCAGAAATTCCACTAATTTTGGGGCAAAATTCCAGAAATTTCCCTTTTTTGGGGGCAAAATTGCAGAAATTTCACTTACTTTGGGGCAAAATTGCAGAAATTAAACTTATTTCAGAAAAAAAAGGCAGAAATTTTCCTTATTTGGGGGCAAAAATGCAGAAATTCCGTATATTTTGTGGCAAAAATGCAGAAATACCCCTTATTTTGAGGTAAAAAGCCTGAAATTCCCAATTATTTGGGGGCAAAAAGGCAGAAATTCCCATTATATTGTGGCAAAATTGCAGACATTTCACTTATTTTAGGGTAATAAGTCAGAAATTTTTCTTATTTTGGGGCAAAAAAGACAGAAATTCCCTTTGTTTTGGGGGAAAAAGACAGAAATTCCAATTATTTAGAGGCAAAAAGGCAAAAATTCCCTTTATTTTTGAGCAAAAATGAAGAAATTTTTTTTTTATGGCAAAAAGGTATGCATTCTTCCTATTTTCAGACAAAAAGGCAGAAATTCCCCATATTTTGGGGCAAAAGGCAGAAATTCCTTTTATTTTGGGGAAAAAAGGCACAAATTTCCCTTATTTTCGGGCAAAATTGCAGAAATTTCATTTATTTCAGGGCTTAAAGTCAGAAATTCCCCTTATTTTGGGGCAAAAAGCAGAAATTTCTTTTATTATAGTACAAAATTGAAGAAATTTTCCTTATTTTGAAACAAAAAGGCAGAAATTCCCAATATTTTGTGGCAAAAGCGGAAATTCTTCTTATTTTGAGGTAAAATGCAGAAATTCCATTTATTTAGAGGTAAAATGCAGAAATTCTCCCAATATTGGGGGAAAATGCAGAAATTCCCTTTATTTTGGGGCTAAAAGGCAGAATTTCTTTGTCTTTTGAAGCAAAATTGCAGAAATTCTCATAATTTTTGGGCAAAAAGGCAGAAATTCTCTGTATTTTGGGGCAAAAAGACAGAAAATCTCCATTTTTCGGGAGCAAAAAATCGTAAATTCCCCTTATTTTGGGGCAAAATTGCAGAAATTTTCTTTATATTGGGGCAAAATTGCAGAAATTTCCCTTATTTTGGGGCAAAATATCAGAAATTTCACTTATTTCAGGGAAAAAAGGCAGAAATTTTCTTATTTTGGGGCAAAAAGGCAGAAATTTCTTTTATTTTGGTACCAAATTGCAGAAATTTTTCTTCTTTTGGGGCAAAAAGGCAGAAATTCCCCATATTTTGGGGCAAAAGGCAGAAATTTCCCTTATTTTGAGGTAAAAAGGCTGAAATTCCTTTTATTTATGGGCAAAAAGTCAGAAATTCCCTTTATTTTGGGGAAAATAGACAGAAATTTCATATATTTTTTGGGAAAAGGCAGAAATTGCACTTATTTTTAGTCATAAAGGCGGAAAATCCCCTTATTTTCTGGCAAAAATGAAAAAATTTCCCTTTTTTATGGCAAAAAGGTATACATTCCTTTTATTTTCGGGCAAAAAGGCAGAAATTCCCTGTATTTTGGAGCAAAATTGCAGAAATTCCCCTAATTTTGGGGCAAAAATGCAGGAATTCCTCTTATTTTGGGGTAAAACTGCAGAAATTTCACTTATTTCGCGGCAAAATGGCAGAAATTCCCCTTATTTTCGCGGAAAAGGCAGAAAATCCCTGTATTATAGAGCAAAATTCAAGAAATTCACCTAATTTTGGGGTAAAAAATACAGTAATTTTCTTTATTTAGGGGCAAAAAGGCAGAAATTCCCTTTATTTTAGGGCAAAATTGCAGATATTTCCCTTATTTGGGGGAAAAAAACAGAAATTCCCCATATTTTGGGGCAAAATTGTAGAAATTTTCCTTATTATGGGGAAAAATTGCAGAAATTTCCCTTATTTTAGGGCAAAATTGCAGAAATTTCACTTATTTCAGAGAAAAATCAAAAATTTTTCTTATTTTGGGGCAAAAAAGCAGAAATTACCATTATTTTGGGGCAAAAAGGCAGAAATTCACCATATTTTGGGGTAAAATTGCAGAAATTTAGAATATTTCAGGGCAAAAAGCGGAAGTTTTCTATATTTTGGGGCAAAATTGCAGAAATTTCACATATTTCAGGGTAATAAATCAGAAATTTTCCTTATTTTGAGATAAAAAGACAGAAATTCTCTTTGTTTTGGAAAAAAAAGACAGAAATTTCACTTATTTAGAGGCAAAAAGGCAGAAATTCCCCTTATTTTGGAGCAAAAATGAAAAAATTTCCCTTTTTTATGGTAGAAAGGTATGCATTCCCCTTATTTTCAGGCAAAAAGCAGAAATTCCCCGTATTTTGGGGCAAAGGCAGAAATTCCCCTTATTTTGGGGCAAAAAGGCACAAATTTCCCTTATTTTCGGGCAAAATTGCAGAAATTTCATTTATTTCAGAGCAAAAAGTCAGAAATTCCCTTATTTTGGGGCAAAAAGCAGAAATTTCTTTTATTATAGTACAAAATTGAAGAAATTTTCTTTATTTTGAAACAAAAAAGCAGAAATTCCCCATATTTTGGGGCAAAAGGCAGAAATTCTTCTTATTTTGAGGTAAAATGCAGAAATTCCCCTTATTTAGAGGTAAAAGGCAGAAATTCCCCAAATATTGGGGGAAAATGCAGAAATTCCCTTTATTTTGGGGCTAAAAGGCAGAAATTCCCTGTATTTTGAAGCAAAATTGCAGAAATTCTCATAATTGTCGGGCAAAAAGTCAGAAATTCTCTTTATTTTGGGGCAAAAAGACAGAAAATCTCCTTTTTCGGGAGCAAAAAATCAGAAATTCCCCTTATTTGGGGGCAAAATTGCAGAAATTTCCTTTACATTGGGGCAAAATTGCAGAAATTTCCCTTATTTTGGGGGAAAATATCAGAAACTTCACTTATTTCAGGAAAAAAAGGCAGAAATTTTCTTATTTTGGGGCAAAAAGGCAGAAATTTCTTTTATTTTGGTACAAAGTTGCAGAAAATTTTCTTATTTTGGGGCAAAAAAGCAGAAATTCCTTATATTTTGGGGCAAAAAAGGCAGAAATTTCCCTTATTTTGAGGTAAAAAGGCTGAAATTCCTTTTATTTTGGGGCAAAAAGTCAGAAATTCCCTTTATTTTGGGGCAAATAGACAGAAATTTCGTTTATTTTTGGGGAAAAGCTAGAAATTGCACTTATTTTGAGTCAAAATGGCGGAAAATCCCTGTATTTTCAGGCAAAAATGAGGAAATTTCCCTTTTTTATGGCAAAAAGTTATGCATTCCTTTTATTTTCGGGCAAAAAGACAGAAATTACCCGTATTTTTGAGCAAAATTGCACAAATTCCCTTAATTGTGGGGCAAAAAGGCAGAAATTCTCCTTATTTTTGGGCAAAACTCAGAAGCTCCACTTATTTTGGGGCAAAATTCCAGAAATTTCCCTTAATTTGGGGCAAAATTGCAGAAATTTTACTTATTTAGGGGCAAAATTCCAGAAATTTCACTTATTTCAGGGAAAAAAGGCAGAAATTTTCCTTATTTTGGGGCAAAAAGGCAGAAATTCCTCTTATTTTGAGGGAAAAAGGCTGAAATTCCCCTTATTTTGGGGCAAAAAGGCAGAAATTTCCCTTATATTGGGGCAAAATTGCATAAATTTCACTTATTTCAGTATAATAAGTCAGAAATTTTCCTTATTTTTGGGCAAAAAAGACAGAAATTCTCTTTGTTTTGGGGGACAAAGACAGAAATTCCACTTATTTAGAGGCAAAAAGGCAGAAATTCCCCTTATTTTGGAGCAAAAATGAAGAAATTTTCCTTTTTTATGGCAAAAAGGTATGCATTCTTCTTATTTTCGGGCAAAAAGGCAGAAATTCCCCGTATTTTGGAGCAAAATTGGAGAAATTCCTTTAATTGTGGGGCAAAAAATCAGAAATTCCCTATATGTTGGGGCAAAAAGACATAAATTCTCCATATTTTTGGGCAAAACTCAGAAACTCCACTTATTTTGGGGCAAAATTCCAGAAATTTCCTTTATTTTGGGGCAAAATTGCAGAAATTTCACTTATTTTGGGGCAAAATTCCAGAAATTTCACTTATTTCAGTGAAAAAAGGCATAAATTTTCCTTATTCTGGGGCTAAAAGGCAGCAATTCCCCTTATTTTGAGGTAAAAAGGCTGAAATTCTCATTATTTGTGGGTAAAAATGCAGAAATTTTCTTTATATTGGGGCAAAATTGCAGAAATTTCACTTATTTCAGTATACTAAGTCAGAAATTTTCCTTATTTTTGAGCAAAAAAGACAGAAATTCCCTTTGTTTTGGGGGACAAAGACAGAAATTCCACTTATTTAGAGGCAAAAAAGCAGAAATTTCTCTTATTTTGAGGTAAAAATGCTGAAATTCTCCTTATTTGGGGGCAAAAAAGCAGAAATTTCCCTTATTTTGGGGCAAAATTGCAGAAATTTCACTTATTTCAGGGTAATAAGTCAGAAATTCCCCTTATTTTGGGGCAAAAAAGTCAGAAATTCCCTTTGTTTTGGGAGAAAAAGACAGAAATTTCACTTATTTAGAGGCAAAAAGGCAGAATTTCCCCTTATTTTGGAGCAAAAATAAGGAAATTTCACTTTTTTATGGCACAAAGGTATGCAGTCTCCTTATTTTCGGGCAAAAAGACAAAAATTCCCAGTATTTTGGAGCAAAATTGCATAAATTCCCCTAATTTTGGGGCAAAAGGCAGAACTTCCCTTTATTTTGGGGCAAAAATTAGAAATTCCCCTTATTTTGGGGCAAAATTCCAGAAATTTCCTTTATTTTGGGGAAAAATTGCAGAAATTTCCCTTATTTGGGGCAAAATTGCAGTAAGTTCACTTATTTTCAGGTAAAAAGGCTGAAATTTTCTTTATTTTGGGGCAAAAAAGGAGAAATTGCCCTTATTTGGGCAAAATTGCAGAAATTTTCCTTATTATGGGGTAAAAAGGCAAAAATTCTGTATATTTTGTGACAAAAATGCAGAAATTCCCCTTATTCTGAGGTAAAAAGGCTGAAATTCCCCTTATTTGGGGTCAAAAAGGCAGAAATTTCCCTTATTTTGGGGTAAAATTGCAGAAATTTCATGTATTTCAGGGTAATAAGTCAGAAATTTTCCTTATTTTGGGGCAAAAAAGACAGAAATTCCATTTGTTTTGGTGAAAAAGGCAGAAATTCCACTTATTTAGAGGCAAAAAGGCAGAAATTCCCCGTATTTTGGAGCGAAAATGAAGAAATTTCCCTTTTTTATGGCAAAAAGGTATGCATTCTTCTTATTTTCGGGCAAAAAGGCAGAAATTCCCTGTATTTTGGAGCAAAATTGCAGAAATTCCCCTAATTGTGGGGCAAAAAAGCAGAAATTCCCTATATGTTGGGGCAAAATGACAGAAATTCTCCTTATTTTGGGGCAAAACTCAGAAATTCCACTTATATTGGTGCAAAATTCCAGAAATTTCCTTTATTTTGTGGCAAAATTGCAGAAATTTCACTTATTTTGGGGCAAAATTGCAGAAATTTCACTTATTTTAGGGAAAAAAGGCAGAATTTTTTTTTTTATTTTGGGGCCAAAAGGCAGAAATTCCTAATATTTTGTGCCAAAATTCAGAACTTCCCCTTATTTTGAGGGAAAAAGGCTGAAATTCCCCTTATTTGGGGGCAAAAAAGCAGAAATTTCCATTATTTTGGGGCAAAATTGCAGAAATTTCACTTATTTCAGGGTAATAAGTCAGAAATTCCCCTTAATTTGGGGCAAAAAATACAGAAATTCTTTTTGTTTTGGGGGAAAAAGACAGAAATTCCACTTATTTAGAGGCAAAAAGGCAGAAATTACCATTATTTTGGAGCAAAAATGAAGAAATTTTCGTTTTTTATGGCAAAAAGGTATGCATTCCACTTATTTTCTGGCAAAAAGGCAGAAATTACCGATATTTTGGAGCAAAATTGCAGAAATTTTCCTAATTTTGGGGCAAAAGGAAGAAATTATCTATATTTTGGGGCAAAAATCAGAAATTCCCCTTACTTTGGGGCAAAATTCCAGAAATTTCCTTTATTTTGGGGCAAAATTGCAGGAATTTACCTTATTTTGGGGCAAAATTGCAGAAATTTTCTTTATTTGGGACAAAATTGCAGAAATTTCACATATTTTCAGGTAAAATGCTGAAATTTCCTTTATTTTGGGGCAAAAAGGGAGAAAATCCCCTTATTTTGGGGCAAAATTGCAGAAATTTTCCTTATTTTGGGGCAAAAAGGCAGAAATTTCTTATATTTTGGGGAAAAAAGTGAGAAATTCCCCTTATTTTGAGGTAATAAGGCTGAAATTCCCCTTATTTTGGGGCAAAAAGGCAGAAATTCCCTATATTTTGAGGTAAAAATTCAGAAATTTCAAATATTTCAGGGCAAAATGGCAGAAATTTCCTTTATTTTGGGGCAAAAAGATGAAATTCCTAATTTTTGGCTAAAATTGAAGAAATTTCACTTATTTTGCTACAAAAAGGCAGAAATTCCTTTTAATTTCGGGCATAAAGGCAAAAATGACCCGTATTTTGGAGCAAAATTGCAGAAATTCCCCTAATATTGGTGCAAAAATGCAGAAATTCCCTTTATTTTGCGGGCAAAAAGGCAGAAATTTCCCTTATTTTGAGGTAAAAAGGATGAAATTCCCCTTATTTTGAGGCTAAAAGTCAGAAATTCCCCTTATTTTGGGCAAAAAGATAGAAATTTCGTTTATTTTTGGGGAAAAGGCAGAAATTGCAATTATTTTGAGTCAAAAAGGTGGAAAATCCCCTTATTTTGGGGCAAAAATTAAGAAATTTCCTTTTTTATGGCAAAAAGGTATACATTCCCTTTATTTTCAGGCAAAAAGGCAGAAATTCCCCTCAATTTGGGGTAAAACTGCAGAAATTTCACTTACTTCGCGGCAAAAAGGCAGAAATTCCCCTTATTTTTGACGAAAAAAGAAGAAAATCCCCATATTTTGGAGCAAAATTGCAGAAATTTACCTAATTTTGGGGTAAAAAATACAGTAATTTTCATTATTTGGGGGCAAAAAACAGAAATTCCCCTTATTTTAAGCCAAAATTCCAAAATTTTTTTTTTTATTTTGGAGCAAAATTCCAGAAATTTACCTTATTTTGGGGCAAAATTGCAGAAATTTCCCTTATTTGGGGCAAAATTGCAGTAATTTCACTTATTTTCAGGTAAAAAGGCTGAAATTTCCTTTATTTTGAAGCAAAAAAAAGAAATTCTCCTTATTTTGGGCAAAATTGCAGAAATGTTCTTTATTATGGGGCAAAAAGGCAGAAATTCCGTATATTTTGTGGCAAAAATGCAGAAATTCCCCTTATTTTGAGGTAAAGAGGCTGAAATTCCCCTTATTTGGGGGCAAAAAGGCAGAAATTTCCCTTATTTTGGGGCAAATTTGTAGAAATTTCACTTATTTCAGGGTAATAAGTAAGAAATTCCCTTTATTTTGGGGAAAAATGACAGAAATTCCTTTTGTTTTGAGAGAAAAAGACAGAAATTCCACTTATTTAGAGGCAAAAAAGGCAGAATTTCCCTATATGTTAGGGCAAAAAGACAGAAATTCTCCTTATATTGGGGCAAAACTAAAAAATTCCACTTATTTTGGAGCAAAATTGCAGAAATTTCACTTATTTCAGGGTAATAAGTCAGAAATTCCCCTTATTTTGGGGCAAAAAGGCAGAAATTCCTCTTATTTTCGGGCAAAATTGCAGAAATTTCCCTTATTTGGGGGCAAAAAACAGAAATTCCCCTTATTTTGGGGCAAAATTGCAGAAATTTCACTTATTTCAGGGTAATAAGTCAGAAATTCCCCTTATTTTGGGGCAAAAGGCAGAAATTCCCTTTATTTTAGGGCAAAATTGCAGAAATTTCCCTTATTTGGGGGCAAAAAACAGAAATTCCCCTTATTTTGGGGCAAAATTGCAGAAATTTTTTTTATTATAGGGAAAAATTGAAGAAATTTTCCTTATTTTAGGGCAAAATTGCAGAAATTTCACTTATTTCACAGAAAAAAAGCAAAATTTTTTCTTATTTTGGGGCAAAAAGGCAGAAATTCACCTTATTTTGAGGCTAAAAGTCAGAAATTCCCCTTATTTTGGGCAAAAAGATAGAAATTTCATTTATTTTTGGGGAAAAGGCAGAAATTGCAATTATTTTGAGTCAAAAAGGTGGAAAATCCCCTTATTTTGGGGCAAAAATTAAGAAATTTCCTTTTTTTATGGCAAAAAGGTATACATTCCCTTTATTTTCAGGCAAAAAGGCAGAAATTCCCAATATTTTGGAGCAAAATTGCAGAAATTCCCCTAATTTTTGAGAAAAAAGGCAGAAATTCCCCTCAATTTGGGGTAAAACTGCAGAAATTTCTCTTACTTCGCGGCAAAAAGGCAGAAATTCTCCTTATTTTTGACGAAAAAAGAAGAAAATCCCCATATTTTGGAGCAAAATTGCAGAAATTTACCTAATTTTGGGGTAAAAAATACAGTAATTTTCATTATTTGGGGGCAAAAAACAGAAATTCCCCTTATTTTAAGCCAAAATTCCAGAAATTTTTTTTTTATTTTGGGGCAAAATTCCAGAAATTTACCTTATTTTGGGGCAAAATTGCAGAAATTTCCCTTATTTGGGGCAAAATTGCAGTAATTTCACTTATTTTCAGGTAAAAAGGCTGAAATTTCCTTTATTTTGAAGCAAAAAAAAAAAGAAATTCTCCTTATTTTGGGCAAAATTGGAAAAATGTTCTTTATTACGGGGCAAAAAGGCAGAAATTCCGTATATTTTGTGGCAAAAATGCAGAAATTCCCCTTATTTTGAGGTAAAGAGGCTGAAATTCCCCTTATTTGGGGGCAAAAAGGCAGAAATTTCCCTTATTTTGGGGCAAATTTGTAGAAATTTCACTTATTTCAGGGTAATAAATAAGAAAATCCCTTTATTTTGGGGAAAAATGACAGAAATTCCTTTTGTTTTGAGGGAAAAAGACAGAAATTCCACTTATTTAGAGGCAAAAAAGGCAGAAATTCCCTATATGTTAGGGCAAAAAGACAGAAATTCTCCTTATATTGGGGCAAAACTAAAAAATTCCACTTATTTTGGAGCAAAATCGCAGAAATTTCACTTATTTCAGGGTAATAAGTCAGAAATTCCCCTTATTTTGGGGCAAAAAGGCAGAAATTCCCCTTATTTTCGGGCAAAATTGCAGAAATTTCCCTTATTTGGGGGCAAAAAACAGAAATTCCCCTTATTTTGGGGCAAAATTGCAGAAATTTCACTTATTTCAGGGTAATAAGTCAGAAATTCCCCTTATTTTGGGGCAAAAGGCAGAAATTCCCTTTATTTTAGGGCAAAATTGCAGAAATTTCCCTTATTTGGGGGCAAAAAACAGAAATTCTTCTTATTTTGGGGCAAAATTGCAGAAATTTTTTTTATTATAGGGAAAAATTGAAGAAATCTTCCTTATTTTAGGGCAAAATTGCAGAAATTTCACTTATTTCACAGAAAAAAAGCAAAATTTTTTCTTATTTTGGGGCAAAAAGGCAGAAATTCACCTTATTTTGAGGCAAAACTCAGAAATTCCACTTATTTTGGTGCAAAATTCCAGATATTTCCCTTTTTTGGGGGCAAAATTGCAGAAATTTCACTTACTTTTAGGAAAAATTGCAGAAATTTCACTTATTTCAGAGAAAAAAGGCAGAAATTTTTCTTATTTTGGGGCAAAAATGCAGAAATTCCTAATATTTTGTGGCAAAAATGCAGAAATACCCCTTATTTTGAGGTAAAAAGGCTGAAATTCCCAATTATTTGGGGGTAAAAAGGCAGAAATTTGCCTTATATTGGGGCAAAATTGCAGAAATTTCACTTATTTCAGGGTAATAAGTCAGAAATTTTCCTTATTTTGGGGCAAAAAAGACAAAAATTCCCTTTGTTTTTGAGGAAAAAGACAGAAATTCTACTTATTTAGAGGCAAAAAGGCAAAAATTTTCCTTCTTTTGGAGCAAAAATGAAGAAATTTCCCTTTTTATGGCAAAAAGGTATGCATTCTTCTTATTTTCGGACAAAAAGGTAGAAATTCCCCATATTTTGGGCAAAAAGGCACAAATTTCCCTTATTTTCAGGCAAAATTGCAGAAATTTCACATATTTCAGGGCAAAAAGTCAGAAATTCCCCTTATTTTGGGGTAAAAAGCAGAAATTTCTTTTATTATAGTACAAAATTGAAGAAATTTTTTTTTATTTTGAAACAAAAAGGCAGAAATTCCCAATATTTTGGGGCAAAAGGCAGAAATTCTTCTTATTTTTAGGTAAAATGCAGAAATTCCCCTTATTTAGAGGTAAAAGGCAGAAATTCCCCAAATATTGGGGGGAAATGCAGAAATTCCCTTTATTTTGAAGCAAAATTGCAGAAATTCTCATAATTTTCAGGCAAAAAGGCAGAAATTCTCTTTATTTTGGGGCAAAAAGACAGAAAATCTCCTTTTTTCGAGAGCAAAAAATCAGAAATTCCCCTTATTTTGGGGCAAAATTGCAGAAATTTCCTTTACATTGGCGCAAAATTGCAGAAATTTCCCTTATTTTGGGGCAAAATTGCAGAAATTTCCCTTATTTGGGGCAAAATTGCAGTAATTTCACTTATTTTCAGGTAAAAAGGCTGAAATTTCCTTTATTTTGAAGCAAAAAAAAAAGAAATTCTCCTTATTTTGGGCAAAATTGCAGAAATGTTCTTTATTATGGGGCAAAAAGGCAGAAATTCCGTATATTTTGTGGCAAAAATGCAGAAATTCCCCTTATTTTGAGGTAAAGAGGCTGAAATTCCCCTTATTTGGGGGCAAAAAGGCAGAAATTTCCCTTATTTTGGGGCAAATTTGTAGAAATTTCACTTATTTCAGGGTAATAAGTAAGAAATTCCCTTTATTTTGGGGAAAAATGACAGAAATTCCTTTTGTTTTGAGGGAAAAAGACAGAAATTCCACTTATTTAGAGGCAAAAAAGGCAGAAATTCCCTATATGTTGGGGCAAAAAGACAGAAATTCTCCTTATATTGGGGCAAAACTAAAAAATTCCACTTATTTTGGAGCAAAATTGCAGAAATTTCACTTATTTCAGGGTAATAAGTCAGAAATTCCCCTTATTGTGGGGCAAAAAGGCAGAAATTCCCCTTATTTTCGGGCAAAATTGCAGAAATTTCCCTTATTTGGGGGCAAAAAACAGAAATTCCCCTTATTTTGGGGCAAAATTGCAGAAATTTCACTTATTTCAGGGTAATAAGTCAGAAATTCCCCTTATTTTGGGGCAAAAGGCAGAAATTCCCTTTATTTTAGGGCAAAATTGCAGAAATTTCCCTTATTTGGGGGCAAAAAACAGAAATTCCCCTTATTTTGGGGCAAAATTGCAGAAATTTTTTTATTATAGGGAAAAATTGAAGAAATTTTCCTTATTTTAGGGCAAAATTGCAGAAATTTCACTTATTTCACAGAAAAAAAGCAAAATTTTTTCTTATTTTGGGGCAAAAAGGCAGAAATTCACCTTATTTTGAGGCAAAACTCAGAAATTCCACTTATTTTGGTGCAAAATTCCAGATATTTCCCTTTTTTGGGGGCAAAATTGCAGAAATTTCACTTACTTTTAGGAAAAATTGCAGAAATTTCACTTATTTCAGAGAAAAAAGGCAGAAATTTTTCTTATTTTGGGGCAAAAATGCAGAAATTCCTAATATTTTGTGGCAAAAATGCAGAAATACCCCTTATTTTGAGGTAAAAAGGCTGAAATTCCCAATTATTTGGGGGTAAAAAGGCAGAAATTTGCCTTATATTGGGGCAAAATTGCAGAAATTTCACTTATTTCAGGGTAATAAGTCAGAAGTTTTCCTTATTTTGGGGCAAAAAAGACAAAAATTCCCTTTGTTTTTGAGGAAAAAGACAGAAATTCTACTTATTTAGAGGCAAAAAGGCAAAAATTTTCCTTCTTTTGGAGCAAAAATGAAGAAATTTCCCTTTTTATGGCAAAAAGGTATGCATTCTTTTTATTTTCGGACAAAAAGGTAGAAATTCCCCATATTTTGGGCAAAAAGGCACAAATTTCCCTTATTTTCAGGCAAAATTGCAGAAATTTCACATATTTCAGGGCAAAAAGTCAGAAATTCCCCTTATTTTGGGGCAAAAAGCAGAAATTTCTTTTATTATAGTACAAAATTGAAGAAATTTTTTTTATTTTGAAACAAAAAGGCAGAAATTCCCAATATTTTGGGGCAAAAGGCAGAAATTCTTCTTATTTTTAGGTAAAATGCAGAAATTCCCCTTATTTAGAGGTAAAAGGCAGAAATTCCCCAAATATTGGGGGGAAATGCAGAAATTCCCTTTATTTTGAAGCAAAATTGCAGAAATTCTCATAATTTTCAGGCAAAAGCAGAAATTCTCTTTATTTTGGGGCAAAAAGACAGAAAATCTCCTTTTTTCGAGAGCAAAAAATCAGAAATTCCCCTTATTTTGGGGCAAAATTGCAGAAATTTCCTTTACATTGGCGCAAAATTGCAGAAATTTCCCTTATTTTGGGGCAAAATTGCAGAAATTTCCCTTATTTGGGGCAAAATTGCAGTAATTTCACTTATTTTCAGGTAAAAAGGCTGAAATTTCCTTTATTTTGAAGCAAAAAAAAAAGAAATTCTCCTTATTTTGGGCAAAATTGCAGAAATGTTCTTTATTATGGGGCAAAAAGGCAGAAATTCCGTATATTTTGTGGCAAAAATGCAGAAATTCCCCTTATTTTGAGGTAAAGAGGCTGAAATTCCCCTTATTTGGGGGCAAAAAGGCAGAAATTTCCCTTATTTTGGGGCAAATTTGTAGAAATTTCACTTATTTCAGGGTAATAAGTAAGAAATTCCCTTTATTTTGGGGAAAAATGACAGAAATTCCTTTTGTTTTGAGGGAAAAAGACAGAAATTCCACTTATTTAGAGGCAAAAAAGGCAGAAATTCCCTATATGTTGGGGCAAAAAGACAGAAATTCTCCTTATATTGGGGCAAAACTAAAAAATTCCACTTATTTTGGAGCAAAATTGCAGAAATTTCACTTATTTCAGGGTAATAAGTCAGAAATTCCCCTTATTTTGGGGCAAAAAGGCAGAAATTCGCCTTATTTTCGGGCAAAATTGCAGAAATTTCCCTTATTTGGGGGCAAAAAACAGAAATTCCCCTTATTTTGGGGCAAAATTGCAGAAATTTCACTTATTTCAGGGTAATAAGTCAGAAATTCCCCTTATTTTGGGGCAAAAGGCAGAAATTCCCTTTATTTTAGGGCAAAATTGCAGAAATTTCCCTTATTTGGGGGCAAAAAACAGAAATTCCCCTTATTTTGGGGCAAAATTGCAGAAATTTTTTTTATTATAGGGAAAAATTGAAGAAATTTTCCTTATTTTAGGGCAAAATTGCAGAAATTTCACTTATTTCACAGAAAAAAAGCAAAATTTTTTCTTATTTTGGGGCAAAAAGGCAGAAATTCACCTTATTTTGAGGCAAAACTCAGAAATTCCACTTATTTTGGTGCAAAATTCCAGATATTTCCCTTTTTTGGGGGCAAAATTGCAGAAATTTCACTTACTTTTAGGAAAAATTGCAGAAATTTCACTTATTTCAGAGAAAAAAGGCAGAAATTTTTCTTATTTTGGGGCAAAAATGCAGAAATTCCTAATATTTTGTGGCAAAAATGCAGAAATACCCCTTATTTTGAGGTAAAAAGGCTGAAATTCCCAATTATTTGGGGGTAAAAAGGCAGAAATTTGCCTTATATTGGGGCAAAATTGCAGAAATTTCACTTATTTCAGGGTAATAAGTCAGAAATTTTCCTTATTTTGGGGCAAAAAAGACAGAAATTCCCTTTGTTTTTGAGGAAAAAGACAGAAATTCTACTTATTTAGAGGCAAAAAGGCAAAAATTTTCCTTCTTTTGGAGCAAAAATGAAGAAATTTCCCTTTTTATGGCAAAAAGGTATGCATTCTTTTTATTTTCGGACAAAAAGGTAGAAATTCCCCATATTTTGGGCAAAAAGGCACAAATTTCCCTTATTTTCAGGCAAAATTGCAGAAATTTCACATATTTCAGGGCAAAAAGTCAGAAATTCCCCTTATTTTGGGGCAAAAAGCAGAAATTTCTTTTATTATAGTACAAAATTGAAGAAATTTTTTTTATTTTGAAACAAAAAGGCAGAAATTCCCAATATTTTGGGGCAAAAGGCAGAAATTCTTCTTATTTTTAGGTAAAATGCAGAAATTCCCCTTATTTAGAGGTAAAAGGCAGAAATTCCCCAAATATTGGGGGAAAATGCAGAAATTCCCTTTATTTTGAAGCAAAATTGCAGAAATTCTCATAATTTTCAGGCAAAAAGGCAGAAATTCTCTTTATTTTGGGGCAAAAAGACAGAAAATCTCCTTTTTTCGAGAGCAAAAAATCAGAAATTCCCCTTATTTTGGGGCAAAATTGCAGAAATTTCCTTTACATTGGCGCAAAATTGCAGAAATTTCCCTTATTTTGGGGCAAAATTGCTGAAATTTTCCTTATTTAGTGCAACATTGCAGAAATTTCACTTATTTTAGAGATAAAAAGCAAAAATTTTTCATATATTGGGGCAAAATGGCAGAAATTCCCATTATTTTGGGGCAAAAGCAGAAATTCACCTTATTTTGGCGTAAAATTGCAGAAATTTCACATATTTCAGGGCAAATAGGCAGAAATTTTTCTTATTTTGGGGCAAAATTGCAGATATTTCACTTATGTCAGGGTAATAAGTCAGAAATTTTCCTTATTTTGGGGCAAAAAAGATAGAAATTCTCTTTGTTTTGAGAAAAAAAGACAGAAATTCCAATTATTTAGAGGCAAAAATGCAGAAATTCCCCTTGTTTTGGAGCAAAAATGAAGAAATTTCACTTATTTCAAGGTAATAAGTCAGAAATTCCCCTTATTATGGGGCAAAAAAGTCAGAAATTTCCTTTGTTTTGGGGGAAAAGACAGAAATTCCACTTATTTAGAGGCAAAAAGGCAGAAATTCCCCTTATTTTGGAGCAAAAATGAAGAAATTTCATTTTTTATGGCACAAAGGTATGCATTACCCTGATTTTCGGGCAAAAAGGCAAAAATTTCTTGTATTTTGGTGCAAAATTGCAGCAATTCCCCTAATTTTGGGGCAAAAGGCTAAAATTCCCTTTATTTTGGGTCAAAAATCAGAAATTCCTCTTATTTTAACCCAAAATTCCAGAAATTTCCTTTATTTTGGGGCAAAATTGTAGAAATTTACCTTATTTTTGGGCAAAATTTCAGAAATTTTTTTTACTTGGGGCAAAATTGCAGTAATTTCACTTATTTTCAGGTAAAAAGGCTGAAATTTCCTTTATTTTCAAGCGAAAAAAAGAAATTCTCCTTATTTTGGGCAAAATTGCAGAAATTTTTTTTATTATGGGGCAAAAAAGCAGAAATTCTGTATATTTTGTGGCAAAAATGCAGAAATTCCCCTTATTTGGAGGTAAAGAGGCTGAAATTCCCCTTATTTGGGGGCAAAAAGGCAGAAATTTCCCTTATTTTGGGGCAAAATTGCAGAAATTTCACTTATTTCAGGGTAATAAATCAGAAATTCCCTTTATTTTGGGGCAAAAAAGACAGAAATTCCCTTTGTTTGGGGGGAAAAAGACAGAAATTCCACTTATTTAGAGGCAAAAAGGCAGAAATTCCCCTTATTTTAGAGCAAAAATGAAGAAATTTCCCTTTTATATGACAAAAAGGTATGCATTCCCTTTATTTTCGGGCAAAAAGGCAGAAATTCCCTGTATTTTGGAGCAAAATTGGAGAAATTCCCCTAATTGTGGGGCAAAAAGGCAAAAATTCCCTATATGTTGGGGCAAAAAGACAGAAATTCTTTTTATATTGGGGCAAAACTCAAAAATTCCACTTATTTTGGAGCAAAATTGCAGAAATTTCACTTATTTCAGGAAAAAAAGGCAGAAATTTTCATTATTTTGGGGCAAAAAGGCAGAAATTCCTAATATTTTGTGGCAAAAATGCAAAAATTCCCCTTATTTTGAGGTAAAAAGAATTAAATTCCCATTATTTATGGGCAAAAAGGCAGAAATTTCCTTTATTTTGGGGCAAAATTGCAGAAATTTCACTTATTTCAGGTTAATAAATCAGAAATTCATTTTATTTTGGGGCAAAAGCAGAAATTCTCCTTATTTTGGGGCAAAAGGCAGAAATACCCCTTATTTTAGTGCAAAATTGCAGAAATTTCCCTTATTTGGGTGCAAAAAACAGAAATTCCCCTTATTTTGGGGCAAAATTGTAGAAATTTCCATTATTATAGGGAAAAATTGCACAAATTTCCCTTATTTTAGGGCAAAATTGCAGAAATTTCACTTATTCCAGAGAAAAAAAGCAAAAATTTTTCTTATTTTGGGGCAAAAATGCAGAAATTCACCTTATTTTGAGGCAAAACTCAGAAATTCCACTTATTTTGGGACAAAATTCTAGAAATTTCCCTTTTTTTGGGGCAAAATTGCAGAAATTTTACTTACTTTGAGGAAAAATTGCAGAAATTTCACTTATTTCAGAGAAAAAAAACAGAAATTTTCCTTATTTTGGGGCAAAAAGGCAGAAATTCCTAATATTTTGTGGCAAAAATGCAGAAATACCTCTTATTTTGAGGTAAAAAGGCTGAAATTCCCAATTATTTGGGGGCAAAAACCAAAAATTTCCCTTATATTGGGGTAACATTGCAGAAATTTCACTTATTTCAGGGTAATAAGTCAGAAATTTTCCTTATTTTGGGCAACAAGACAGAAATTTTCTTTGTTTTTGGGGAAAAAGACAGAAATTCCACTTATTTAGTGGCAAAAATTCCCCTTATTTTGGAGCAAAAATGAAGAAATTTCCCTTTTTATAGCAAAAACGTATGCATTCTTCTTATTTTCAGACAAAAAGGCAGAAATTCTCCATATTTTGGGCAAAAAGGAACAAATTTCCTTTATTTTAGGCCAAATTGCAGTAATTTCACTTATTTCAGGGCAAAAAGTCAGAAATTCCCCTTATTTTGGGGCAAAAGCAAAAATTCACCTTATTTTGGGGTGAAATTGCAGAAATTTCACATATTTCAGGGCAAAAAAGCAGAAATTTTTCTTATTTTGGGGCAAAATTGCAGAAATTTCACTTATTTCAGGGTAATAAGTTCGAAATTTTCCTTATTTTGGGGCAAAAATGATAGAATTTCTCTTTGTTTTGGGAAAAAAAGATAGAAATTCCAATTACTTAGAGGCAAAAAGGCAGAAATTCCCCTCGTTTTGGAGAAAAAATGAAGAAATTTCACTTATTCCAGGGTAATAAGTCAGAAATTCCCCTTATTTTGGGGCAAAAATGTCAAAAATTCCCTTGGTTTTCGGGGAAAAAGACAGAAATTCCACTTATTTAGAGGCAAAAAAGCAGAAATTCCCTTTATTTTGGAGCAAAAATGAAGAAATTTCACTTTTTTATGGCACAAAGGTATGCATTCCCCTTATTTTCGGGCAAAAAGGCAATAATTCCCCGTATTTTGGAGCAAAATTGCAGAAATTCCCCTAATTTCGGGGCAATAGGCTAAAATTCCCTTTATTTTGTTGCAAAAATTAAAAATTCCCCTTATTTTAAGCCAAAATTCCAAAAATTTCTTTTATTTTGGCGCAAAATTGCAGAAATTTACCTTATTTTGTGGCAAAATTGCAGAAATTTCCCTTATTTGGGGCAAAATTGCAGTAATTTCACTTATTTTCAGGTAAAAAGGCTGAAATTTCCTTTATTTGGGGCAAAAAAGAAGAAATTCCCCTTATTTTGGGGCAAAATTGCAGAAATTTTCTTTATTTTGTGGCAAAAAGGCAGAAATTTATAATATTTTGTGGCAAAAATGCAGAAATTCCCCTTATTTTGAGGTAAAAAGGCTGAAATTCCCCTTATTTGGGGGCAAAAAGGCAAAAATTTCCCTTATTTTGGGGCAAAATTGCAGAAATTTCACTTATTTCAGGGTAATAAGTCAGAAATTCTCTTTATTTTGGGGCAAAAAAGACAGAAATTCCCTTTGTTTTGTGGGAGAAAGACAGAAATTCCACTTATTAAGAGGCAAAAAGGCAGAAATTCCCCTTATTTTGGATCAAAAATGAAGAAATTTCCCTTTTTATGGCAAAAAGGTATGCATTCTTTTTATTTTCGGACAAAAAGGTAGAAATTCCCCATATTTTGGGCAAAAAGGCACAAATTTCCCTTATTTTCAGGCAAAATTGCAGAAATTTCACATATTTCAGGGCAAAAAGTCAGAAATTCCCCTTATTTTGGGGCAAAAAGCAGAAATTTCTTTTATTATAGTACAAAATTGAAGAAATTTTTTTTATTTTGAAACAAAAAGGCAGAAATTCCCAATATTTTGGGGCAAAAGGCAGAAATTCTTCTTATTTTTAGGTAAAATGCAGAAATTCCCCTTATTTAGAGGTAAAAGGCAGAAATTCCCCAAATATTGGGGGGAAATGCAGAAATTCCCTTTATTTTGAAGCAAAATTGCAGAAATTCTCATAATTTTCAGGCAAAAGCAGAAATTCTCTTTATTTTGGGGCAAAAAGACAGAAAATCTCCTTTTTTCGAGAGCAAAAAATCAGAAATTCCCCTTATTTTGGGGCAAAATTGCAGAAATTTCCTTTACATTGGCGCAAAATTGCAGAAATTTCCCTTATTTTGGGGCAAAATTGCAGAAATTTCCCTTATTTGGGGCAAAATTGCAGTAATTTCACTTATTTTCAGGTAAAAAGGCTGAAATTTCCTTTATTTTGAAGCAAAAAAAAAAAGAAATTCTCCTTATTTTGGGCAAAATTGCAGAAATGTTCTTTATTATGGGGCAAAAAGGCAGAAATTCCGTATATTTTGTGGCAAAAATGCAGAAATTCCCCTTATTTTGAGGTAAAGAGGCTGAAATTCCCCTTATTTGGGGGCAAAAAGGCAGAAATTTCCCTTATTTTGGGGCAAATTTGTAGAAATTTCACTTATTTCAGGGTAATAAGTAAGAAATTCCCTTTATTTTGGGGAAAAATGACAGAAATTCCTTTTGTTTTGAGGGAAAAAGACAGAAATTCCACTTATTTAGAGGCAAAAAAGGCAGAAATTCCCTATATGTTGGGGCAAAAAGACAGAAATTCTCCTTATATTGGGGCAAAACTAAAAAATTCCACTTATTTTGGAGCAAAATTGCAGAAATTTCACTTATTTCAGGGTAATAAGTCAGAAATTCCCCTTATTTTGGGGCAAAAAGGCAGAAATTCCCCTTATTTTCGGGCAAAATTGCAGAAATTTCCCTTATTTGGGGGCAAAAAACAGAAATTCCCCTTATTTTGGGGCAAAATTGCAGAAATTTCACTTATTTCAGGGTAATAAGTCAGAAATTCCCCTTATTTTGGGGCAAAAGGCAGAAATTCCCTTTATTTTAGGGCAAAATTGCAGAAATTTCCCTTATTTGGGGGCAAAAAACAGAAATTCCCCTTATTTTGGGGCAAAATTGCAGAAATTTTTTTTATTATAGGGAAAAATTGAAGAAATTTTCCTTATTTTAGGGCAAAATTGCAGAAATTTCACTTATTTCACAGAAAAAAAGCAAAATTTTTTCTTATTTTGGGGCAAAAAGGCAGAAATTCACCTTATTTTGAGGCAAAACTCAGAAATTCCACTTATTTTGGTGCAAAATTCCAGATATTTCCCTTTTTTGGGGGCAAAATTGCAGAAATTTCACTTACTTTTAGGAAAAATTGCAGAAATTTCACTTATTTCAGAGAAAAAAGGCAGAAATTTTTCTTATTTTGGGGCAAAAATGCAGAAATTCCTAATATTTTGTGGCAAAAATGCAGAAATACCCCTTATTTTGAGGTAAAAAGGCTGAAATTCCCAATTATTTGGGGGTAAAAAGGCAGAAATTTGCCTTATATTGGGGCAAAATTGCAGAAATTTCACTTATTTCAGGGTAATAAGTCAGAAATTTTCCTTATTTTGGGGCAAAAAAGACAGAAATTCCCTTTGTTTTTGAGGAAAAAGACAGAAATTCTACTTATTTAGAGGCAAAAAGGCAAAAATTTTCCTTCTTTTGGAGCAAAAATGAAGAAATTTCCCTTTTTATGGCAAAAAGGTATGCATTCTTCTTATTTTCGGACAAAAAGGTAGAAATTCCCCATATTTTGGGCAAAAAGGCACAAATTTCCCTTATTTTCAGGCAAAATTGCAGAAATTTCACATATTTCAGGGCAAAAAGTCAGAAATTCCCCTTATTTTGGGGCAAAAAGCAGAAATTTCTTTTATTATAGTACAAAATTGAAGAAATTTTTTTTATTTTGAAACAAAAAGGCAGAAATTCCCAATATTTTGGGGCAAAAGGCAGAAATTCTTCTTATTTTTAGGTAAAATGCAGAAATTCCCCTTATTTAGAGGTAAAAGGCAGAAATTCCCCAAATATTGGGGGAAAATGCAGAAATTCCCTTTATTTTGAAGCAAAATTGCAGAAATTCTCATAATTTTCAGGCAAAAAGGCAGAAATTCTCTTTATTTTGGGGCAAAAAGACAGAAAATCTCCTTTTTTCGAGAGCAAAAAATCAGAAATTCCCCTTATTTTGGGGCAAAATTGCAGAAATTTCCTTTACATTGGCGCAAAATTGCAGAAATTTCCCTTATTTTGGGGCAAAATTGCTGAAATTTTCCTTATTTAGTGCAACATTGCAGAAATTTCACTTATTTTAGAGATAAAAAGCAAAAATTTTTCATATATTGGGGCAAAATGGCAGAAATTCCCATTATTTTGGGGCAAAAGCAGAAATTCACCTTATTTTGGCGTAAAATTGCAGAAATTTCACATATTTCAGGGCAAATAGGCAGAAATTTTTCTTATTTTGGGGCAAAATTGCAGATATTTCACTTATGTCAGGGTAATAAGTCAGAAATTTTCCTTATTTTGGGGCAAAAAAGATAGAAATTCTCTTTGTTTTGAGAAAAAAAGACAGAAATTCCAATTATTTAGAGGCAAAAATGCAGAAATTCCCCTTGTTTTGGAGCAAAAATGAAGAAATTTCACTTATTTCAAGGTAATAAGTCAGAAATTCCCCTTATTATGGGGCAAAAAAGTCAGAAATTTCCTTTGTTTTGGGGGAAAAGACAGAAATTCCACTTATTTAGAGGCAAAAAGGCAGAAATTCCCCTTATTTTGGAGCAAAAATGAAGAAATTTCATTTTTTATGGCACAAAGGTATGCATTACCCTGATTTTCGGGCAAAAAGGCAAAAATTTCTTGTATTTTGGTGCAAAATTGCAGCAATTCCCCTAATTTTGGGGCAAAAGGCTAAAATTCCCTTTATTTTGGGTCAAAAATCAGAAATTCCTCTTATTTTAACCCAAAATTCCAGAAATTTCCTTTATTTTGGGGCAAAATTGTAGAAATTTACCTTATTTTTGGGCAAAATTTCAGAAATTTTTTTTACTTGGGGCAAAATTGCAGTAATTTCACTTATTTTCAGGTAAAAAGGCTGAAATTTCCTTTATTTTCAAGCGAAAAAAAGAAATTCTCCTTATTTTGGGCAAAATTGCAGAAATTTTTTTTATTATGGGGCAAAAAAGCAGAAATTCTGTATATTTTGTGGCAAAAATGCAGAAATTCCCCTTATTTGGAGGTAAAGAGGCTGAAATTCCCCTTATTTGGGGGCAAAAAGGCAGAAATTTCCCTTATTTTGGGGCAAAATTGCAGAAATTTCACTTATTTCAGGGTAATAAATCAGAAATTCCCTTTATTTTGGGGCAAAAAAGACAGAAATTCCCTTTGTTTGGGGGGAAAAAGACAGAAATTCCACTTATTTAGAGGCAAAAAGGCAGAAATTCCCCTTATTTTAGAGCAAAAATGAAGAAATTTCCCTTTTATATGACAAAAAGGTATGCATTCCCTTTATTTTCGGGCAAAAAGGCAGAAATTCCCTGTATTTTGGAGCAAAATTGGAGAAATTCCCCTAATTGTGGGGCAAAAAGGCAAAAATTCCCTATATGTTGGGGCAAAAAGACAGAAATTCTTTTTATATTGGGGCAAAACTCAAAAATTCCACTTATTTTGGAGCAAAATTGCAGAAATTTCACTTATTTCAGGAAAAAAAGGCAGAAATTTTCATTATTTTGGGGCAAAAAGGCAGAAATTCCTAATATTTTGTGGCAAAAATGCAAAAATTCCCCTTATTTTGAGGTAAAAAGAATTAAATTCCCATTATTTATGGGCAAAAAGGCAGAAATTTCCTTTATTTTGGGGCAAAATTGCAGAAATTTCACTTATTTCAGGTTAATAAATCAGAAATTCATTTTATTTTGGGGCAAAAGCAGAAATTCTCCTTATTTTGGGGCAAAAGGCAGAAATACCCCTTATTTTAGTGCAAAATTGCAGAAATTTCCCTTATTTGGGTGCAAAAAACAGAAATTCCCCTTATTTTGGGGCAAAATTGTAGAAATTTCCATTATTATAGGGAAAAATTGCACAAATTTCCCTTATTTTAGGGCAAAATTGCAGAAATTTCACTTATTCCAGAGAAAAAAAGCAAAAATTTTTCTTATTTTGGGGCAAAAATGCAGAATTTCACCTTATTTTGAGGCAAAACTCAGAAATTCCACTTATTTTGGGACAAAATTCTAGAAATTTCCCTTTTTTTGGGGCAAAATTGCAGAAATTTTACTTACTTTGAGGAAAAATTGCAGAAATTTCACTTATCTCAGAGAAAAAAAACAGAAATTTTCCTTATTTTGGGGCAAAAAGGCAGAAATTCCTAATATTTTGTGGCAAAAATGCAGAAATACCTCTTATTTTGAGGTAAAAAGGCTGAAATTCCCAATTATTTGGGGGCAAAAACCAAAAATTTCCCTTATATTGGGGTAACATTGCAGAAATTTCACTTATTTCAGGGTAATAAGTCAGAAATTTTCCTTATTTTGGGCAACAAGACAGAAATTTTCTTTGTTTTTGGGGAAAAAGACAGAAATTCCACTTATTTAGTGGCAAAAATTCCCCTTATTTTGGAGCAAAAATGAAGAAATTTCCCTTTTTATAGCAAAAACGTATGCATTCTTCTTATTTTCAGACAAAAAGGCAGAAATTCTCCATATTTTGGGCAAAAAGGCACAAATTTCCTTTATTTTAGGCCAAATTGCAGTAATTTCACTTATTTCAGGGCAAAAAGTCAGAAATTCCCCTTATTTTGGGGCAAAAGCAAAAATTCACCTTATTTTGGGGTGAAATTGCAGAAATTTCACATATTTCAGGGCAAAAAAGCAGAAATTTTTCTTATTTTGGGGCAAAATTGCAGAAATTTCACTTATTTCAGGGTAATAAGTTCGAAATTTTCCTTATTTTGGGGCAAAAATGATAGAATTTCTCTTTGTTTTGGGAAAAAAAGATAGAAATTCCAATTACTTAGAGGCAAAAAGGCAGAAATTCCCCTCGTTTTGGAGCAAAAATGAAGAAATTTCACTTATTCCAGGGTAATAAGTCAGAAATTCCCCTTATTTTGGGGCAAAAATGTCAAAAATTCCCTTGGTTTTCGGGGAAAAAGACAGAAATTCCACTTATTTAGAGGCAAAAAAGCAGAAATTCCCTTTATTTTGGAGCAAAAATGAAGAAATTTCACTTTTTTATGGCACAAAGGTATGCATTCCCCTTATTTTCGGGCAAAAAGGCAATAATTCCCCGTATTTTGGAGCAAAATTGCAGAAATTCCCCTAATTTCGGGGCAATAGGCTAAAATTCCCTTTATTTTGTTGCAAAAATTAAAAATTCCCCTTATTTTAAGCCAAAATTCCAAAAATTTCTTTTATTTTGGCGCAAAATTGCAGAAATTTACCTTATTTTGTGGCAAAATTGCAGAAATTTCCCTTATTTGGGGCAAAATTGCAGTAATTTCACTTATTTTCAGGTAAAAAGGCTGAAATTTCCTTTATTTGGGGCAAAAAAGAAGAAATTCCCCTTATTTTGGGGCAAAATTGCAGAAATTTTCTTTATTTTGTGGCAAAAAGGCAGAAATTTATAATATTTTGTGGCAAAAATGCAGAAATTCCCCTTATTTTGAGGTAAAAAGGCTGAAATTCCCCTTATTTGGGGGCAAAAAGGCAAAAATTTCCCTTATTTTGGGGCAAAATTGCAGAAATTTCACTTATTTCAGGGTAATAAGTCAGAAATTCTCTTTATTTTGGGGCAAAAAAGACAGAAATTCCCTTTGTTTTGTGGGAGAAAGACAGAAATTCCACTTATTAAGAGGCAAAAAGGCAGAAATTCCCCTTATTTTGGATCAAAAATGAAGAAATTTCCCTTTTATATAGCAAAAAAGTATGCATTCCCTTTATTTTCAGGCAAAAAGGCAGAAATTCCCCGTATTTTGGAGCAAAATTGCAGAAATTCCTCTAATTGTGGGGCAAAAAGGCAGAAATTCCCTATATGTTGGGGCAAAAAGACAGAAATTCTCCTTATATTGGGGCAAAACTCAAAAATTACACTTATTTTAGAGCAAAATTGCAGAAATTTCACTTATTTCAGGAAAAAATGCAGAAATTTTCCTTATTTTGAGGCAAAAATGCAGAAATTCCCCTTATTTTGAGGTAAAAAGGCTTAAATTTTGCTTATTTGGGGGCAAAAAGGCAGAAATTTCCCTTATTTGGGGGCAAAATTGCAGAAATTTCACTTATTTCAGGGTAATAAGTCAGAAATTCCCCTTATTTTGGGGCAAAAAAACAGAAATTCCCCTTATTTTGAGGTAAAAAGGCTGAAATTCTTTTTATTTTGGGGCAAAAATTCAGAAATTCCCTTTATTTTGGGGCAAAAAGACAGAAATTTCGTTTATTTTTGGGGAAAAGTCTGAAATTGCACTTATTTTGATTGAAAAAGGCGGAAAATCCCCTTATTTTCGGGCAAAAATAAAGAAATTTCTTTTTTTTTTGGCAAAAATGTATACATTACTTTTATTTTCGGCCAAAAACGCAGAAATTCCCCGTATTTTGGAGCAAAATTGCAGAATTTCCTCTAATTTTGGGTCAAAAAGTCAGAAATTCCCTTTATTTTGGGGTAAAACTGCAGAAATTTCACTTATTTCGTGGCAAAATGGCAGAAATTCCCCTTATTTTCAGCAAAAAGGTAGAAAATCCCCCTATTATGGAGCAAAATTGCAGAAATTCATCTAATTTTGGGGTAAAAAATAGAGTAATTTTCTTTATTTTAAGGCAAAAAGGCAGAAATTCTCCTAATTTTGGGGCAAAAGGCAGAAATTCCCATTATTTTAGGGCAAAATTGCAGAAATTTCCCTTATTTTGGGGCAAAAAAAAGAAATTTCCCTTATTTTGGGGCAAAATTGCAGAAATTTCCCTTATTATGAGGAAAAATTGCAGAAATTTCCCTTATTTTAGGACAAAATTGCAGAAATTTCACTTATTTCAGAGAAAAAAAGCAAAAATTTTTCTTATTTTGGGGCAAAAAGACAGAAATTCCCATTATTTTGGGGCAAAAAGGCAGAATTTCACCTTATTTTGGGGTAACATTGCAGAAATTTCACATATTTCAGAGCAAAAGGCAGAAATTTTCCTTATTTTGAGGCAAAATTGCAGAAATTTCACTTATTTAAGGGTAATAAGTCAGAAATTTTCCTTAATTTGTAGCAAAAAAGACAGAAATTCTCTTTGTTTTGAGAAAAACAGACAGAAATTCCACTTATTTAGAGGCAAAAAGGCAGAAATTCCATTTATTTTGGAGCAACAATGAAGAAATTTACCTTTTTTATGGCAAAAAGGTATGCATTCCCCTTATTTTCGGGATAAAAGGCAGAAATTCCCCGTGTTTTCGAGCAAAATTGCAGAAATTCCCCTAATTGTGGGACAAAAAGGCAGAAATTCCCTATATGTTGGGGCAAAAAGACAGAAATTCTTCTTATCTTGGGGCAGAACTCAGAAATTCCACTTATTTTGGAGCAAAATTCTAGAAATTTCCCTTATTTTGGGGCAAAATTGCAGAAATTTAACTTATTTTGGGGCAAAATTGCAGAAATTTCACTTATTTCAGAGAAAAAAGGCAGAAATTTTCCTTATTTTGGTGCAAAAAGGCAGAAATTCCTAATATTTTGTGGTAAAAATTCAGAAATTCCCCTTATTTTGAGGTAAAAAGGCTGAAATTTTCCTTATTTGGGGGCAAAAACAGAAATTTCCCTTATTTTGGGGCAAAATTGCAGAAATTTCACTTATTTCAGAGTAATAAGTCAGAAATTCCCCTTATTTCGGGGCAAAAAAGTCAAAAATTCCCTTTGTTTTTGGGGAAAAAGACAGAAATTCCACATATTTAGAGGCAAAAATGCAGATATTCCCCTTAATTTGGAGCAAAAATGAAGAAATTTCACTCTTTTATGGCAAAAAGGTATGCATTCCCTTTATTTTCGGGCAAAAAGGCAAAAATTCCCCGTATTTTGGAGCAAAATTGCAGAAATTCCACTAATTTTGGGGCAAAAGGCAGAAATTCACTTTATTTTGGGGCAAAAATCAGAAATTCCCTTTATTTTGGGGCAAAATTCAAGAAATTTTCTATATTTTGGGGCAAAATTGCAGAAATTTACCTTATTTTGGGGCAAAATTGCAGAAAATTTTTTTATTTGGGGCAAAATTGCAGTAATTTCACTTATTTTAAGGTAAAAAGGCTGAAATTTCCTTTATTTTAAGGCAAAAAAGAAGAAATTCAACTTATTTTTGGTCAAAATTGTAGAAATTTTCTTTATTATTGGGCAAAAAGGCAGAAATTCCATATATTTTGTGGCAAAAATGCAGAAATTCCCCTTATTTTGAGGTAAAAAAGCTGAAATTCCCCTTAATTGGGGGCAAAAGCAGAAATTCCCCTTATTTTGGTGCAAAAAAGAAAAAAAATTCCCTTTGTTTTGGGAGAAAAAGACAGAAATTCCACTTATTTAGAGGCAAAAAGGCAGAAATTCCCCTTATTTTGGAGCAAAAATGAAGAAATTTCCCTTTTATATGGCAAAAATGTATGCATTCCCCTTATTTTCGGGCAAAAAAGCAGAAATTCCCCGTATTTTGGAGCAAAATTGAAGAAATTCCCCTAATTGTGGG
The DNA here is from genome assembly GCF_963924665.1 of Micromys minutus. NCBI lineage: Eukaryota > Metazoa > Chordata > Mammalia > Rodentia > Muridae > Micromys > Micromys minutus. The sequence goes on from NW_027667330.1 coordinate 332,008, forward strand.
GCAAAAATGCAGAAATTCCCTATATGTTGGAGCAAAAAGACAGAAATTCTTTTTATTTGGGGGCAAAACTCAGAAATTCCACTTATTTTGGGGCAAATTTGCAGAAATTTCACTTATTTCAGGGTAATAAGTAAGAAATTCCCCTTATTTTGGGGCAAAAAAGTCAGAAATTCCCTTTGTTTGGGGGAAAAAGACAGAAATTCCACTTATGTAGAGTCAAAAAGGCAGAAATTCTCATTATTTTGGAGCAAAAAAAAATTTCACTTTTTTATGGCAAAAAGGTATGCATTCCCCTTATTTTCGGGCAAAAAGGCAGAAATTCCCCGTATTTTGGAGTAAAATTGCAGAAATTCCTCTAATTTTGGGGCAAAAGTCAGAAATTCCCATTATTTTGGGGCAAATATCAGAAATTCTTCTTATTTTGGGGCAAAATTCCAGAAATTTCCTTTATTTTGGGGCAAAATTGCAGAAATTTCCCTTATTTGGGGGCAAAATATCAGAAATTACACTTATTTCAGGGAAAAACGGCAGAAATTTTCTTATTTTGGGGCAAAAAGCAGAATTTCTTTTATTTTGGTACAAACTTGAACAAATTTTTCTTATTTTTAGGCAAAAAGGCAGAAATTCCCCATATTTTCAGGCAAAAAGACAGAAATTCCCCTTATTTTGAGGTAAAAAGGATGAAATTCCCCTTATTTTCGGGCAAAAAGTCAGAAATTCCCCTAATTTTGGGGCAAAATTGCAGAAATTTTCTTTACATTGGAGCAAAATTGCAGAAATTTCCCTAATTCTGGGGCAAAATATCAGAAATTACACTTATTTCAGGAAAAAGGGGCAGAAATTTTCTTATTTTGGGGCAAAAAAGCAGAAATTTCTTTTATTTTGGTACAAAATTGCAGAAATTTTTTTTTATTTTGGGGCAAAAAGGCAGAATTTCCCCATATTTTGGGGCAAAAAGGCAGAAATTCCCCTTATTTTGAGGTAAAAAGGCTAAAATTCCTTTTATTTTGGGGCAAAAAGTCAGAAATTCCCTTTATTTGGGGGCAAAAAGACAGAAATTTCATTTATTTTGGGGGAAAAGGCAGAAATTGCACTTATTTTGAGGCAAAAAGGCAGCAAATCCCCTTATTTTCGGGCAAAAATGAAGAAATTTCCTTTTTTTATTGCAAAAAGGTATACATTCCTTTTAATTTCGGGCAAAAAGGCAGAAATTCTTCGTATTTTGGAGCAAAATTGAAGAAAATCCCCTAATTTTTGGGCAAAAAAGCAGAAATTCCTCTTACTTTGGGGTAAAACTGCAGAAATTTCACTTATTTCGCAGCAAAAGGGCAAAAATTGTCTTTATTTTCGGAGAAAAAGGCAGAAAATCGCCGTATTTTGGAGCAAAATTGCAGAAATTCACATAATTTTGAGGTAAAACATGCAGTAATTTTCTTTATTTAGGGGCAACAAGGCAGAAATTCTCCTTATTTTGGGCAAAAGGCAGAAATTCCCCATATTTAAGGGCAAAATTGCAGAAATTTCCATTATTTGGGGGCAAAAAACAGAAATTCCTCTTATTTTAGGGCAAAATTGCAGAAATTTTCTTTACATTGTGGCAAAATTGCAGAAATTTCCCTTATTTTGGGGCAAAATATCAGAAATTACACTTATTTCAAGGAAAAATGGCAGAAATTTTCTTATTTTGGGGCAAAAAGCAGAAATTTCTTTTATTTTGGTACAAAATTGCAGAAATTTTTCTTATTTTAGGGCAAAAAGGCAGAAATTCCCCATATTTTGTGGCAAAAAGGCAGAAATTCCCCTTATTTTTAGGTTAAAAGGATGAAATTTCCCTTATTTTCGGGCAAAAAGTCAGAAATTCCCCTTATTTTGGTGCAAAAAGACAGAAATTTTGTTTATTTTTGGGGAAAAGGCAGAAATTGCACTTATTTTGAGTCAAAAATGTGGAAAATCCTCTTATTTTGGGGCAAAAATGAAGAAATTTCCCTTTTTTATTTCAAAAAGGTATACATTCCTTTTATTTTCGGCCAAAAAGGCAGAAATTCCCCGTATTTTGGAGCAAAATTGCAGAATTTCCCCTAATTTTGGGGCAAAAATTCAGAAATTCCCCTTATTTTGGGGTAAAACTGCAGAAATTTCACTTATTTCGTGGCAAAATGGCAGAAATTCCCCTTATTTTCGGCAAAAAGGCAGAAAATAACCGTATTATGGAGCAAAATTGCAGAAATTCATCTAATTTTGAGGTAAAAAATACAGTAATTTTCTTTATTTTAAGGCAAAAAGGCAGAAATTCTCCTTATTTTGGGGCAAAAGGCAGAAATTCCCCTTATTTTAGGGCAAAATTGCAGAAATTTCCCTTATTTTGGGGCAAAATTGCAGAAATTTCCCTTATTATGAGGAAAAATTGCAGAAATTTCCCTTATTATGAGGAAAAATTGCAGAAATTTCCCTTATTTTAGGGCAAAATTGCAGAAATTTCACTTATTTCAGAGAAAAAAAGCAAAAATTTTTCTTATTTTGGGGCAAAAAGACAGAAATTCCCATTATTTTGGGGTAAAAAGGCAGAATTTCACCTTATTTTGGAGTAACATTGCAGAAATTTCACATATTTCAGGGCAAAAAGGCAGAAATTTTCCTTATTTTGAGGCAAAATTGCAGAAATTTCACTTATTTAAGGGTAATAAGTCAGAAATTTTCCTTATTTTGGGGCAAAAAAGACAGAAATTCTCTTTGTTTTGAGAAAAAAAGACAGAAATTCCACTTATTTAGAGGCAAAAAGGCAGAAATTCTATTTATTTTGGAGCAACAATGAAGAAATTTCCCTTTTTTATGGCAAAAAGGTATGCATTTCCCTTATTTTCGGGATAAAAGGCAGAAATTCCCTGTATTTTCGAGCAAAATTGCAGAAATTCCCCTAATTGTGGGGCAAAAAGGCAGAAATTCCCTATATGTTGGGGCAAAAAGACAGAAATTCTTCTTATCTTGGGGCAGAACTCAGAAATTCCACTTATTTTGGAGCAAAATTCTAGAAATTTCCCTTATTTTGGGGCAAAATTGCAGAAATTTAACTTATTTTGGGGCAAAATTGCAGAAATTTCACTTATTTCAGAGAAAAAAGGCAGAAATTTTCCTTATTTTGGGGCAAAAAGGCAGAAATTCCTAATATTTTGTGGTAAAAATTCAGAAATTCCCCTTATTTTGAGGTAAAAAGGCTGAAATTTTCCTTATTTGGGGGCAAAAACAAAAATTTCCCTTATTTTGGGGCAAAATTGCAGAAATTTCACTTATTTCAGAGTAATAAGTCAGAAATTCCCCTTATTTCGGGGCAAAAAAGTCAAAAATTCCCTTTGTTTTTGGGGAAAAAGACAGAAATTCCACATATTTAGAGGCAAAAATGCAGAAATTCCCCTTAATTTGGAGCAAAAATGAAGAAATTTCACTCTTTTATGGCAAAAAGGTATGCATTCCCTTTATTTTCGGGCAAAAAGGCAAAAATTCCCCGTATTTTGGAGCAAAATTGCAGAAATTCCACTAATTTTGGGGCAAAAGGCAGAAATTCACTTTATTTTGGGGCAAAAATCAGAAATTCCCTTTATTTTGGGGCAAAATTCCAGAAATTTTCTATATTTTGGGGCAAAATTGAAGAAATTTACCTTATTTTGGGGAAAAATTGCAGAAAATTCCTTTATTTGGGGCAAAATTGCAGTAATTTCACTTATTTTAAGGTAAAAAGGCTGAAATTTCCTTTATTTTAAGGCAAAAAAGAAGAAATTTACCTTACTTTTGGTCAAAATTGCAGAAATTTTCTTTATTATTGGGCAAAAAGGCAGAAATTCCATATATTTTGTGGCAAAAATGCAGAAATTCCCCTTATTTTGAGGTAAAAAAGCTGAAATTCCCCTTAATTGGGGGCAAAAGCAGAAATTCCCCTTATTTTGGTGCAAAAAAATAAAAAAATTCCCTTTGTTTTGGGAGAAAAAGACAGAAATTCCACTTATTTAGAGGCAAAAAGGCAGAAATTCCCCTTATTTTGGAGCAAAAATGAAGAAATTTCCCTTTTATATGGCAAAAATTTATGCATTCCCCTTATTTTCGGGCAAAAAGGCAGAAATTCCCCGTATTTTGGAGCAAAATTGAAGAAATTCCCCTAATTGTGGGTCAAAAATGCAGAAATTCCCTATATGTTGGAGCAAAAAGACAGAAATTCTCCTTATTTGGGGGCAAAACTCAGAAATTCCACTTATTATGGGGCAAATTTGCAGAAATTTCACTTATTTCAGGGTAATAAGTAAGAAATTCCCCTTATTTTGGGGCAAAAAAGTCAGAAATTCCCTTTGTTTGGGGGAAAAAGACAGAAATTCCACTTATTTAGAGGCAAAAAGGCAGAAATTCTCATTATTTTGGAGCAAAAAAAATTTCACTTTTTTATGGCAAAAAGGTATGCATTCCCCTTTTTTTCGGGCAAAAAGGCAGAAATTACCCGTATTTTGGAGTAAAATTGCAGAAATTCCTCTAATTTTGGGGCAAAAGTCAGAAATTCCCTTTATTTTGGGGCAAAAATCAGAAATTCTTCTTATTTTGGGGCAAAATTCCAGAAATTTCCTTTATTTTGGGGCAAAATTGCAGAAATTTCACTTATTTTGGGGCAAAATATCAGAAATTACACTTATTTCAGGGAAAAACGGCAGAAATTTTCTTATTTTGGGGCAAAAAGCAGAAATTTCTTTTATTTTGGTACAAACTTGAACAAATTTTTCTTATTTTTAGGCAAAAAGGCAGAAATTCCCCATATTTTGGGGCAAAAAGGCAGAAATTCCCCTTATTTTGAGGTAAAAAGGATGAAATTCCCCTTATTTTTGGGCAAAAAGTCAGAAATTCCCCTAATTTTGGGGCAAAATTGCAGAAATTTTCTTTACATTGGAGCAAAATTGCAGAAATTTCCCTAATTTTGGGGCAAAATATCAGAAATTACACTTATTTCAGGAAAAAGGGGCAGAAATTTTCTTATTTTGGGGCAAAAAAGCAGAAATTTCTTTTATTTTGGTACAAAATTGCAGAAATTTTTTTTTATTTTGGGGCAAAAAGGCAGAAATTCCCCATATTTTGGGGCAAAAAGGCAGAAATTCCCCTTATTTTGAGGTAAAAAGGCTAAAATTCCTTTTATTTTGGGGCAAAAAGTCAGAAATTCCCTTTATTTGGGGGCAAAAAGACAGAAATTTCATTTATTTTGGGGGAAAAGGCAGAAATTGCACTTATTTTGAGGCAAAAAGGCAGCAAATCCCCTTATTTTCGGGCAAAAATGAAGAAATTTCCTTTTTTTATTGCAAAAAGGTATACATTCCTTTTAATTTCGGGCAAAAAGGCAGAAATTCTTCGTATTTTGGAGCAAAATTGAAGAAAATCCCCTAATTTTTGGGCAAAAAAGCAGAAATTCCTCTTACTTTGGGGTAAAACTGCAGAAATTTCACTTATTTCGCAGCAAAAGGGCAAAAATTGTCTTTATTTTCGGAGAAAAAGGCAGAAAATCGCCGTATTTTGGAGCAAAATTGCAGAAATTCACATAATTTTGAGGTAAAACATGCAGTAATTTTCTTTATTTAGGGGCAACAAGGCAGAAATTCTCCTTATTTTGGGCAAAAGGCAGAAATTCCCCATATTTAAGGGCAAAATTGCAGAAATTTCCATTATTTGGGGGCAAAAAACAGAAATTCCTCTTATTTTAGGGCAAAATTGCAGAAATTTTCTTTACATTGTGGCAAAATTGCAGAAATTTCCCTTATTTTGGGGCAAAATATCAGAAATTACACTTATTTCAAGGAAAAATGGCAGAAATTTTCTTATTTTGGGGCAAAAAGCAGAAATTTCTTTTATTTTGGTACAAAATTGCAGAAATTTTTCTTATTTTAGGGCAAAAAGGCAGAAATTCCCCATATTTTGTGGCAAAAAGGCAGAAATTCCCCTTATTTTTAGGTTAAAAGGATGAAATTTCCCTTATTTTCGGGCAAAAAGTCAGAAATTCCCCTTATTTTGGTGCAAAAAGACAGAAATTTTGTTTATTTTTGGGGAAAAGGCAGAAATTGCACTTATTTTGAGTCAAAAATGTGGAAAATCCTCTTATTTTGGGGCAAAAATGAAGAAATTTCCCTTTTTTATTTCAAAAAGGTATACATTCCTTTTATTTTCTGCCAAAAAGGCAGAAATTCCCCGTATTTTGGAGCAAAATTGCAGAATTTCCCCTAATTTTGGGGCAAAAATTCAGAAATTCCCCTTATTTTGGGGTAAAACTGCAGAAATTTCACTTATTTCGTGGCAAAATGGCAGAAATTCCCCTTATTTTCGGCAAAAAGGCAGAAAATAACCGTATTATGGAGCAAAATTGCAGAAATTCATCTAATTTTGAGGTAAAAAATACAGTAATTTTCTTTATTTTAAGGCAAAAAGGCAGAAATTCTCCTTATTTTGGGGCAAAAGGCAGAAATTCCCCTTATTTTAGGGCAAAATTGCAGAAATTTCCCTTATTTTGGGGCAAAATTGCAGAAATTTCCCTTATTATGAGGAAAAATTGCAGAAATTTCCCTTATTATGAGGAAAAATTGCAGAAATTTCCCTTATTTTAGGGCAAAATTGCAGAAATTTCACTTATTTCAGAGAAAAAAAGCAAAAATTTTTCTTATTTTGGGGCAAAAAGACAGAAATTCCCATTATTTTGGGGTAAAAAGGCAGAATTTCACCTTATTTTGGGGTAACATTGCAGAAATTTCACATATTTCAGGGCAAAAAGGCAGAAATTTTCCTTATTTTGAGGCAAAATTGCAGAAATTTCACTTATTTAAGGGTAATAAGTCAGAAATTTTCCTTATTTTGGGGCAAAAAAGACAGAAATTCTCTTTGTTTTGAGAAAAAAAGACAGAAATTCCACTTATTTAGAGGCAAAAAGGCAGAAATTCCATTTATTTTGGAGCAACAATGAAGAAATTTCCCTTTTTTATGGCAAAAAGGTATGCATTTCCCTTATTTTCGGGATAAAAGGCAGAAATTCCCTGTATTTTCGAGCAAAATTGCAGAAATTCCCCTAATTGTGGGGCAAAAAGGCAGAAATTCCCTATATGTTGGGGCAAAAAGACAGAAATTCTTCTTATCTTGGGGCAGAACTCAGAAATTCCACTTATTTTGGAGCAAAATTCTAGAAATTTCCCTTATTTTGGGGCAAAATTGCAGAAATTTAACTTATTTTGGGGCAAAATTGCAGAAATTTCACTTATTTCAGAGAAAAAAGGCAGAAATTTTCCTTATTTTGGGGCAAAAAGGCAGAAATTCCTAATATTTTGTGGTAAAAATTCAGAAATTCCCCTTATTTTGAGGTAAAAAGGCTGAAATTTTCCTTATTTGGGGGCAAAAACAAAAATTTCCCTTATTTTGGGGCAAAATTGCAGAAATTTCACTTATTTCAGAGTAATAAGTCAGAAATTCCCCTTATTTCGGGGCAAAAAAGTCAAAAATTCCCTTTGTTTTTGGGGAAAAAGACAGAAATTCCACATATTTAGAGGCAAAAATGCAGAAATTCCCCTTAATTTGGAGCAAAAATGAAGAAATTTCACTCTTTTATGGCAAAAAGGTATGCATTCCCTTTATTTTCGGGCAAAAAGGCAAAAATTCCCCGTATTTTGGAGCAAAATTGCAGAAATTCCACTAATTTTGGGGCAAAAGGCAGAAATTCACTTTATTTTGGGGCAAAAATCAGAAATTCCCTTTATTTTGGGGCAAAATTCCAGAAATTTTCTATATTTTGGGGCAAAATTGAAGAAATTTACCTTATTTTGGGGAAAAATTGCAGAAAATTCCTTTATTTGGGGCAAAATTGCAGTAATTTCACTTATTTTAAGGTAAAAAGGCTGAAATTTCCTTTATTTTAAGGCAAAAAAGAAGAAATTTACCTTACTTTTGGTCAAAATTGCAGAAATTTTCTTTATTATTGGGCAAAAAGGCAGAAATTCCATATATTTTGTGGCAAAAATGCAGAAATTCCCCTTATTTTGAGGTAAAAAAGCTGAAATTCCCCTTAATTGGGGGCAAAAGCAGAAATTCCCCTTATTTTGGTGCAAAAAAATAAAAAAATTCCCTTTGTTTTGGGAGAAAAAGACAGAAATTCCACTTATTTAGAGGCAAAAAGGCAGAAATTCCCCTTATTTTGGAGCAAAAATGAAGAAATTTCCCTTTTATATGGCAAAAATTTATGCATTCCCCTTATTTTCGGGCAAAAAGGCAGAAATTCCCCGTATTTTGGAGCAAAATTGAAGAAATTCCCCTAATTGTGGGTCAAAAATGCAGAAATTCCCTATATGTTGGAGCAAAAAGACAGAAATTCTCCTTATTTGGGGGCAAAACTCAGAAATTCCACTTATTATGGGGCAAATTTGCAGAAATTTCACTTATTTCAGGGTAATAAGTAAGAAATTCCCCTTATTTTGGGGCAAAAAAGTCAGAAATTCCCTTTGTTTGGGGGAAAAAGACAGAAATTCCACTTATTTAGAGGCAAAAAGGCAGAAATTCTCATTATTTTGGAGCAAAAAAAATTTCACTTTTTTATGGCAAAAAGGTATGCATTCCCCTTTTTTTCGGGCAAAAAGGCAGAAATTACCCGTATTTTGGAGTAAAATTGCAGAAATTCCTCTAATTTTGGGGCAAAAGTCAGAAATTCCCTTTATTTTGGGGCAAAAATCAGAAATTCTTCTTATTTTGGGGCAAAATTCCAGAAATTTCCTTTATTTTGGGGCAAAATTGCAGAAATTTCACTTATTTTGGGGCAAAATATCAGAAATTACACTTATTTCAGGGAAAAACGGCAGAAATTTTCTTATTTTGGGGCAAAAAGCAGAAATTTCTTTTATTTTGGTACAAACTTGAACAAATTTTTCTTATTTTTAGGCAAAAAGGCAGAAATTCCCCATATTTTGGGGCAAAAAGGCAGAAATTCCCCTTATTTTGAGGTAAAAAGGATGAAATTCCCCTTATTTTTGGGCAAAAAGTCAGAAATTCCCCTAATTTTGGGGCAAAATTGCAGAAATTTTCTTTACATTGGAGCAAAATTGCAGAAATTTCCCTAATTTTGGGGCAAAATATCAGAAATTACACTTATTTCAGGAAAAAGGGGCAGAAATTTTCTTATTTTGGGGCAAAAAAGCAGAAATTTCTTTTATTTTGGTACAAAATTGCAGAAATTTTTTTTTATTTTGGGGCAAAAAGGCAGAAATTCCCCATATTTTGGGGCAAAAAGGCAGAAATTCCCCTTATTTTGAGGTAAAAAGGCTAAAATTCCTTTTATTTTGGGGCAAAAAGTCAGAAATTCCCTTTATTTGGGGGCAAAAAGACAGAAATTTCATTTATTTTGGGGGAAAAGGCAGAAATTGCACTTATTTTGAGGCAAAAAGGCAGCAAATCCCCTTATTTTCGGGCAAAAATAAAGAAATTTCCTTTTTTTATTGCAAAAAGGTATACATTCCTTTTAATTTCGGGCAAAAAGGCAGAAATTCTTCGTATTTTGGAGCAAAATTGAAGAAAATCCCCTAATTTTTGGGCAAAAAAGCAGAAATTCCTCTTACTTTGGGGTAAAACTGCAGAAATTTCACTTATTTCGCAGCAAAAGGGCAAAAATTGTCTTTATTTTCGGAGAAAAAGGCAGAAAATCGCCGTATTTTGGAGCAAAATTGCAGAAATTCACATAATTTTGAGGTAAAACATGCAGTAATTTTCTTTATTTAGGGGCAACAAGGCAGAAATTCTCCTTATTTTGGGCAAAAGGCAGAAATTCCCCATATTTAAGGGCAAAATTGCAGAAATTTCCATTATTTGGGGGCAAAAAACAGAAATTCCTCTTATTTTAGGGCAAAATTGCAGAAATTTTCTTTACATTGTGGCAAAATTGCAGAAATTTCCCTTATTTTGGGGCAAAATATCAGAAATTACACTTATTTCAAGGAAAAATGGCAGAAATTTTCTTATTTTGGGGCAAAAAGCAGAAATTTCTTTTATTTTGGTACAAAATTGCAGAAATTTTTCTTATTTTAGGGCAAAAAGGCAGAAATTCCCCATATTTTGTGGCAAAAAGGCAGAAATTCCCCTTATTTTTAGGTTAAAAGGATGAAATTTCCCTTATTTTCGGGCAAAAAGTCAGAAATTCCCCTTATTTTGGTGCAAAAAGACAGAAATTTTGTTTATTTTTGGGGAAAAGGCAGAAATTGCACTTATTTTGAGTCAAAAATGTGGAAAATCCTCTTATTTTGGGGCAAAAATGAAGAAATTTCCCTTTTTTATTTCAAAAAGGTATACATTCCTTTTAATTTCGGGCAAAAAGGCAGAAATTCTTCGTATTTTGGAGCAAAATTGAAGAAATTCCCCTAATTTTTGGGCAAAAAAGCAGAAATTCTCCTTACTTTGGGGTAAAACTGCAGAAATTTCACTTATTGCGCTGCAAAAGGGCAAAAATTCCCTTTATTTTCGGAGAAAAATGCAGAAAATCGCCGTATTTTGGAGCAAAATTGCAGAAATTCACATAATTTGAGGTAAAACATGCAGTAATTTTCTTTATTTAGGGGCAACAAGGCAGAAATTCTCCTTATTTTGGGGCAAAGGGCAGAAATTCCCCTTATTTAAGGGCAAAATTGCAGAAATTTCCCTTATTTGGGGGCAAAAAACAGAAATTCCTCTTATTTTGGGGCAAAATTGCAGAAATTTTCTTTACATTGTGGCAAAATTGCAGAAATTTCCCTTATTTTGGGGCAAAATATCACAAAATTACACTTATTTCAAGGAAAAATGGCAGAAATTTTCTTATTTTGGGGCAAAAAGCAGAAATTTCTTTTATTTTGGTACAAAATTGCAGAAATTTTTCTTATTTTGGGGCAAAAAGGCAGAAATTCCCCATATTTTGGGGCAAAAAGGCAGAAATTCCCCTTATTTTGAGGTAAAAAGGCTAAAATTCCTTTTATTTTGGGGCAAAAATTCAGAAATTCCCTTTATTTGGGGGCAAAAAGACAGAAATTTCGTTTATTTTGGGGGAAAAGGCAGAAATTGCACTTATTTTGAGGCAAAAAGGCAGAAAATCCCCTTATTTTCGGGAAAAAATGAAGAAATTTCTCTTTTTTATTGCAAAAAGGTATACATTCCTTTTAATTCCGGGCAAAAAGGCAGAAATTCTTCGTATTTTGGAGCAAAATTGAAGAAATTCCCCTAATTTTTGGGCAAAAAAGCAGAAATTCCCCTTACTTTGGGGTAAAACTGCAGAAATTTCACTTATTTCGCAGCAAAAGGGCAAAAATTCCCTTTATTTTCGGAGAAAAAGGCAGAAAATCGCCGTATTTTGGAGCAAAATTGCAGAAATTCACATAATTTTGAGGTAAAACATGCAGTAATTTTCTTTATTTAGGGGCAACAAGGCAGAAATTCTCCTTATTTTGGGGCAAAAGGCAGAAATTCTCCATATTTAAGGGCAAAATTGCAGAAATTTCCCTTATTTGGGGGCAAAAAACAGAAATTCCTCTTATTTTGGGGCAAAATTGCAGAAATTTTCTTTACATTGTGGCAAAATTGCAGAAATTTCCCTTATTTTGGGGCAAAATATCAGAAATTACACTTATTTCAAGGAAAAATGGCAGAAATTTTCTTATTTTGGGGCAAAAAGCAGAAATTTCTTTTATTTTGGTACAAAATTGCAGAAATTTTTCTTATTTTGGGGCAAAAAGGCAGAAATTCCCCATATTTTGGGGCAAAAAGGCAGAAATTCCCCTTATTTTGAGGTAAATAGGCTAAAATTCCTTTTGTTTTGGGGCAAAAATTCAGAAATTCTTTTTATTTGGGGACAAAAAGAAATTTCGTTTATTTTGGGGGAAAAGGCAGAAATTGCACTTATTTTGAGGCAAAAAGGCAGAAAATCCCCTTATTTTCGGGCAAAAATGAAGAAATTTCCCTTTTTTATTGCAAAAGGTATACATTCCTTTTAATTTCGGGCAAAAAGGCAGAAATTCTTCGTATTTTGGAGCAAAATTGAAGAAATTCCCCTAATTTTTGGGCAAAAAAGCAGAAATTCTCCTTACTTTGGGGTAAAACTGCAGAAATTTCACTTATTGCGCTGCAAAAGGGCAAAAATTCCCTTTATTTTCGGAGAAAAATGCAGAAAATCGCCGTATTTTGGAGCAAAATTGCAGAAATTCACATAATTTGAGGTAAAACATGCAGTAATTTTCTTTATTTAGGGGCAACAAGGCAGAAATTCTCCTTATTTTGGGGCAAAGGGCAGAAATTCCCCTTATTTAAGGGCAAAATTGCAGAAATTTCCCTTATTTGGGGGCAAAAAACAGAAATTCCTCTTATTTTGGGGCAAAATTGCAGAAATTTTCTTTACATTGTGGCAAAATTGCAGAAATTTCCCTTATTTTGGGGCAAAATATCAGAAATTACACTTATTTCAAGGAAAAATGGCAGAAATTTTCTTATTTTGGGGCAAAAAGCAGAAATTTCTTTTATTTTGGTACAAAATTGCAGAAATTTTTCTTATTTTGGGGCAAAAAGGCAGAAATTCCCCATATTTTGGGGCAAAAAGGCAGAAATTCCCCTTATTTTGAGGTAAAAAGGCTAAAATTCCTTTTATTTTGGGGCAAAAATTCAGAAATTCCCTTTATTTGGGGGCAAAAAGACAGAAATTTCGTTTATTTTGGGGGAAAAGGCAGAAATTGCACTTATTTTGAGGCAAAAAGGCAGAAAATCCCCTTATTTTCGGGAAAAAATGAAGAAATTTCTCTTTTTTATTGCAAAAAGGTATACATTCCTTTTAATTCCGGGCAAAAAGGCAGAAATTCTTCGTATTTTGGAGCAAAATTGAAGAAATTCCCCTAATTTTTGGGCAAAAAAGCAGAAATTCCCTTTACTTTGGGGTAAAACTGCAGAAATTTCAATTATTTCGCAGCAAAAGGGCAAAAATTCCCTTTATTTTCGGAGAAAAAGGCAGAAAATCGCCGTATTTTGGAGCAAAATTGCAGAAATTCACATAATTTTGAGGTAAAACATGCAGTAATTTTCTTTATTTAGGGGCAACAAGGCAGAAATTCTCCTTATTTTGGGGCAAAAGGCAGAAATTCTCCATATTTAAGGGCAAAATTGCAGAAATTTCCCTTATTTGGGGGCAAAAAACAGAAATTCCTCTTATTTTGGGGCAAAATTGCAGAAATTTTCTTTACATTGTGGCAAAATTGCAGAAATTTCCCTTATTTTGGGGCAAAATATCAGAAATTACACTTATTTCAAGGAAAAATGGCAGAAATTTTCTTATTTTGGGGCAAAAAGCAGAAATTTCTTTTATTTTGGTACAAAATTGCAGAAATTTTTCTTATTTTGGGGCAAAAAGGCAGAAATTCCCCATATTTTGGGGCAAAAAGGCAGAAATTCCCCTTATTTTGAGGTAAAAAGGCTAAAATTCCTTTTATTTTGGGGCAAAAAGTCAGAAATTCCCTTTATTTGGGGGCAAAAAGACAGAAATTTCGTTTATTTTGGGGGAAAAGGCAGAAATTGCACTTATTTTGAGGCAAAAAGGCAAAAAATCCCCTTATTTTCGGGCAAAAATGAAGAAATTTCCCTTTTTTATTGCAAAAAGGTATACATTCCTTTTAATTTCGGGCAAAAAGGCAGAAATTCTTCGTTTTTTTGAGCAAAATTGAAGAAATTCCCCTAATTTTTGGGCAAAAAAGCAGAAATTCTCCTTACTTTGGGGTAAAACTGCAGAAATTTCACTTATTTCGCTGCAAAAGGGCAAAAATTCCCTTTATTTTCGGAGAAAAATGCAGAAAATCGCCGTATTTTGGAGCAAAATTGCAGAAATTCACATAATTTTGAGGTAAAACATGCAGTAATTTTCTTTATTTAGGGGCAACAAGGCAGAAATTCTCCTTATTTTGGGGCAAAAGGCAGAAATTCCCCTTATTTAAGGTCAAAATTGCAGAAATTTCCCTTATTTGGGGGCAAAAAACAGAAATTCCTCTTATTTTGGGGCAAAATTGCAGAAATTTTTATTACATTGTGGCAAAATTGCAGAAATTTCTCTTATTTTGGTGCAAAATATCAGAAATTACACTTATTTCAGGGAAAAATGGCAGAAATTTTCTTATTTTGGGGCAAAAAGCAGAAATTTCTTTTATTTTGGTACAAAATTGCAGAAATTTTTCTTAATTTGGGGCAAAAAGGCAGAAATTCCCCATATTTTGGGGCAAAAAGGCAGAAATTCCCCTTATTTTGAAGTAAAAAGGATGAAATTCCCCTTATTTTTAGGCAAAAAGTCAGAAATTCCCCTTATTTTGAGGTAAAAAAGCTGAAATTCCCCTTAATTGGGGGCAAAAGCAGAAATTCCCCTTATTTTGGTGCAAAAAAGAAAAAAATTCCCTTTGTTTTGGGAGAAAAAAACAGAAATTCCACTTATTTAGAGGCAAAAAGGCAGAAATTCCCCTTATTTTGGAGCAAAAATGAAGAAATTTCCCTTTTATATGGCAAAAATGTATGCATTCCCCTTATTTTCGGGCAAAAAGGCAGAAATTCCCCGTATTTTGGAGCAAAATTGAAGAAATTCCCCTAATTGTGGGGCAAAAATGCAGAAATTCCCTATATGTTGGAGCAAAAAGACAGAAATTCTCCTTATTTGGGGGCAAAACTCAGAAATTCCACTTATTTTGGGGCAAATTTGCAGAAATTTCACTTATTTCAGGGTAATAAGTAAGAAATTCCCCTTATTTTGGGGCAAAAAAGTCAGAAATTCCCTTTGTTTGGGGGAAAAAGACAGAAATTCCACTTATTTAGAGGCAAAAAGGCAGAAATTCTCATTATTTTGGAGCAAAAAAAATTTCACTTTTTTATGGCAAAAAGGTATGCATTCCCCTTATTTTCGGGCAAAAAGGCAGAAATTCCCCGTATTTTGGAGTAAAATTGCAGAAATTCCTCTAATTTTGGGGAAAAAGTCAGAAATTCCCTTTATTTTGGGGCAAAAATCAGAAATTCTTCTTAATTTGGGGCAAAATTCCAGAAATTTCCTTTATTTTGGGGCAAAATTGCAGAAATTTCACTTATTTTGGGGCAAAATATCAGAAATTACACTTATTTCAAGGAAAAACGGCAGAAATTTTCTTATTTTGGGGCAAAAAGCAGAAATTTCTTTTATTTTGGTACAAAATTGAACAAATTTTTCTTATTTTTAGGCAAAAAGGCAGAAATTCCCCATATTTTGGGGCAAAAAGGCAGAAATTCCCCTTATTTTGAGGTAAAAAGGATGAAATTCCCCTTATTTTCGGGCAAAAAGTCAGAAATTCCCCTAATTTTGGGGCAAAATATCAGAAATTACACTTATTTCAGGGAAAAGGGGCTGAAATTTTCTTATTTTGGGGCAAAAAAGCAGAAATTTCTTTTATTTTGGTACAAAATTGCAGAAATTTTTCATATTTTGGGGCAAAAAGGCAGAAATTCCCCATATTTTGGGGCAAAAAGGCAGAAATTCCCCCTATTTTGAGGTAAAAAGGCTAAAATTCCTTTTATTTTGGGGCAAAAAGTCAGAAATTCCCTTTATTTGGGGGCAAAAAGACAGAAATTTCGTTTATTTTGGGGGAAAAGGCAGAAATTGCACTTATTTTGAGGCAAAAAGGCAGAAAATCCCCTTATTTTCGGGCAAAAATGAAGAAATTTCTCTTTTTTATTGCAAAAAGGTATACATTCCTTTTAATTTCGGGCAAAAAGGCAGAAATTCTTCGTATTTTGGAGCAAAATTAAAGAAATTCCCCTAATTTTTGGGCAAAAAAGCAAAAATTCTCTTTACTTTGGGGTAAAACTGCAGAAATTTCACTTATTTCGCTGCAAAAGCGCAAAAATTCCCTTTATTTTCGGAGAAAAATGCAGAAAATCGCCGTATTTTGGAGCAAAATTGCAGAAATTCACATAATTTTGAGGTAAAACATGCAGTAATTTTCTTTATTTAGGGGCAACAAGGCAGAAATTCTCCTTATTTAGGGGCAAAAGGCAGAAATTCCCCTTATTTAAGGGCAAAATTGCAGAAATTTCCCTTATTTGGGGGCAAAAAACAGAAATTCCTCTTATTTTGGGGCAAAATTGCAGAAATTTTCTTTACATTGTAGCAAAATTGCAGAAATTTCTCTTATTTTGGGGCAAAATATCAGAAATTACACTTATTTCAGGGAAAAATGGCAGAAATTTTCTTATTTTGGGGCAAAAAGCAGAAATTTCTTTTATTTTGGTACAAAATTGAACAAATTTTTTTTATTTTGGGGCAAAAAGGCAGAAATTTCCCATATTTTGGGGCAAAAAGGCAGAAATTCCCCTTATTTTGAAGTAAAAAGGATGAAATTCCCCTTATTTTCGGGCAAAAAGTCAGAAATTCCCCTTATTTTGGTGCAAAAAGACAGAAATTTCGTTTATTTTTGGAGAAAAGGCAGTAATTGCACTTATTTTTAGTCAATAATGCGGAAAATCCCTTTATTTTGGGGCAAAAATGAAGAAATTTTCCTTTTTTATTTAAAAAAGGTATACATTCCTTTTATTTTTGGCCAAAAAGGCAGAAATTCCCCGTATTTTAGAGCAAAATTGCAGAATTTCCCCTAATTTTGAGGCAAAAATTCAGAAATTCCCCTTATTTTGGTGTAAAACTGCAGAAATTTCACTTATTTCGTGGCAAAATGGCAGAAATTCCCCTTATTTTCGGCAAAAAGGCAGAAAATAACCGTATTATGGAGCAAAATTGCAGAAATTCATCTAATTTTGAGGTAAAAAATACAGTAATTTTCTTTATTTTAAGGCAAAAAGGCAGAAATTCTCCTTATTTTGGGGCAAAAGGCAGAAATTCCCCTTATTTTAGGGCAAAATTGCAGAAATTTCCCTTATTTTGGGGCAAAATTGCAGAAATTTCTTTTATTTGGGTGCAAAAATACAGAAATTCACCTTATTTTGAGGCAAAATTGCAGAAATTTTCCTTATTATGGGGAAAAATTGCAGAAATATCCTTTTTTGGGCAAAATTGCAGAAATTTCACTGATTTCAGAGCAAAAAGCAAAAATTTTTCTTATTTTGGGGCAAAAAGGCAGGAATTCCCATTATTTTGGGGTAAAAAGGCAGAAATTCACCTTATTTTTGGGTAAAATGGCAAAAATTTCACATATTTCAGGACAAAAAGGCAGAAATTTCTCTTATTTTGGGGAAAAATGAAGAAATGTCCCTTTTTTATGGCAAAAAGGTATGCATTCCCCTTATTTTCGGGCAAAAAGGCAGAAATTCCCCGTATTTTAGAGCAAAATTGCAGAAATTATCCTACGTGTGGTGCAAAAAGGCAGAAATTCTCCTTATTTTGGGGCAAAACTCAGAAATTCCACTCAATTTGTGGCAAAATTCCAGAAATTTTCCTTATTTTGGGGCAAAATGGCAGAAATTTCACTTAGTTTGGGACAAAATTGCAGAAATTTCACTTATTTCAGGGAAAAAAGGCAGAAATTTTCCTTATTTTGGGGCAAAAAGGCAGAAATTCCTAATATTTTGTGGCAAAAAGGCAAAAATTCCCTGTATTTTGGAGCAAAATTGCAGAAGTTCTCCTAATTTTGGGGCAAAAGTCAGAAATTCCCTTTATTTTGGGGCAAAAATCAGAAATTCCCCTTATTTTGGGGCAAAATTCCAGAAATTTCCTTTATTTTGGGGCAAAATTGCAGAAATTTACCTTATTTTGGGGCAAAATTGCAGAAATTTCCCTTATTTGGGGCAAAATTGCAGTAATTTCACTTATTTTCAGGTAAAAAGGCTGAAATTTTTTTTATTTGGGGCAAAAAAGAAGAAATTCCCCTTATTTTGGGGCAAAATTGCAGAAATTTTCCTTATTTTGGGGCAAAAAGGCAGAAATTTCTAATATTTTGTGGCAAAAATGCAGAAATTCCCCTTATTTTGGGGCAAAACTCAGAAATTCCACTTATTTTGGGGCAAAATTCCAGAAATTTTCCTTATTTTGGGGCAAAATGGCAGAAATTTCACTAAGTTTGGGACAAAATTGCAGAAATTTTACTTATTTCAGGGAAAAAAGGCAGAAATTTTTTTTATTTTGGGGCAAAAAGGCAGAAATTCCTAATATTTTGTGGCAAAAAGGCAAAAATTCCCTGTATTTTGGAGCAAAATTGCAGAAGTTCCCCTAATTTTGGGGCAAAAGTCAGAAATTCCCTTTATTTTGGGGCAAAAATCAGAAATTCCCCTTATTTTGGGGCAAAATTCCAGAAATTTTCTTTATTTTGGGGCAAAATTGCAGAAATTTACCTTATTTTGGGGCAAAATTGCAGAAATTTCCCTTATTTGGGGCAAAATTGCAGTAATTTCACTTATTTTCAAGTAAAAAGGCTGAAATTTCCTTTATTTGGGGCAAAAAAGAAGAAATTCCCCTTATTTTGGGGCAAAATTGCAGAATTTTTCCTTATTTTGGGGCAAAAAGGCAGAAATTTATAATATTTTGTGGCAAAAATGCAGAAATTCCCCTTATTTTGAGGTAAAAAGGCTGAAATTCCCCTTATTTGGGGGCAAAAAGGCAAAAATTTCCCTTATTTTGGGGCAAAATTGCAGAAATTTCACTTATTTCAGGGTAATAAGTCAGAAATTCCCCTTATTTTGAATCAAAAAAAGACAGAAATTTTCTTTGTTTTGGGGAAAAAAGCCAGAAATTCCATTTATTTAGAGGCAAAAAGGCAGAAATTCCCCTTATTTTGGAGCAAAAATGAAGAAATTTCACTTTTTTATGGTAAAAAGGTATGCATTCCCCTTATTTTCGGGCAAAAAGGAAGAAATTCCCTGTATTTTGGAGCAAAATTGCAGAAATTCCCCTAATTGTGGGGCAAAAATGCAGAAATTCCCTATATGTTAGGGCAAAAAGACAGAAATTCTCCTTATTTTGGGGCAAAACTCAGAAATTCCAATTTTTTTTGGGCAAAATTGCAGAAATTTTACTTATTTTAGGGAAAAAAGGCAGAAATTTCCCTTATTTTGGGGCAAAATTGCAGAAATTTCACTTATTTTGGCACAAAATTTCAGAAATTTCACTTATTTCAGAGAAAAAAGGCAGAAATTTTCCTTATATTGGGGCAAAATAGTATAAATTGCCCTTATTTTGAGGTAAAAGGCTGAAATTCCTCTTATTTGGGAACAAAAGGCTGAAATTTCCCTTATTTTGGGGCAAAATTCCAGAAATTTCTCTTATTTTGGGGCAAAATTGCTGACATTTCTCTAATTTTGGGGCAAAATTGCAATAATTTCACTTATTTCAGGGTAATAAGTCAGAAATTTTCCTTATTTTGGGGCAAAAAAGACAGAAATTCTCTTTGTTTTCGGAAAAAAAGACAAAAATTCCACTTATTTAGAGGCAAAAAGGCAGAAATTCCCCTTATTTTGGAGCAAAAATGAAGAAATTTCCCATTTGTATGGCAAAAAGGTATGCATTCCCCTTATTTTCGGGCAAACAGGCAGAAATTCCCATTATTTTAGGGCAAAATTGCAGAAATTTTCTTTATTATGGGGAAAAATTGCAGAAATATCTCTTTTTTGGGGAAAATTGCAGAAATTTCACTTAATTCAGAAAAAAAAGCAAAAATTTTTCTTATTTTGGGGCAAAAACGCAGAAATTCCCATTATTTTGGGGCAAAAAGGCAGAAATTCACCTTATTTTGGGGTAAAATTGCAGAAAATTCATATATTTCAGGACAAAAAGGCAGAAATTTCTCTCATTTTGGGGAAAAAATGAAGAAATGTCTCTTTTTTATGGCAAAAAGGTATGCATTCCCCTTATTTTCGGGCAAAAAAGCAGAAATTCCCCGTATTTTAGAGCAAAATTGCAGAAATTCCCCTAATCGTGGGGCAAAAAGGCAGAAATTCTCCTTATTTTGGGGCAAAACTCAGAAATTCCAATTATTTTGGGGCAAAATTCCAGAAATTATCCTTATTTTGGGAAAAAATGGCAGAAATTTCACATAGTTTGGGGCAAAATTGCAGAAATTTCACTTATTTCAGGGAAAAAAGGCAGAAATTTTCCTTATTTTGGAACAAAAAGGCAGAAATTCCTAATATTTTGTGGCAAAAATGCAGAAATTCCCCTTATTTTGAGGTAAAAAGGCTGAAATTCCCTTTATTTGGAGGAAAAAGGCAGAAATTTCCCTTATTGTGGGGCAAAATTGCAGATATTTCACTTATTTCAGGGTAATAAGTCAGAAATTTTCCTTATTTTGCAGAAAAAAGACAGAAACTCCCTTTGTTTTTGGGGAAAAGGACAGAAATTCCACTTATTTAGAGGCAAAAAGGCAAAAATTCCATTTATTTTGGAGAAAAATGAAGAATTTTCTCTTTTTATGGTAAAAAGGTATGCATTCTTCTTATTTTCGGACAAAGAGGCAGAAATTCCCCGTATTTTGGGGCAAAAGGCAGAAATTCCCTTTATTTTGGGGCAAAAAGGCACAAATTTCCCTTATTTTCGGGCAAAATCGAAGAAATTTCATTTATTTCAGGGCAAAAAGTCAGAAATTCCCCTTATTTTGGGGCAAAAAGCAAAAATTTCTTTTTTTATAGTACAAAATTTAAGAAATTCTTCTTATTTTGGAACAAAAAGGCAGAAATTCCCCATATTTTGGGGCAAAAGGCAGAAATTCTTCTTATTTTGAGGTAAAATGCAGACATTCCTTTTATTTAGAGGTTAAATGCAGAAATTCCCAAAATTTTGGGGGAAAATGCAGAAATTCCCTTTATTTTTGGGCTAAAAGGCAGAAATTCCCTGTATTTTGAAGCAAAATTGCAGAAATTTTCATAATTTTCGGGCAAAAAGGCAGACATTCTCTTTATTTTGGGGCAAAAAGACAGAAAATCTCCTTTTTTCGGGAGCAAAAAGTCAGAAATTCCCCTTATTTGGGGCAAAATTGCAGAAATTTTTTTTATATTGGAGCAAAATTGCAGAGATTTTCCTTATTTTGGGGCAAAATATCAGAAATTACACTTATTTCAGGGAAAAACGGCAGAAATTTTCTTATTTTGGGGCAAAAAGGCAGAAATTTCTTTTATTTTGGTACATAATTGCAGAAATTTTTCTTATTTTGGGGAAAAAAGGCAGAAATTTCTTTTATTTTGGTACAAAATTGCAGAAATTTTTCTTATTTTGGGGCAAAAATGCAGAAATTCCTCATATTTTGGGGCAAAAAGGCAGAAATTCCCCTTATTTTGAGGTAAAAAGGCTGAAATTCCTTTTATTTTGGGGCAAAAAGTCAGAAAATTCCTTTATTTTGGGGCAAAAAGACAGAAATTACGTTTATTTTTGGGGGAAAGGCAGAAATTGCAATTATTTTGAGTCAAAAAGGTGGAAAATCCCCTTATTTTCGGGCAAAAATGAAGATATTTCCCTTTTTTATTGCAAAAAGTTATACATTCCTTCTATTTTCGGGCAAAATGGCAGAAATTCCCCGTATTTTGGAGCAAAATTGCAGAAATTCCCCTAACTTGGGGACAAAAATGCAGAAATTCCCCTTATTTTGGGGTAAAACTGCAGAAATTTTAATTATTTCGCGGCAAAATGGCAGAAATTATCTTTATTTTCGGCGAAAAATGCAGAAAATCCCCGTATTTTGGAGCAAAATTGCAGAAATTCACCTAATTTTGGGGTAAAAAATGCAGTAATTTTCTTTATTTAGGGGCAAAAAGGCAGAAATTCTCCTTATTTTGGGGCAAAAGGCAGAAATTCCCCTTATTTAGGGGCAAAATTGCAGAAATTTCCCTTATTTGGGGGCATAAAACAAAAATTCCCCTTATTTTGGGGCAAAATTGCAGAAATTTCCCTTCTTATGGGGAAAAATTGCAGAAATTTCCCTTATATTAGGGCAAAATTGCAGAAATTTAACTTATTTCAGAAAAAAAAGGAATAATTTTTCTTTTTTTGGGGCAAAAAGGCAGAAATTCTCATTATTTTGGGGCAAAAAGGCAAAAATTCACCTTATTTTGAGGTAAAATTGCAGAAATTTCACATATTTTAGGGCAAAAAGGCAGAAATTTACCTTATTTTGGGGCAAAATTGCAGAAATTTCACTTATTTCAGGGTAATAAGTCAGAAATTTTCCTTATTTTGGGGCAAAAGACAGAAATTTTCTTTGTTTTCAGAAAAAGAGACAGAAATTTTACTTATTTAGAGGCAAAAAGGCAGAAATTCCCATTATTTTGGAGCAAAAATGAAGAAATTTCATTTTCTTATGGCAAAAAGGTATGCATTCCCCTTATTTTTGGGCAAAAAGGCAGAAATTTTCTGTGTTTGGGAGCAAAATTGCAGAAATTCCCCTAATTATGGGGCAAAAAGGCAGAAATTCCCTATATGTTGGGGCAAAAAGACAGAAATTCTTCTTATTTTGGGGCAAAACTCTGAAATTCCACTTATTTTGTGTCAAAATTCCAGAAATTTCCATAATTTTGGGGCAAAATTGCAGAAATTTCACTTCTTTTGGGGCAAAATTGCAGAAATTTCACTTATTTCAGAGAAAAAAAGTAGAAATTTTCCTTATTTTGGGGCAAAACAGAGAAATTCCCCTTATTTTGACGTAAAAAAGGCTGAAATTCTTGTTATTTGGGGGCAAAAAGGCAGAAATTTTCCTTATGTTGGGGCAAAATTGCAGAAATTTAACTTATTTCAGGGGAAAAAGGCAGAAATTTTCCTTATTTTGGGGCAAAAAGGCAGAAATTCCTAATATTTTGTGGCAAAAATGCAGAAATTCCCCTTATTTTGAGGTAAAAAGCCTTAAATTCATCTTATTTGGGGGCACAAAGGCAGAAATTTCCCTTATTTTGGGGCAAAATTGCAGAAATTTCACTTATTTTGGCGCATAATTGCAGAAATTTCACTTATTTCAGAGAAAAAAGGCAGAAATTTCCTTATTTTGGGGAAAAAAGGAGAAATTCTTCTTATTTTGAGGAAAAAGGCTGAAATTCCCCTTATTTGGGGACAAAAAGGCTGAAATTTCCCTTATTTTGGGGCAAAATTCCAGAAATTTCTCTTATTTTGGGGCAAAATTGCAGACTTTTCTCTTATCTTGGGGCAAAATTGCAATAATTTCACTTATTTTAGGATAATAAGTCAGAAATTTTCCTTATTTTTGGGCAATAAAGACAGAAATTTTCTTTGTTTTCGGAAAAATTGACAGAAATTCCACTTATTTAGAGGCAAAAAGGCTGAAATTCCACTTATTTTGGAGCAAAAATGAAGAAATTTCCCTTTCTTATGGCAAAAAGGTATGCATTTCTTTTATATTCGGGCAAACAGGCAGAAAATCTTATTTTAGGGCAAAATTGCAGAAATTTCCCTTATTTGGATGCAAAAATACAGAAATTCCCCTTATTTTGGGGCAAAATTGCAGAAATTTCTTTTATTATGGGGAAAAATTGCAGAAATATCCCTTTTTTTGGGCAAAATTGCAGAAATTTCACTTATTTCAGAGAAAAAAGCAAAAATTTTTCTTATTTTGGGGCAAAAAGGCAGAAATTCATTTTATTTTGGGGTAAAATTGCAGAAATTTCACAAATTTCAGGACAAAAAGGCAGAAATTTCTCTTATTTTGGGGAAAAAATGAAGAAATGTCCCTTTTTATGGCAAAAAGGTATGCATTCCCCTTATTTTCGGGCAAAAAGGCAGAAATTCCTCGTATTTTGGAGCAAAATTGCAGAAATTCCCATAATCGTGGGGCAAAAAAGCAGAAATTCTCTTTATTTTGGGGCATAACTCAGAAATTCCACTTATTTTGGCGCAAAATTCCAGAAATTTTTCTTATTTTGGGGCAAAATGGCAGAAATTTCACATAGTTTGGGGCAAAATTGCAGAAATTTCACTTATTTCAGGGAAAAAAGGCAGAAATTTTCCTTATTTTGGAACAAAAAGGCAGAAATTCTTAATATTTTGTGGCAAAAATGCATAAATTCCCCTTATTTTGAGGTAAAAAGGCTGAAATTCCCTTTATCTGGGGGAAAAAAGGCTGAAATTTCCCTTATTGTGGGGCAAAATTGCAGATATTTCACTTATTTCAGGGTAATAAGTCAGAAATTTTCCTTATTTGGCAGAAAAAAGACAGAATCTCTTTTTGTTTTTGGGGAAAAGGACAGAAATTCCACTTATTTAGAGGCAAAAAGGCAAAAATTCCCCTTATTTTGGAGAAAAATGAAGAATTTTCTCTTTTTATGGTAAAAAGGTATGCATTCTTCTTATTTTCGGACAAAGAGGCAGAAATTCCCCATATTTTGGGGCAAAAGGCAGAAATTCCCCTTATTTTGGGCCAAAAAGGCACAAATTTCCCTTATTTTCGGGCAAAATCGCAGAAATTTCATTTATTTCAGGGCAAAAAGTCAGAAATTCCCCTTATTTTGGGGTAAAAAGCAGAAATTTCTTTTATTATAGTACAAAATTGAAGAAATTCTCCTTATTTTGGAACAAAAAGGCAGAAATTCCCCATATTTTGGGGCAAAAGGCAGAAATTCTTCTTATTTTGAGGAAAAATGCAGATATTCCTTTTATTTAGGGGTAAAATGCAGAAATTCCCCAAATATTGGGGAAAATGCAGAAATTCCCTTTATTTTGGGGCTAAAAGGCAGAAATTCCCTGTATTTTGAAGCAAAATTGCAGAAATTTTCATAATTTTCGGGAAAAAAGGCAGAAATTCTCTTTATTTTGGGGCAAAAAGACAGAAAATCTCCTTTTTTCGGGAGCAAAAAGTAAGAAATTCCCCTTATTTTGGGGCAAAATTGCAGAAATTTTTTTTATATTGGAGCAAAATTGCAGAGATTTTCCTTATTTTGGGGCAAAATATCAGAAATTACACTTATTTCAGGGAAAAACGGCAGAAATTTTCTTATTTTGGGGCAAAAAGGCAGAAATTTCTTTTATTTTGGTACAAAATTGCAGAAATTTTTCTTATTTTGGGGCAAAAAGGCAGAAATTTCTTTTATTTTGGTACAAAATTGCAGAAATTTTTCTTATTTTGGGGCAAAAATGCAGAAATTCCCCATATTTTGGGGCAAAAAGGCAGAAATTCCACTTATTTTGAGGTAAAAAGGCTGAAATTCCTTTTATTTTGGGGCAAAAAGTCAGAAAATTCCTTTATTTTGGGGCAAAAAGACAGAAATTACGTTTATTTTTGGCGGAAAGTCAGAAATTGCAATTATTTTGAGTCAAAATGTGGAAAATCCCCTTATTTTTGGGCAAAAATGAAGATATTTCCCTTTTTTATTGCATAAAGGTATACATTCCTTCTATTTTCGGGCAAAATGGCAGAAATTCCCCGTATTTTGGAGCAAAATTGCAGAAATTCCCCTAATTTGTGGGCAAAAATGCAGAAATTCACCTTATTTTGGGGTAAAAGTGCAGAAATTTCAATAATTTCGCGGCAAAATGGCAGAAAATCCCTTTATTTTCGGCGAAAAATGCAGAAAATCCCTGTATTTTGGAGCAAAATTGCAGAAATTCACCTAATTTTGGGGTAAAAAATGCAGTAATTTTCTTTATTTAGGGGCAAAAAGGCAGAAATTCTCCTTATTTTGGTGCAAAAGGCAGAAATTCCCCTTATTTAAGGGCAAAATTGCAGAAATTTCCCTTATTTGGGGGCATAAAACAGAAATTCCTTTTATTTTGGGGCAAAATTGCAGAAATTTCCCTTCTTATGGGGAAAAATTGCAGAAATTTCCCTTATTTTAGGGCAAAATTGCAGAAATTTAACTTATTTCAGAAAAAAAGGAATAATTTTTCTTTTTTGGGGGCAAAAAGGCAGAAATTCTCATTATTTTGGGGCAAAAAGGCAGAAATTCACCTTATTTTGAGGTAAAATTGCAGAAATTTCACATATTTTAGGGCAAAAAGGCAGAAATTTACATTATTTTGGGGCAAAATTGCAGAAATTTCACTTATTTCAGGGTAATAAGTCAGAAATTTTCTTTATTTTGGGGCAAAAGACAGAAATTTTCTTTGTTTTCGGAAAAAAAGACAGAAATTCCACTTATTTAGAGGCAAAAAGGCAGAAATTCACATTATTTTGGAGCAAAAATGAAGAAATTTCATTTTCTTATGGCAAAAAGGTATGCATTCCCCTTATTTTTGGGCAAAAAGGCAGAAATTTTCTGTGTTTGGGAGCAAAATTGCAGAAATTCCCCTAATTGTGGGGCAAAAATGCAGAAATTCCCTATATGTTGGGGCAAAAAGACAGAAATTCTTCTTATTTTGGGGCAAAACTCTGAAATTCCACTTATTTTGTGTCAAAATTCCAGAAATTTCCATAATTTTGGGGCAAAATTGCAGAAATTTCACTTCTATTGGGGCAAAATTGCAGAAATTTCACTTATTTCAGAGAAAAAAGGTAGAAATTTTCTTTATTTTGGGGCAAAAAAGAGAAATTCCCCTTATTTTGACGTAAAAAAGGCTGAAATTCCCATTATTTGGGGGCAAAATGCAGAAATTTTCCTTATGTTGGAGCAAAATTGCAGAAATTTAACTTATTTCAGGGAAAAAAGGCAGAAATTTTCCTTATTTTGGGGCAAAAAGGAAGAAATTCCTAATATTTTGTGGCAAAAATGCAGAAATTCCCCTTATTTTGAGGTAAAAAGGCTGAAATTCATCTTATTTGGGGGCACAAAGGCAGAAATTTTCCTTATTTTGGGGCAAAATTGCAGAAATTTCACTTATTTTGGCGCAAAATTGCAGAAATTTTACTTATTTCAGAGAAAAAAGGCAGAAATTTCCTTATTTTGGGGCAAAAAAGGAGAAATTCTTCTTATTTTGAGGAAAAAGGCTGAAATTCCCCTTATTTGGGGACAAAAAGGCTGAAATTTCCCTTATTTTGGGGCAAAATTACAGAAATTTCTCTTATTTTGGGGCAAAATTGCAGACATTTCTCTTATCTTGGGGCAAAATTGCAATCATTTCAGTTATTTCAGGATAATAAGTCAGAAATTTTCCTTATTTTGGGGCAACAAAGACAGAAATTTTCTTTGTTTTCGGAAAAAAAGACAGAAATTCCACTTATTTAGAGGCAAAAAGGCTGAAATTCCACTTATTTTGGAGCAAAAATGAAGAAATTTCCCTTTCTTATGGCAAAAAGGTATGCATTTCTTTTATATTCGGGCCAACAGGCAGAAATTCTCCCTATTTTAGGACAAAATTGCAGAAATTTCCCTTATTTGGATGCAAAAAAACAGAAATTCCCCTTATTTTGGGGCAAAATTGCAGAAATTTTTTTTATTATGGGGAAAAATTGCATAAATAGCTCTTTTTTGGGCAAAATTGCAGAAATTTCACTTATTTCAGAGAAAAAAGCAAAAATTTTTCTTATTTTGGGGCAAAAAGGCAGAAATTCATTTTATTTTGGGGTAAAATTGCAGAAATTTCACATATGTCAGGACAAAAAGGCAGAAATTTCTCTTATTTTGGGGAAAAAATGAAGAAATGTCCCTTTTTTAAGGCAAAAAGGTATGCATTCCCCTTATTTTCGGGCAAAAAGGCAGAAATTCCCTGTATTTTGGAGCAAAATTGCAGAAATTCCCCTAATCGTGGGGCAAAAAGGCAGAAATTCTCCTTATTTTGGGGCATAACTCAGAAATTCCACTTATTTTGGTGCAAAATTCCAGAAATTTTTCTTATTTTGGGGCAAAATGGCAGAAATTTCACATAGTTTGGGGCAAAATTGTAGAAATTTCACTTATTTCAGGGAAAAAAGGCAGAAATTTTTCTTATTTTGGAACAAAAAGGCAGAAATTCCTAATATTTTGTGACAAAAATGCATAAATTCCCCTTATTTTGAGGTAAAAAGGCTGAAATTCCCTTTATTTGGGGGAAAAAAGGCAGAAATTTCCCTTATTGTGGGGCAAAATTGCAGATATTTCACTTATTTCAGGGTAATAAGTCAGAAATTTTCCTTATTTTGCAGAAAAAAGACAGAATCTCTTTTTGTTTTGGGGAAAAGGACAGAAATTCCACTTATTTAGAGGCAAAAAGTCAAAAATTCCCCTTATTTTGGAGAAAAATGAAGAATTTTCTCTTTTTATGGTAAAAAGGTATGCATTCTTCTTATTTTCGGACAAAGAGGCAGAAATTCCCCATATTTTGGGGCAAAAGGCAGAAATTCCCCTTATTTTGGGGCAAAAAGGCACAAATTTCCCTTATTTTCGGGCAAAATCACAGAAATTTCATTTATTTCAGGGCAAAAAGTCAGAAATTCCCCTTATTTTGGGGCAAAAAGCAGAAATTTCTTTTATTATAGTACAAAATTGAAGAAATTCTCCTTATTTTGGAACAAAAAGGCAGAAATTCCCCATATTTTGGGGCAAAAGGCAGAAATTCTTCTTATTTTGAGGTAAAATGCAGATATTCCTTTTATTTAGAGGTAAAATGCAGAAATTCCCAAATATTGGGGAAAATGCAGAAATTCCCTTTATTTTGGGGCTAAAAGGCAGAAATTCCCTGTATTTTGAAGCAAAATTGCAGAAATTTTCATAATTTTCGGGCCAAAAGGCAGAAATTCTCTTTATTTTGGGGCAAAAAGACGGAAAATCTCCTTTTTTCAGGAGCAAAAAGTCAGAAATTCCCCTTATTTTGGGGCAAAATTGCAGAAATTTTTTT
This sequence comes from Micromys minutus, assembly GCF_963924665.1. Classification (NCBI taxonomy): domain Eukaryota; kingdom Metazoa; phylum Chordata; class Mammalia; order Rodentia; family Muridae; genus Micromys; species Micromys minutus. The sequence continues at coordinate 360,677 of NW_027667330.1, forward strand.
TATATTGGAGCAAAATTGCAGAGATTTTCCTTATTTTGGGGCAAAATATCAGAAATTACACTTATTTCAGGGAAAAACGGCAGAAATTTTCTTATTTTGGGGCAAAAAGGCAGAAATTTCTTTTATTTTGGTACAAAATTGCAAAAATTTTTCTTATTTTGGGGCAAAAAGGCATAAATTTCTTTTATTTTGGTACAAACTTGCAGAAATTTTTCTTATTTTGGGACAAAAATGCAGAAATTCCCCATATTTTGGGGCAAAAAGGCAGAAATTCCACTTATTTTGAGGTAAAAAGGCTGAAATTCCTTTTATTTTGCGGCAAAAAGTCAAAATTCCTTTATTTTGGGGCAAAAAGACAGAAATTACGTTTATTTTTGGGGGAAAGGCAGAAATTGCAATTATTTTGAATCAAAAAGGTGGAAAATCCCCTTATTTTCGGGAAAAATGAAGATATTTCCCTTTTTTATTGCAAAAAGGTATACATTCCTTCTATTTTCGGGCAAAATTGCAGAAATTCCCTGTATTTTGGAGCAAAATTGCAGAAATTCCCCTAATTTGGGGGCAAAAGTGCAGAAACTCCCCTTATTTTGGGGTAAAACTGCAGAAATTTCAATTATTTCGCGGCAAAATGGCAGATATTCCCTTTATTTTCGGCGAAAAATGCAGAAAATCCTCGTATTTTGGAGCAAAATTGCAGAAATTCACCTAATTTTGGGGTAAAAAATGGAGTAATTTTCTTTATTTAGGGGCAAAAAAGCAGAAATTCTCCTTATTTTGGGGCAAAAGGCAGAAATTCCCCTTATTTAAGAACAAAATTGCAGAAATTTCCCTTATTTGGGGGCAAAAAACAGAAATTCCCCTTATTTTGGGGCAAAATTGCAGAAATTTCATTTCTTATAAAGAATAATTGCAGAAATTTCCCTTATTTTAGGGCAAAATTGCAGAAATTTAACTTATTTCAGAAAAAAAAGGAAAATTTTTCTTATTTTGGGGCAATAAGGCAGAAATTCCCATTATTTTGGGGCAAAAAGGCAGAAATTCACCTTATTTTGAGGTAAAATTGCAGAAATTTCACATATTTTAGGGCAAAAAGGCAGAAATTTACCTTATTTTGGGGCAAAATTGCAGAAATTTCACTTATTTCAGGGTAATAAGTCAGAAATTTTTCTTATTTTGTGGCAAAAGACAGAAATTTTCTTTGTTTTCGAAAAAAAGACAGAAATTCCACTTATTTAGAGGCAAAAAGGCAGAAATTCCCCTTATTTTGGAGCAAAAATGAAGAAATTTCCCTTTCTTATGGCAAAAAGGTATGCATTCCCTTTATTTTTGGGCAAAAAGGCAGAAATTCCCTCTGTTTGGGAGCAAAATTGCAGAAATTCCCCTAATTGTGGGGCAAAAAGGCAGAAATTCCCTATATGTTGGGGCAAAAAAACAGAAATTCTTCTTATTTTGGGGTAAAACTCTGAAATTCCACTTATTTTGGGTCAAAATTCCAGAAATTTCCATAATTTTGGGGCAAAATTGCAGAAATTTCACTTATTTTGGGGCAAAATTGCAGAAATTTCACTTATTTCAGAGAAAAAAGGTAGAATCTTTCCTTATTTTGAGGCAAAACAGAGAAATTCCCCTTATTTTGACGTAAAAAAGGCTGAAATTCCCGTTATTTGGGGGCAAAAAGGCAGAAATTTTTCTTATGTTGGGACAAAATTGCAGAAATTTAACTTATTTCAGGGAAAAAAGGCAGAAATTTTCCTTATTTTGGGGCAAAAAGGCAGAAATTCCTAATATTTTGTGGCAAAAATGCAGAAATTCCCCTTATTTTGAGGTAAAAAGGCTGAAATTCACCTTATTTGGGGGCACAAAAACTGAAATTTCCCTTATTTTGGGGCAAAATTGCAGAAATTTCACTTATTTTGGCGCAAAATTGCAGAAATTTCACTTATTTCAGAGAAAAAAGGCAGAAATTTCCTTATTTTGGGGCAAAAAAGGAGAAATTCTTCTTATTTTGAGGAAAAAGGCTGAAATTCCCCTTATTTGGGGACAAAAAGGCTGAAATTTCCCTTATTTTGGGGCAAAATTCCAGAAATTTCTCTTATTTTGGGGCAAAATTGCAGACATTTCTCTTATCTTGGGGCAAAATTGCAATAATTTCACTTATTTCAGGATAATAAGTCAGAAATTTTCCTTATTTTGGGGCAATAAAGACAGAAATTTTCTTTGTTTTCGGAAAAAAGACAGAAATTCCACTTATTTAGAGGCAAAAAGGCTGAAATTCCACTTATTTTGGAGCAAAAATGAAGAAATTTCCTTTTCTTAGGGCAAAAAGGTATGCATTTCTTTTATATTCGGGCAAACAGGCAGAAATTCTCCTTATTTTAGGGCAAAATTGCAGAAATTTCCCTTATTTGGATGCAAAAAAAACAGAAATTCCCCTTATTTTGGGGCAAAATTGCAGAAATTTCTTTTATTATGGGGAAAAATTGCAGAAATATCCCTTTTTTTGGGCAAAATTGCAGAAATTTCACTTATTTCAGAGAAAAAAGCAAAAACTTTTCTTATTTTGGGGCAAAAAGGCAGAAATTCCCATGCTTTTGGGGCAAAAAGGCAGAAATTCACCGTATTTTGGGGTAAAATTGCAGAAATTTCACATATTTCAGGACAAAAAGGCAGAAATTTCTTTTATTTTGGGGAAAAAATGAAGAAATGTCCCTTTTTTATGGCAAAAATGTATGCATTCCCCTTATTTTCGGGCAAAAAGGCAGAAATTCCCCGTATTTTGGAGCAAAATTGCAGAAATTCCCCTAATTGTTGGGCAAAAAGGCAGAAATTCTCCTTATTTTGGGGCCAAACTCAGAAATTCCACTTATTTTGGGGCAAAATTCCAGAAATTTTCCTTATTTTGGGAAAAATAGGCAGAAATTTCACTTAGTTTGTGCCAAAATTGCAGAAATTTCACTTATTTCAGGGAAAATGCATAAATTTTCCTTATTTTGGAACAAAAAGGCAGAAATTCCTAATATTGTGTGGCAAAAATGCAGAAATTCCCCTTATTTTGAGGTAAAAAGGCTGAAATTCCCCTTATTTGGGAAAAAAAGGCAGAAATTTCCCTTATTGTGGGGCAAAATTGCAGAAATTTCACTTATTTCAGGGTAATAAGTCAGAAATTTTCCCTATTTTGCGGCAAAAAAGACAGAAATTCCCTTTGTTTTGTGGGAAAAGGACAGATTTTCCACTTATTTAGAGGCAAAAAGGCAAAAATTCCGTTTATTTTGGAGAAAAATGAAGAATTTTCTCTTTTTATGGTAAAAAGGTATGCATTCTTCTTATTTTCGGACAAAAAGGCAGAAATTCCCCATATTTTCGGGCAAAAGGCAGAAATTCCCCTTATTTTGGGGCAAAAAGACACAAATTTCCCTTATTTTCGGGCAAAATTGCAGAAATTTCATTTATTTCACGGCAAAAAGTCAGAAATTCCTTTTATTTAGGGGCAAAAAGCAGAAATTTCTTTTGTTATAGTACAAAATTGAAAAATTTTCCTTATTTTTGAACAAAAAGGCAGAAATTCCCCATCTTTTGGGGCAAAAGGCAGAAATTCTTCTTATTTTGAGGTAAAATGCAGAAATTCCTTTTATTTAGAGGTAAAATGCAGAAATTCCCCAAATATTGGGGAAAAATGCAGAAATTCCCTTTATTTTGGGGCTAAAAGGCAGAAATTCCCTGTATTTTGAAGCAAAATTGCAGAAATTTTCATAATTTTCAGGCAAAAAGGCAGAAATTCTTTTTATTTTGGGGCAAAAGGACAGAAAATCTCATTTTTTTGGGAGCAAAAAGTCAGAAATTCCCCTTATTTTGGGGCAAAATTGCAGAAATTTTTTTATATTGGAGCAAAATTGCAGAGATTTTCCTTATTTTGGGGCAAAATATCAGAAATTACACTTATTTCAGGGAAAAACGGCAGAAATTTTCTTATTTTGGGGCAAAAAGGCAGAAATTTCTTTTATTTTGGTACAAAATTGCAGAAATTTTTCTTATTTTGGGGCAAAAAGGCAGAAATTTCTTTTATTTTGGTACAAAATTGCAGAAATTTTTCTTATTTTGGGGCAAAAATGCAAAAATTCCCCATATTTTGAAGCAAAAAGGCAGAAATTCCCCTTATTTTGAGGTAAAAAGGCTGAAATTCCTTTTATTTTGGGGCAAAAAGTCAGAAAATTCCTTTATTTTGGGGCAAAAAGACAGAAATTACGTTTATTTTTGGGGGAAAGGCAGAAATTGCAATTATTTTGAGTCAAAAAGGTGGAAAATCCCCTTATTATCGGGCAAAAATGAAGATATTTCCCTTTTTTATTGCAAAAAAATATACATTCCTTCTATTTTCGGGCAAAATGGCAGAAATTCCCCATATTTTGGAGCAAAATTGCAGAAATTCCCTTAATTTGGGGGCAAAAATGGAGAAATTCCCCTTATTTTGGGGTAAAACTGCAGAAATTTCAATTATTTCGCGGCAAAATGGCAGAAAATCCCTTTATTTTCGGCGAAAAATGCAGAAAATCCCCGTATTTTGGAGCAAAATTGCAGAAATTCAACTAATTTTGGGGTAAACAATGCAGTAATTTTCTTTATTTAGGGGCAAAAAGGCAGAAATTCTCCTTATTTTGGGGCAAAAGGCAGAAATTCCCCTTATTTAAGAACAAAATTGCAGAAATTTCCCTTATTTGGGGGCAAAAAACAGAAATTCTCCTTATTTTGGGGCAAAATTGCAGAAATTTCCCTTCTTATGGGGAAAAATTGCAGAAATTTCCCTTATTTTAGGGCAAAATTGCAGAAATTTAACTTATTTCAGAAAAAAAAGGAAAAATTTTTCTTATTTTGGGGCAAAAAGGCAGAAATTCCCATTATTTTGGGGCAAAAAGGCAGAAATTCACCATATTTTGAGGTAAAATTGCAGAAATTTCACATATTTAAGGGCAAAAAGGCAGAAATTTACCTTATTTTGGGGCAAAATTGCAGAAATTTCACTTATTTCAGGGTAATAAGTCAGAAATTTTCTTTATTTTGGGGCAAAAGACAGAAATTTTTTTTTGTTTTCGGAAAAAAAGACAGAAATTCCACTTATTTAGAGGCAAAAAGGCAGAAATTCCCCTTATTTTGGAGCAAAAATGAAGAAATTTCCCTTTCTTATGGCAAAAAGGTATGCATTCCCCTTATTTTTGGGCAAAAAAGCAGAAATTCCCTGTGTTTGGGAGCAAAATTGCAGAAATTCCCCTAAGTGTGGGGCAAAAAGGCAGAATTTCCCTATATGTTGGGGCAAAAAGACAGAAATTCTTCTTATTTTGGGGCAAAACTCTGAAATTCCACTTATTTTGGGTCAAAATTCCAGAAATTTCCATAATTTTGGGGCAAAATTGCAGAAATTTCACTTATTTTGGGGTAAAATTGCAGAAATTTCACTTATTTCAGAGAAAAAAGGTAGAAATTTTCCTTATTTTGGGGCAAAACAGAGAAATTCCCCTTATTTTGACGTAAAAAAGGCTGAAATTCCCGTTATTTGGGAACAAAAAGGCAGAAATTTTCCTTATGTTGGGGCAAAATTGCAGAAATTTAACTTATTTCAGGGAAAAAAGGCAGAAATTTTTCTTATTTTGGGGCAAAAAGGCAGAAATTCCTAATATTTTGTGGCAAAAATGCAGAAATTCCCCTTATTTTGAGGTAAAAAGGCTGAAATTCATCTTATTTGGGGGCACAAAGGCAGAAATTTCCCTTATTTTGGGGCAAAATTGCAGAAATTTCACTTATTTTGGTGCAAAATTGCAGAAATTTCACTTATTTCAGAGAAAAAAGGCAGAAATTTCCTTATTTTGGGGCAAAAAAGGAGAAATTCTTCTTATTTTGAGGAAAAAGGCTGAAATTCCCCTTATTTGGGGACAAAAAGGCTGAAATTTCCCTTATTTTGGGGCAAAATTCCAGAAATTTCTCTTATTTTGGGGCAAAATTGCAGACATTTTTCTTATCTTGGGGCAAAATTGCAATAATTTCACTTATTTTAGGATAATAAGTCAGAAATTTTCCTTATTTTGGGGCAATAAAGACAGAAATTTTCTTTGTTTTCGGAAAAAAAGACAGAAATTCCACTTATTTAGAGGCAAAAAGGCTGAAATTCCACTTATTTTGGAGCAAAAATGAAGAAATTTCCCTTTCTTATGGCAAAAAGGTATGCATTTCTTTTATATTCGGGCAAACAGGCAGAAATTCTCCTTATTTTAGGGCAAAATTGCAGAAATTTCCCTTATTTGGATGCAAAAAAAACAGAAATTCCCCTTATTTTGGGGGAAAATTGCAGAAATTTCTTTTATTATGGGGAAAAATTGCAGAAATATCCCTTTTTTGGGCAAAATTGCAGAAATTTCACTTATTTCAGAGAAAAAAGCAAAAATTTTTCTTATTTTGGTGCAAAAAGGCAGAAATTCCCATACTTTTGGGGCAAAAAGGCAGAAATTCACCTTATTTTGGGGTAAAATTGCAGAAATTTCACATATTTCAGGACAAAAAGGCAGAAATTTCTTTTATTTTGGGGAAAAAATGAAGAAATGTCCCTTTTTTATGGCAAAAAGGTATGCATTCCCCTTATTTTCGGGCAAAAAGGCAGAAATTCCCCGTATTTTGGAGCAAAATTGCAGAAATTCCCCTAATTGTGGGGCAAAATGCAGAAATTCTCCTTATTTTGGGGCAAAACTCAGAAATTCCAATTATTTTGGGGCAAAATTCCAGAAATTATCCTTATTTTGGGAAAAAATGGCACAAATTTCACTTAGTTTGTGGCAAAATTGCAGAAATTTCACTTATTTCAGGGAAAAATGCATAGATTTTTCTTATTTTGGAACAAAAAGGCAGAAATTCCTAATATTTTGTGGCAAAAATGCATAAATTCCCCTTATTTTGAGGTAAAAAGGCTGAAATTCCCTTTATTTGGGGGAAAAAAGGCAGAAATTTCCCTTATTGTGGGGCAAAATTGCAGAAATTTCACTTATTTCAGGGTAATAAGTCAGAAATTTTCCCTATTTTGCGGCAAAAAAGACAGAAATTCCCTTTGTTTTGTGGGAAAAGGACAGATTTTCCACTTATTTAGAGGCAAAAAGGCAAAAATTCCCTTTATTTTGGAGAAAAATGAAGAATTTTCTCTATTTATGGTAAAAAGGTATGCATTCTTCTTATTTTCGGACAAAAAGGCAGAAATTCCCCATATTTTCAGTCAAAAGGCAGAAATTCCCCTTATTTTGGGGCAAAAAGGCACAAATTTCCCTTATTTTCGGGCAAAATTGCAGAAATTTCATTTATTTCACGGCAAATGTCAGAAATTCCTTTTATTTTGGGGCAAAAAGCAGAAATTTCTTTTGTTATAGTACAAAATTGAAGAAATTTTCCTTATTTTTGAACAAAAAGGCAGAAATTCCCCATATTTTGGGGCAAAAGGCAGAAATTCTTCTTATTTTGAGGTAAAATGCAGAAATTCCTTTTATTTAGAGGTAAAATGCAGAAATTCCCCAAATATTGGGGAAAAATCCAGAAATTCCCTTTATTTTGGGGCTAAAAGGCAGAAATTCCCTGTATTTTGAAGCAAAATTGCAGAAATTTTCATAATTTTCGGGCAAAAAGGCAGAAATTCTTTTTATTTTGGGGCAAAAAGACAGAAAATCTTCTTTTTTCGGGAGCAAAAAGTCAGAATATCCCTTATTTTGGGGCAAAATTGTAGAAATTTTTTTTACATTGGGGAAAAATTGCAGAAATTTCCATTATTTTGGGGCAAAATATCAGAAATTACACTTATTTCAGGAAAAAACGGCAGAAATTTTCTTATTTTGGGGCAAAAGGGCAGAAATTTCTTTTATTTTGGTACAAAATTGCAGAAATTTTTCTTATTTTGGGGCAAAAATGCAGAAATTCCCCATATTTTGGAAAAAAAGTCAGAAATTCCCCTTATTTTGAGGTAAAAAGGCTGAAATTCCTTTTATTTTGGGGCAAAAATTCAGAAATTCCCTTTATTTGGGGGCAAAAAGACAGAAATTACGTTTATTTCTGGGGGAAAGGCGGAAATTGCACTTATTTTGAGTCAAAAATGTGGAAAATCCACTTATTTTTGGGCAAAAATGAAGAAATTTCCCTTTTTTATTGCAAAAAGGTATACATTCCTTTTATTTTCGGGCAAAAAGGCAGAAATTCCCTGTATTTCTGAGCAAAATTGCAGAAATTCCCTTAATTTTGGGACAAAAAGGCAGAAATTCCCCTTATTTTGGGGTAAAACTGCAGAAATTTCAATTATTTCGCGGCAAAATGGCAGAAATTCCCTTTATTTTCGGCGAAAAATGCAGAAAATCCCCGTATTTTGGAGCAAAATTGCAGAAATTCACCTAATTTTGGGGTAAAACATGCAGTAATTTTCTTTATTTAGGGGCAAAAAGGCAGAAATTTTCCTTATTTTGGGGCAAAAGGCAGAAATTCCTTTTATTTAAGGGCAAAATTGCAGAAATTTCCCTTATTTGGGGGCAAAAAACAGAATTTCCCCTTATTTTGGGGCAAAATTTCAAAAATTTTCCTTCTTATGGGGAAAAATTGCCGAAATTTCACTTATTTCAGAAAAAAAAAAGCAAAAATTTTTCTTATTTTGGGGCAAAAAGGCAGAAATTCCCAATATTTTGGGGCAAAAAGGCAGAAATTCACCTTATTTTGGAGCAAAAATGAAGAAATTTCCCTTTTATATGGTAAAAAGTTATGCATTCCCCTTATTTTCGGGCAAAAAGGCAGAAATTCCCCGTATTTTGGAGCAAAATTGCAGAAATTCCCCTAATTTTGGGTCAAAAATGCAGAAATTCCCTATATGTTGGGGCAAAAAGACAGAAATTCTCCTTATTTTGGGGCAAAACTCAGAAATTCTACATTTTTGGGGGAAAATTGCAGAAATTTCACTTATTTCAGGGAAAAAAGCAGAAATTTTCCTTATTTTGGGGCAAAAAGTCAGAAATTCCTAATATTTTGTGGTAAAAATGCAGAAATTCTTCTTATTTTGAGGTAAAAAGGCTGAAATTCCCCTTATTTGGGGGCAAAAAGGCAGAAATTTCCCTTATGATGGGGAAAAATTGCAGAAATTTCATTTGTTGCAAAGAAAAAAGCAGAAATTTTCCTTATTTTGTGGCAAAAAGGCAAAAATTCCTAATATTTTGTGGCAAAAATGCTGAAATTCCCCTTATTTTGAGGTAAAAAGGATGAAATTTCCTTATTTGGGGGCAAAAAGGCAGAAACTTCCCTTACTTTGTGGCAAAATTGCAGAAATTTCACTTATTTTGGCGCAAAATTGCAGAAATTTCAATTATTTCAGAAAAAAAGGCAGAAATTTTTCTTTTTTTTGGGCAAAAAAGGAGAAATTCCCCTTATTTTGAGGTAAAAAGGCTGAAATTCCCGTTATTTGGGGGCAAAAAGGCAGAAATTTTCCTTATGTTGGGGCAAAATTGCAGAAATTTAACTTATTTCAGGGAAAAATGGCAGAAATTTTCCTTATTTTGGGGCAAAAAGGCAGAAATTCCTAATATTTTATGGCAAAAATGCAGAAATTCCCCTTATTTTGAGGTAAAAAGGCTGAAATTCATCTTATTTGGGGGCACAAAGGCAGAAATTTCCCTTATTTTGGGGCAAAATTGCAGAAATTTCACTTATTTTGGCGCAAAATTGCAGAAATTTCACTTATTTCAGAGAAAAAAGGCAGAAATTTCCTTATTTTGGGGCAAAAAAGGAGAAATTCTTCTTATTTTGAGGAAAAAGGCTGAAATTCCCCTTATTTGGGGACAAAAAGGCTGAAATTTCCCTTATTTTGGGGCAAAATTCCAGAAATTTCTCTTATTTTGGGGCAAAATTGCAGACATTTCTCTTATCTTGGGGCAAAATTGCAATAATTTCACTTATTTCAGGATAATAAGTCAGAAATTTTCCTTATTTTGGGGCAATAAAGACAGAAATTTTCTTTGTTTTCGGAAAAAAGACAGAAATTCCACTTATTTAGAGGCAAAAAGGCTGAAATTCCACTTATTTTGGAGCAAAAATGAAGAAATTTCCTTTTCTTAGGGCAAAAAGGTATGCATTTCTTTTATATTCGGGCAAACAGGCAGAAATTCTCCTTATTTTAGGGCAAAATTGCAGAAATTTCCCTTATTTGGATGCAAAAAAAACAGAAATTCCCCTTATTTTGGGGCAAAATTGCAGAAATTTCTTTTATTATGGGGAAAAATTGCAGAAATATCCCTTTTTTTGGGCAAAATTGCAGAAATTTCACTTATTTCAGAGAAAAAAGCAAAAATTTTTCTTATTTTGGGGCAAAAAGTCAGAAATTCCCATACTTTTGGGGCAAAAAGGCAGAAATTCACCTTATTTTGGGGTAAAATTGCAGAAATTTCACATATTTCAGGACAAAAAGGCAGAAATTTCTTTTATTTTGGGGAAAAAATGAAGAAATGTCCCTTTTTATGGCAAAAATGTATGCATTCCCCTTATTTTCGGGCAAAAAGGCAGAAATTCCCCGTATTTTTGAGCAAAATTGCAGAAATTCCCCTAATCGTGGGCAAAAAGGCAGAAATTCTCTTTATTTTGGGGCATAACTCAGAAATTCCACTTATTTTGGCGCTAAATTCCAGAAATTTTTCTTATTTTGGGGCAAAATGGCAGAAATTTCACATAGTTTGGGGCAAAATTGCAGAAATTTCACTTATTTCAGGGAAAAAAAGCAGAAATTTTCCTTATTTTGGAACAAAAAGGCAGAAATTCCTAATATTTTGTGGCAAAAATGCATAAATTCCCTTTATTTTGAGGTAAAAAGGCTGAAATTCCCTTTATTTGGGGGAAAAAAGGCAGAAATTTCCCTTATTGTGGGGCAAAATTGCAGATATTTCACTTATTTCAGGGTAATAAGTCAGAAATTTTCCTTATTTTGCAGAAAAAAGACAGAATCTCTTTTTGTTTTTGGGGAAAAAGACAGAAATTCCACTTATTTAGAGGCAAAAAGGCAAAATTCCCCTTATTTTGGAGAAAAATGAAGAATTTTCTCTATTTATGGTAAAAAGGTATGCATTCTTCTTATTTTCGGACAAAGAGGCAGAAATTCCCCATATTTTGGGGCAAAAGGCAGAAATTCCCCTTATTTTGGGGCAAAAAGGCACAAATTTCCCTTATTTTCGGGCAAAATCGCAGAAATTTCATTTATTTCAGGGCAAAAAGTCAGAAATTCCCCTTATTTTGGGGCAAAAAGCAGAAATTTCTTTTATTATAGTACAAAATTGAGGAAATTCTCCTTATTTTGGAACAAAAAGCCAGAAATTCCCCATATTTTGGGGCAAAAGGCAGAAATTCTTCTTATTTTGAGGTAAAATGCAGATATTCCTTTTATTTAGAGGTAAAATGCAGAAATTCCCCAAATATTGGGGAAAATGCTGAAATTCCCTTTATTTTGGGGCTAAAAGGCAGAAATTCCCTGTATTTTGAAGCAAAATTGCAGAAATTTTCATAATTTTCGGGCAAAAAGGCAGAAATTCTCTTTATTTTGGGGCAAAAAGACAGAAAATCTCCTTTTTTCGGGAGCAAAAAGTCAGAAATTCCCTTTATTTTGGGGCAAAATTGCAGAAATTTTTTTTATATTGGAGCAAAATTGCAGAGATTTTCCTTATTTTGGGGCAAAATATCAGAAATTACACTTATTTCAGGGAAAAATGGCAGAAATTTTCTTATTCTGGGGAAAAAGGCAGAAATTTCTTTTATTTTGGTACAAAATTGCAGAAATTTTTCTTATTTTGGGGCAAAAAGGCAGAAATTTCTTTTATTTTGGTACAAAATTGCAGAAATTTTTCTTATTTTGGGGCAAAAATGCAGAAATTCCCCATATTTTGGGGCAAAAAGGCAGAAATTCCCCTTATTTTGAGGTAAAAAGGCTGAAATTCCTTTTATTTTGGGGCAAAAAGTCAGAAAATTCCTTTATTTTGGGGCAAAAAGAGAGAAATTACGTTTATTTTTGGGGGAAAGGCAGAAATTGCAAATATTTTGAGTCAAAAAGGTGGAAAATCCCGTTATTTTCGGGCAAAAATAAAGATATTTCCCTTTTTTTTTGCAAAAAGGTATACATTCCTTCTATTTTCGGGCAAAATGGCAGAAATTCCCCGTATTTTGGAGCAAAATTGCAGAAATTACCCTAATTTAGGGGTAAAAATGCAGAAATTCCCCTTATTTTGGGGTAAAACTGCAGAAATTTCAATTATTTCGCGGCAAAATGCAGAAATTCCCTTTATTTTCGGCGAAAAATGCAGAAAATCCCCGTATTTTGGAGCAAAATTGCAGAAATTCACCTAATTTTGGGGTAAAAAATGCAGTAATTTTCTTTATTTAGAGGCAAAAAGGCAAAAATTCTCCTTATTTTGAGGCAAAAGGCAGAAATTCCCCTTATTTAAAAACAGAATTGCAGAAATTTCCCTTATTTGGGGGCAAAAAACATAAATTCTCCTTATTTTGGGGCAAAATTGCAGAAATTTCCCTTCTTATGGGGAAAAATTGCAGAAATTTCCCTTATTTTAGGGCAAAATTGCAGAAATTTAACTTATTTCAGAAAAAAAAGGAAAAATTTTTCTTATTTTTGGGCAAAAAGGCAGAAATTCCCATTATTTTGAGGCAAAAAGGCAGAAATTCACCTTATTTTGAGGTAAAATTGCAGAAATTTCACATATTTTAGGGCAAAAAGGCAGAAATTTACCTTATTTTGGGGCAAAATTGCAAAAATTTCACTTATTTCAGGGTAATAAGTCAGAAATTTTCCTTATTTTGGGGCAAAAGACAGAAATTTTTTTTTTGTTTTCGGAAAAAAAGAAAGAAATTCCACTTATTTAGAGGCAAAAAGGCAGAAATTCTCCTTATTTTGGAGCAAAAATGAAGAAATTTCCCTTTCTTATGGCAAAAAGGTATGCATTCCCTTTATTTTTGGGCAAAAAGGCAGAAATTCCCTGTGTTTGGGAGCAAAATTGCAGAAATTCCCCTAAGTGTGGGGCAAAAAGGCAGAAATTCCCTATATGTTGGGGCAAAAAGACAGAAATTCTTCTTATTTTGGGGCAAAACTCTGAAATTCCACTTATTTTGGGTCAAAATTCCAGAAATTTCCATAATTTTGGGGCAAAATTGCAGAAATTTCACTTATTTTAGGGCAAAATTGCAGAAATTTCACTTATTTCAGAGAAAAAAGGTAGAAATTTTCCTTATTTTGGGGCAAAAAAGAGAAATTCCTTTTATTTTGACGTAAAAAAGGCTGAAATTCCCGTTATTTGGGGGCAAAAAGGCAGAAATTTTCCTTATGTTGGGGCAAAATTGCAGAAATTTAACTTATTTCAGGGAAAAAAGGCAGAAATTTTTTTTATTTTGGGGCAAAAAGGCAGAAATTCCTAATATTTTGTGGCAAAAATGCAGAAATTCCCCTTATTTTGAGGTAAAAAGCCTTAAATTCATCTTATTTGGGGGCACAAAGGCAGAAATTTCCCTTATTTTGGGGCAAAATTGCAGAAATTTCACTTATTTTGGCGCAAAATTGCAGAAATTTCACTTATTTCAGAGAAAAAAGGCAGAAATTTCCTTATTTTGGGGCAAAAAAGAGAAATTCTTCTTATTTTGAAAAAAAAGGCTGAAATTCCCCTTATTTGGGGACAAAAAGGCTGAAATTTCCCTTATTTTGGGGCAAAATTCCAGAAATTTCTCATTTTGGGGCAAAATTGCAGACATTTCTCTTATCTTGGGGCAAAATTGCAATAATTTCACTTATTTCAGGATAATAAGTCAGAAATTTTCCTTATTTTGGGGCAATAAAGACAGAAATTTTCTTTGTTTTCGGAAAAAAAGACAGAAATTCCACTTATTTAGAGGCAAAAAGGCTGAAATTCCACTTATTTTGGAGCAAAAATGAAGAAATTTCCCTTTCTTATGGCAAAAAGGTATGCATTTCTTTTATATTCGGGCAAACAGGCAGAAATTCTCCTTATTTTAGGGCAAAATTGCAGAAATTTCCCTTATTTGGATGCAAAAAAAAACAGAAATTCCCCTTATTTTGGGGCAAAATTGCAGAAATTTCTTTTATTATGGGGAAAAATTGCAGAAATATCCCTTTTTTTGGGCAAAATTGCAGAAATTTCACTTATTTCAGAGAAAAAAGCAAAAATTTTTCTTATTTTGGGGCAAAAAGGCAGAAATTCCCATACTTTTGGGGCAAAAAGGCAGAAATTCACCTTATTTTGGGGTAAAATTGCAGAAATTTCACATATTTCAGGACAAAAAGGCAGAAATTTCTTTTATTTGGGGGAAAAAATGAAGAAATGTCCCTTTTTTATGGCAAAAAGGTATGCATTCCCCTTATTTTCGGGCAAAAAGGCAGAAATTCACCCAATTTTGGAGCAAAATTGCAGAAATTCCCCTAATTGTGGGGCAAAAAAACAGAAATTCTCCTTATTTTAGGGCAAAACTCAGAAATTCCACTTATTTTGGGGCAAAATTCCAGAAATTTTCCTTATTTTGGGACAAAATGGCACAAATTTCACTTAGTTTGTGGCAAAATTGCAGAAATTTCACTTATTTCAGGGAAAATGCTTAAATTTTCCTTATTTTGGAACAAAAAGGCAGAAATTCCTAATATTTTGTGGCAAAAATGCAGAAATTCCCCTTATTTTGAAGTAAAAAGGCTGAAATTCCCCTTATTTGGGGAAAAAAGGCAGAAATTTCCCTTATTGTGGGGCAAAATTGCAGAAATTTCACTTATTTCAGGGTAATAAGTCAGAAATTTTCCTTATTTTGCGGCAAAAAAGACAGAAATTCCCTTTGTTTTTTGGGAAAAGGACAGATTTTCCACTTATTTAGAGGCAAAAAGGCAAAAATTCCCTTTATTTTGGAGAAAAATGAAGAATTTTCTCTATTTATGGTAAAAAGGTATGCATTCTTCTTATTTTCGGACAAAAAGGCAGAAATTCCCCATATTTTCGGGCAAAAGGCAGAAATTCCCCTTATTTTGGGGCAAAAAGGCACAAATTTCACTTATTTTCGGGCAAAATTGCAGAAATTTCATTTATTTCACGGCAAAAAGTCAGAAATTTCTTTTATTTTGGGGCAAAAAGCAGAAATTTCTTTTGTTATAGTACAAAATTGAAGAAATTTTCCTTATTTTTGAACAAAAAGGCAGAAATTCCCCATATATTTGGGGCAAAAGGCAGAAATTCTTCTTATTTTGAGGTAAAATGCAGAAATTTCTTTTATTTAGAGGTAAAATGCAGAAATTCCCCAAATATTGGGGAAAAATGCAGAAATTCCCTTTATTTTGGGGCTAAAAGGCCGAAATTCCCTGTATTTTGAAGCAAAATTGCAGAAATTTTCATAATTTTCGGGCAAAAAGGCAGAAATTCTTTTTATTTTGGGGCAAAAAGACAGAAAATCTCCTTTTTTCGGGAGCAAAAAGTCAGAAATTCCCCTTATTTTGGGGCAAAATTGCAGAAATTTTCTTTACATTGGGGCAAAATTGCAGAAATTTACCTTATTTTGGGGCAAAATATCAGAAATTACACTTATTTCAGGGAAAAACGGCAGAAATTTTCTTATTTTGGGGCAAAAGGGCAGAAATTTCTTTTATTTTGGTACAAAATTGCAGAAATTTTTCTTATTTTGGGGCAAAAAGGCAGAAATTTCTTTTATTTTGGTACAAAATTGCAGAAAGTTTTCTTATTTTGGGGCAAAAATGCAGAAATTCCCCATATTTTGAAGCAAAAAGGCAGAAATTCCCCTTATTTTGAGGTAAAAAGGCTGAAATTCCTTTTATTTTAGGGCAAAATGTCAGAAAATTCCTATATTTTGGGGCAAAAAGACAGAAATTACGTTTATTTTTGGGGGAAAGGCAGAAATTGCAATTATTTTGAGTCAAATAGGTGGAAAATCCCCTTATTTTCGGGCAAAAATGAAGATATTTCCTTTTATTATTGCAAAAAGGTATACATTCCTTCTATTTTCGGGCAAAATGGCAGAAATTCCCCGTATTTTGGAGCAAAATTGCAGAAATTCCCCTAATTTGGGGGCAAAAATGCAGAAATTCCCCTTATTTTGGGGTAAAACTGCAGAAATTTCAATTATTTCGCGGCAAAATGGCAGAAATTCCCTTTATTTTCGGCGAAAAATGCAGAAAATCCCCGTATTTTGGAGCAAAATTGCAGAAATTCACCTAATTTTGGGGTAAAAAATGCAGTAATTTTCTTTATTTAGGGGCAAAAAGGAAGAAATTCTCCTTATTTTGGGGCAAAAGGCAGAAATTCCCCTTATTTAAGAACAGAATTGCAGAAATTTCCCTTATTTGGGGGCAAAAAACAGAAATTCCCTTTATTTTGGGGCAAAATTGCAGAAATTTCCCTTCTTATGGGGAAAAATTGCAGAAATTTCCCTTATTTTAGGGCAAAATTGCAGAAATTTAACTTATTTCAGAAAAAAAAAGGAAAAATTTTTCTTATTTTGGGGCAAAAAGGCAGAAATTCCCATTATTTTGGGGCAAAAAGGCAGAAATTCAACTTATTTTGAGGTAAAATTGCAGAAATTTCACATACTTTAGGGCAAAAAGGCAGAAATTTATCTTATTTTGGGGCAAAATTGCAGAAATTTCACTTATTTCAGGGTAATAAGTCAGAAATTTTCCTTATTTTGGGGCAAAAGACAGAAATTTTTTTTTGTTTTCGGAAAAAAAGATAGAAATTCTACTTATTTAGAGGCAAAAAGGCAAAAATTCCCCTTATTTTGGAGCAAAAATGAAGAAATTTCCCTTTCTTATGGCAAAAAGGTATGCATTCCTCTTATTTTTGGGCAAAAAGGCAGAAATTCCCTGTGTTTGGGAGCAAAATTGCAGAAATTCCCCTAATTGTGGGGCAAAAAGGCAGAAATTCCCTATATGTTGGGGCATAAAGACAGAAATTCTTTTTATTTTGGGGCAAAACTCTGAAATTCCACTTATTTTGGGTCAAAATTCCAGAAATTTCCATAATTTTGGGGCAAAATTGCAGAAATTTCACTTCTTTTGGGGCAAAATTGCAGAAATTTCACTTATTTCAGAGAAAAAAGGTAGAAATTTTCCTTATTTTGGGGCAAAACAGAGAAATTCCCCTTATTTTGACGTAAAAAAGGCTGAAATTCCCGTTATTTGGGGGTAAAAAGGCAGAAATTTTCCTTATGTTGGGGCAAAATTGCAGAAATTTAACTTATTTCAGGAAAAAAAGGCAGAAATTTCCCGTATTTTGGGGCAAAATTGCAGAAATTTCACTTATTTTGGCGCAAAATTGCAGAAATTTCACTTATTTCAGAGAAAAAAGACAGAAATTTCCTTATTTTGGGGCAAAAAAGGAGAAATTCTTCTTATTTTGAGGAAAAAGGCTGAAATTCCCCTTATTTGGGGACAAAAAGGCTGAAATTTCCCTTATTTTGGGGCAAAATTCCAGAAATTTCTCTTATTTTGGGGCAAAATTGCAGACATTTCTCTTATCTTGGGGCAAAATTGCAATAATTTCACTTATTTTAGGATAATAAGTCAGAAATTTTCCTTATTTTGGGGCAATAAACACAGAAATTTTCTTTGT
The DNA here is from genome assembly GCF_963924665.1 of Micromys minutus. Lineage (NCBI taxonomy): Eukaryota > Metazoa > Chordata > Mammalia > Rodentia > Muridae > Micromys > Micromys minutus. The sequence goes on from NW_027667330.1 coordinate 378,328, forward strand.
TTTCGGAAAAAAAGACAGAAATTCCACTTATTTAGAGGCAAAAAGGCTGAAATTCCACTTATTTTGGAGCAAAAATGAAGAAATTTCCCTTTCTTATGGCAAAAAGGTATGCATTTCTTTTATATTCGGGCAAATAGGCAGAAATTCTCCTTATTTTAGGGCAAAATTGCAGAAATTTCCCTTATTTGGATGCAAAAAAAAAACAGAAATTCCCCTTATTTTGGGGCAAAATTGCAGAAATTTCTTTTATTATGGGGAAAAATTGCAGAAATATCCCTTTTTTTTTGGGCAAAATTGCAGAAATTTCACTTTTTTCAGAGAAAAAAGCAAAAATTTTTCTTATTTTGGGGCAAAAAGGCAGAAATTCCCATACTTTTGGGGCAAAAAGGCAGAAATTCACGTTATTTTGGGGTAAAATTGCAGAAATTTCACATATTTCAGGACAAAAAGGCAGAAATTTCTTTTATTTTGGGGAAAAAATGAAGAAATGTCCCTTTTTAATGGCAAAAAGGTATGCATTCCCCTTACTTTCGGGAAAAAGGCAGAAATTCCCGGTATTTTGGAGCAAAATTGCAGAAATTCCCCTAATTGTGGGGCAAAAAGGCAGAAATTCTCCTTATTTTGGGGCAAAACTCAGAAATTCCACTTATTTTGGGGCAAAATTCCAGAAATTTTCTTTATTTTGGGACAAAATGGCAGAAATTTCATTAGTTTGTGGCAAAATTGCAGAAATTTCACTTATTTCAGGGAAAAATGCATAGATTTTTCTTATTTTGGAACAAAAAGGCAGAAATTCCTAATATTTTGTGGCAAAAATGCAGAAATTCCCCTTATTTTGAGATAAAAAGGCTGAAATTCTCCTTATTTGGGGAAAAAAAGGCAGAAATTTCCCTTATTGTGGGGCAAAATTGCAGAAATTTCACTTATTTCAGGGTAATAAGTCAGAAATTTTCCCTATTTTGCGGCAAAAAAGACAGAAATTCCCTTTGTTTTGTGGGAAAAGCACAGATTTTCCACTTATTTAGAGGCAAAAAGGCAAAAATTTCCTTTATTTTGGAGAAAAATGAAGAATTTTCTCTATTTATGGTAAAAAGGTATGCATTCTTCTTATTTTCGGACAAAAAGGCAGAAATTCCCCATATTTTTGGGCAAAAGGCAGAAATTCCCCTTATTTTGGGGCAAAAAGGCACAAATTTCCCTTATTTTCGGGCAAAATCGCAGAAATTTCATTTATTTCAGGGCAAAAAGTCAGAAATTCCCCTTATTTTGGGGCAAAAAGCAGAAATTTCCCTTATTTTCGGGCAAAATTGCAGAAATTTCACTTATTTCAGAAAAAAAAAGCAAAAATTTTTCTTATTTTGGGGCAAAAAGGCAGAAATTCATCTTATTTTGGAGCAAAAATGAAGAAATTTCCCTTTTATATGGTAAAAAGTTATGCATTCCCCTTATTTTTGGGCAAAAAAGCAGAAATTCCCCGTATTTTGGAGCAAAATTGCAGAAATTCCCCTAATTTTGGGTCAAAAAGGCAGAAATTCCTTATATGTTGGGGCAAAAAGACAGAAATTCTCTTTATTTTGGGGCAAAACTCAGAAATTCCACATATTTTGGGGAAAATTGCAGAAATTTCACTTATTTCAGGGAAAAAAAGCAGAAATTTTCCTTATTTTGGGGCAAAAAGGCAAAAATTCCTAATATTTTGTGGCAAAAATGCTGAAATTCCCCTTATTTTGAGGTAAAAAGGATGAAATTTCCTTATTTGGGGGCAAAAAGGCAGAAACTTCCCTTACTTTGTGGCAAAATTGCAGAAATTTCACTTATTTTGGCGCAAAATTGCAGAAATTTTACTTATTTCAGAAAAAAAGGCAGAAATTTTTCTTATTTTTGGGCAAAAAAGGAGAAATTCCCCTTATTTTGAGGTAAAAAGGCTTAAATTTCCCTTATTTGGGGTTAAAAAGGCAGAAATTTCCCTTATTTTGGGGCAAAATTCCAGAAATTTCTTATATTTTGGGGCAAAATTGCAGAAATTTCAGTTATTTTGGGGCAAAATTGCAGAAATTTCACTTATTTCAGGGAAAAAAAGCAGAAATTTTCCTTATTTTGGGGCAAAAAAGTAGAAATTCTTCTTATTTTGAGGTAAAAAGGGTAAAATTCCCCTTATTTTGGGGCAAAAAGAAAGAAATTTGCCTTATTTTGGGGCAAAATTGCAGAAATTTCACTTATTTCAGGGTAATAAGTCAGAAATTCCCCTTATTTTGGGGCAAAAAAGACAGAAATTCCCTTTGTTTTGGGGGAAAATGACAGAAATTCCACTTATTTAGAGGCAAAGAGGCAGAAATTCTCCTTATTTTGGAGCAAAAATGAAGAAATTTCCCTTTTATATGGCAAAAAGGTATGCATTCCCCTTATTTTCGGGCAAAAAGGAAGAAATTCCCCGTATTTTGGAGCAAAATTGCAGAAATTCCCTAATTGTGGGGCAAAAGTCAGAAATTCCCTATATGTTGGGGCAAAAATACAGAAATTCTCCTTATTTTGTGGCAAATCTCAGAAATTCCACTTATTTTGGGGCAAAATTGCAGAAATTTCAATTATTTCAGCGAAAAAAAAACATAAATTTTACTTATTTTGGGGCAAAAAGGCAGAAATTCCTAATATTTTGTAGCAAAAATGCAGAAATTCCCCTTATTTTGAAGGATAAAGGCTGAAATTCCCCTTATTTGTGGGCACAAATGCAGAAATTTCCCTTATTTTGAGGCAAAATTGCAGAAATTTCACTTATTTTGGCGCAAAATTGCAGAAATTTCACTTGTGTCAAAGAAAAAAAGGCAGAAATCTTCTTTATTTTGGGGCAAAAAAGGAGAAATTCCCCTTATTTTGAGGTAAAAATGCTGAAATTCTCCTTATTTGGGAGAAAAAAGGTAGAAATTTCCCTTATTTTGGGGCAAAATTCCAGAAATTTCTCTTATTTTGGGGCAAAATTGCAGAAATTTCACTTATTTTGGGGCAAAATTGCAGAAATTTAACTTATTTCAGAGAAAAAAGGCAGAAATTTTCTTTATTTTGGGGCAAAAAGGCAGAAATTCCCTTTATTTTGAGGTAAAAATGCTGAAATTCCCCTTATATGGGGGCAAAAATGCAGAAATTTCACTTATTTTGGGGCAAAATTGCAGGAATTTCACTTATTTCAGGGTAATAAGTCAGAAATTCCCCTTATTTTGTGGCAAAAATGTCAGAAATTCCCTTTGTTTTGGGGGAAAAAGACAGAAATTCCACTTATTTAGAGGCCAAAAGGCAAAATTGCCCTTATTTTGGAGCAAAAATAAAGAAATTTCACATTTTTATGGCAAAAAGGTATGCATTCTCTTTATTTTCGGGCAAAAAGGCAAAAATTCCCTGTATTTTGGAGCAAAATTGCATAAATTCCCCTAATTTTGGGCAAAATTCCAGAAATTTCCTTTATTTTGGGGCAAAATTGCAGAAATTTACCTTATTTTGTGGCAAAATTGCAGAAATTATTCTTATTTGGGGGAAAATTGCAGTAGTTTCAATTATTTTCAGGTAAAAAGGCTGAAATTTCCATTATTTTGGGGCAAAAAAGGAGAAATTCACCATATTTTGGGGCAAAATTTGAGAAATTTTTCTTATGATGGGGCAAATAAGCAGAAATTCTGCATATTTTGTGGCAAAAATGCAGAAATTCCTCTTATTTTGAGGTAAAAAGGCTAAAATTCCCCTTATTTGAGGGCAAAAAGGCAGAAATTTCCCTTATTTTGTGGCAAAATTGCAGAAATTTCACTTATTTCAGGGTAATAAGACAGAAATTCCCCTTATTTTGGGCTAAAAAAGATAAAAATTCCCTTTGTTTTGGGGGAAAGAGACAGAAATTCCACTTATTTAGAGGCAAAAAGGCAGAAATTCCCCTTATTTTGGAGCAAAAATGAAGAAATTTCACTTTTATCTGGCAAAAAGGTGTGCATTCCCCTTATTTTCGGGCAAAAACGCAGATATTCCCCGTATTTTGGAGCAAAATTGCAGAAATTCCCTTAATTGTTGGGCAAAAAGGCAGAAATTCCCTATATGTTGGGGCAAAAAACAGAAATTCTCCTTATTTTGGGGCAAAACTCATAAATTCCACTTATTTTGGGGCAAAATTGCAGAAATTTCACTTATTTCAGGGAAAAAAGGCAGAAATTTTCCTTATTTTGGGGCAAAAAGGCAGAAATTCCTAATATTTTGTGGCAAAAATGCAGAAATTCCCTTTATTTTGAGGTAAAAAGGCTGAAATTCCCTTTATTTGGGGGCAAAAACGCAGAAATTTCCCTTATGTTGGGGCAAAATTGCAGAAATTTCACTTATTTCAGGATAAAAAGGCAGAAATTATCCTTATTTTGGGGCAAAAAGGCAGAAATTCCTAATATTTTGTGGCAAAAATGCAGAAATTCCCTTTATTTTGAGGTAAAAAGGCTGAAATTCCCTTTATTTGGGGGCAAAAACGCAGAAATTTCCCTTATGTTAGGGCAAAATTGCAGAAATTTCACTTATTTCAAGGAAAAAGCAGAAATTTTCCTTATTTTGGGACAAAAAGGCAGAAATTCCTAATATTGTGTTGCAAAAATGCAGAAATTCCCCTTATTTTTAGGTAAAAAGGCTGAAATTCTCCTTATTTGGGGGCAAAAAGGCAGAAATTTCCCTTATTTTGGGGCAAAATTGAATAAATTTCACTTATTTTGGGGCAAAATTGCAGAAATTTCACTTATTTCAGGGAAAAATGGCAGAAATTTTTCTTATTTTGGGGCAAAAAGGCAGAAATTCCTTTTATTTTGTGGTAAAAAAGCTGAAATTCCCCTTATTTGGGGGCAAAAATGCAGAAATTTCCTTATTTTGGGGCAAAATTGCAGAAATTTCACTTATTTCAAGGAAAGAAGGCAGAAATTTTTTTTTTATTTTGGGGCAAAAAGGCAGAAATTCCCCTTATTTTGAGGTAAAAAGGCAGGAATTCCTTTTATTTTGGGGCAAAAATCAGAAATTCCCTTTGTTTTGGGGAAAAAGAAAGAAATTCCACTTATTTAGAGGCAAAAACGCAAAATTCCCCTTATTTTAGAGCAAAAATGAAGAAATTTCATTTTTTATGGCAAAAAGGTATGCATTCCCTTTATTTTCGGGCAAAAAGGCAAAAATTCCCCATATTTTGGAGCAAAATTGTAGAAATTGCCCTAATTTTGGGGCAAAATTCCAGAAATTTCCTTTATTTTGGGGCAAAATTGCAAAAATTTACCTTATTTTGTGGCAAAATTGGAAAAATTTCCCTTATTTGGGGCAAAATTGCAGTAATTTCACTTATTTTTCAGGAAAAAAGGCTGAAATTTCCTTTATTTTGGGGTAAAAACGGAGAAATTCCACTTATTTTGGGAGAAAATTGCAGAAATTTACCTTATTATGGGGCAAAAAGGCAGAAATTCCGTATATTTTTGGCAAAAATGCAGAAATTCTTCTTATTTTGAGGTAAAAAGGCTGAATTTCCAATTATTTGGGGGCAAAAAGGCAGAAATTCCCCTAATTTTGTGGCAAAAGGCAGAAATTCCTTTTATTTTGGGGCAAATATCAGAAATTCCCTTTATTTTGGGGCAAAATTCCAGAAATTTCCTTTATTTTGAGGCAAAATTGCAGAAATTTACCTTATTTTGGGGGCAAAATTGCAGAAATTTCTCTTATTTGGGGCAAAATTGCAGTACTTTCACTTATTTTCAGGTAAAAAGGCTGAAATTTCCTTTATTTTGGGGCAAAAAAGAGAAATTCCCCTTATTTTGGGGCAAAATTGCAGAAATTTTTCTTATTATGGGGCAAAAATGCAGAAATTCCGTATATTTTGTGGCTAAAGCGCAGAAATTCCCCTTATTTTGAGGCAAAAAGACTAAAATTCCCCTTATTTGGGGGCAAAGAGGCAGAAATTTCCCATATTTTGGGGCAAAATTGCAGAAATTTCACTTATTTCAGGGTAATAAGTCAGAAATTCCCCTTATTTTGGGGCAAAAAAGACAGAAATTCCCTTTGATTTGGGGGAAAAAGACAGAAATTCCATTTATTTAGAGGCAAAATGCAGAAATTCCCCTTACTTTGGAGCTAAAATGAAGAAATTTCTATTTTATATGGCAAAAAAGGTATGCATTCCCCTTATTTTTGGGAAAAAGGCAGAAATTCCCCGTATATTGGAGCAAAATTGCAGAAATTCCCCTAATTGTGGGGCAAAAAGGCAGAAATTCCCTATATGTTTTGGCAAGAAGACAGAAATTCTCCTTATTTTGGGGCAAAATTCAGAAATTCCACTTAATTTGGGGGAAAATTGCAGAAATTTCACTTATTTCAGAAAAAAAAGGCAGAAATTTTTTTTATTTTCAGGCAAAAATGCAGAAATTTCCCATATTTTGGGGCAAAAAAGCAGAAAATCCCCTTATTTTGAGGTAAAAAGGCTGAAATTCCCCCTTATTTGGGGGCAAAAAGGCAGAAATTTCTCTTATTTTGGGGCAAAATTGCAGGAATTTCTCTTATTTAAGGGAAAAAAGTCAGAAACTCGCCTTATTTTGGGGCAAAAAAAACAGAAATTCCCTTTGTTTTGGGGGAAAAAGACAGAAATTTTACTTATTTGAAGGCAAAAAGGCATAAATTCCCCTTATTTTGGAGCAAAAATGAAGAAATTTCCCTCTTATATGGCAAAAAGTTATGCATTCCCCTTATTTTGAGGTAAAAAGGCTGAAATTCCCCTTATTTGGGGGCAAAAAGGCAGAAATTTCCCTTATTTTAGGGCAAAATTCCAGAAATTTCTCTTATTTTGGAGCAAAATATCAGAAATTTCACTTATTTTGGGGCAAAATTGCAGAAATTTCACTTTGTTCAGGAAAAAAATCAGAAATTTTCCTTATTTTGGGGCAAAAAAGCAGAAATTACCCTTATTTTGAGGTAAAAAGGCTGAAATTCCCCTTATTTGGGTGCAAAAAGACAGAAATTTCCCTAATTTTGGGGCAAAATTGCAGAAATTTCACTTATTTCAGGGTAAAAAGTCAGAAATTCCCCTTATTTTGGGGCAAAAAATTCAGAAATTCCTTTGTTTTGGGGGAGAAAGACAGAAATTCCACTTATTTAGAGTCCAAAAGGCAGAAATTCCCCTTATTTTGGAGCAAAAATGAAGAAATTTCACTTTTTTATGGCAAAAAGGTATGCATTCCCCTTATTTTCAGGCAAAAAGGCAAAAATTCCCCGTATTTTGGAGCAAAGTTGAAAAATTCTCCTAATTTTCGGGCAAAATTCCAAAATTTTTTTTTATTTTGGGGAAAAATTGCAGAAATTTACCTTATTTTGGGGCATAATTTCAGAAATTTCCCTTATTTGGGGCAAAATTGCAGAAATTTCACTTATTTTGGGGCAAAATTGCAGAAATTTAACTTATTTCAGGGAAAAAAGGCAGAAATTTTCTTTATTTTGAGGCAAAAAGGCAGAAATTCCCTTTATTTTGAGGTAAAAATGCTGAAATTCCCCTTATATGGGGGCAAAAATGCAGAAATTTCCCTTATTTTGGGGCAAAATTGCAGGAATTTCACTTATTTCAGGGTAATAAGTCAGAAATTCCCCTTATTTTGTGGCAAAAAAGTCAGAAATTCCCTTTGTTTTGGGGGAAAAAGACAGAAATTCCACTTATTTAGAGGCCAAAAGGCAAAATTCCCCTTATTTTGGAGCAAAAATGAAGAAATTTCACATTTTTGTGGCAAAAAGGTATGCATTCTCTTTATTTTCGGGCAAAAAGGCAAAAATTCCCTGTATTTTGGAGCAAAATTGCATAAATTCCCCTAATTTTGGGCAAAATTCCAGAAATTTCCTTTATTTTGGGGCAAAATTGCAGAAATTTACCTTATTTTGTGGCAAAATTGCAGAAATTATTCTTATTTGGGGAAAAATTGCAGTAATTTCAATTATTTTAAGGTCAAAACGCTGAAATTTCCATTATTTTGGGGCAAAAAAGGAGAAATTCACCATATTTTGGGGCAAAATTTGAGAAATTTTTTTTATTATGGGGCAAAAAAGCAGAAATTCTGCATATTTTGTGGCAAAAATGCAGAAATTCCTCTTATTTTGAGGTAAAAAGGCTAAAATTCCCCTTATTTGGGGGCAAAAAGGCAGAAATTTCCCTTATTTTGGGGCAAAATTGCAGAAATTTCACTTATTGCAGGGTAAAAAGTCAGAAATTCCCCTTATTTTGGGCTAAAAAAGATAAAAATTCCCTTTGTTTTGGGGGAAAGAGACAGAAATTCCACTTATTTAGAGGCAAAAAGGCAGAAATCCCCCTAATTATGGAGCAAAAATGAAGAAATTTCACTTTTATATGGCAAAAAGGTGTGCATTCCCCTTATTTTCGGGCAAAAAGGCAGATATTCCCCGTATTTTGGAGCAAAATTGCAGAAATTCCCTTAATTGTTGGGCAAAAACGCAGAAATTCCCTATATGTTGGGGCAAAAAGACAGAAATTCTCCTTATTTTGTGGCAAAACTCAGAAATTCCACTTATTTTGGGGCAAAATTGCAGAAATTTCACTTATTTCAGGGAAAAAAGGCAGAAATTTTCCTTATTTTGGGGCAAAAAGGCAGAAATTCCTAATATTTTGTGACAAAAATGCAGAAATTCCCTTTATTTTGAGGTAAAAAGGCTGAAATTCCCTTTATTTGGGGGCAAAAATGCAGAAATTTCCCTTATGTTGGGGCAAAATTGCAGAAATTTCACTTATTTCAGGATAAAAAGGCAGAAATTTTCCTTATTTTGGGGCAAAAAGCAGAAATTCCTAATATTTTGTGGCAAAAATGCAGAAATTCCCTTTATTTTGAGGTAAAAAGGCTGAAATTCTCTTTATTTGGGGGGAAAAACGCAGAAATTTTTCTTATGTTAGGGCAAAATTGCAGAAATTTCACTTATTTCACGGAAAAAAGCAGAAATTTTCCTTATTTTGTGGCAAAAAGGCAGAAATTCCTAATATTTTGTTGCAAAAATGCAGAAATTCCCCTTATTTTTAGGTAAAAAGGCTGAAATTCTCCTTATTTGGGGCAAAATTGCAGAAATTTCACTTATTTTGGTGAAAAATTGAAGAAATTTCACTTATTTTAGAGAAAAAAGGCAGAAATTTCCCTTATTTTGGGACAAAAAAGGAGAAATTCCCCTTATTTTGAGGTAAAAAGGCTGAAATTCCCCTTATTTGGGGGCAAAAAGGCAGAAATTTCCCTTATTTTGGGGCAAAATTGAAGAAATTTCACTTATTTTGGGGCAAAATTGCAGAAATTTCACTTATTTCAGGGAATAATGGCAGAAATTTTTTTTATTTTGGGGCAAAAAGGCAGAAATTCCCCTTATTTTGAGGTAAAAAACCTGAAATTCCCCTTATTTGGGGACAAAAAGGCAGAAATTTTCCTTATTTTGGGGCAAAATTGCAGAAATTTCACTTATTTCAAGGAAAAAAGGCAGAAATTTTTTTTTATTTTGGGGCAAAAAGGCAGAAATTCCCCATATTTTGGAGCAAAATTGTAGAAATTGCCCTAATTTTGGGGCAAAATTCCAGAAATTTAATTTATTTTGGGGCAAAATTGCAAAAATTTACCTTATTTTGTGGCAAAATTAGAAAAATTTCTCTTATTTGGTGCAAAATTGCAGTAATTTCACTTATTTTCAGGTAAAAAGGCTGAAATTTCCTTTATTTTGGGGTAAAAACGGAGAAATTCCACTTATTTTGGGGCAAAATTGCAGAAATTTACCTTATTATGGGGCAAAAAGGCAGAAATTCCGTATATTTTTGGCAAAAATGCAGAAATTCCCCTTATTTTGAGGTAAAAAGGCTGAATTTCCAATTATTTGGGGGCAAAAATCAGAAATTCCCCTAATTTTGTGGCAAACGGCAGAAATTCCCTTTATTTTGGAGCAAAAATCAAAAATTCCCTTTATTTTGGGACAAAATTCCAGAAATTTCCTTTATTTTGACTCAAAATTGCAGAAGTTTACCTTATTTTGGGGCAAAATTGCAGAAATTTCTCTTATTTGGGGCAAAATTGCAGTAATTTCACTTATTTTCAGGTAAAAAGGCTGAAATTTCCTTTATTTTGGGGCAAAAAAGAGAAATTCCCCTTATTTTGGGGCAAAATCACAGAAATTTTTCTTATTATGGGGCAAAAATGCAGAAATTCCGTATATTTTGTGGCTAAAGCGCATAAATTCCCCTTATTTTGAGGCAAAAAGACTGAAATTCCCCTTATTTGGGGGCAAAAAGGCAGAAATTTCCCTTATTTTGGGGCAAAATTGCAGAAATTTCACTTATTTCAGGGTAATAAGTCAGAAATTCCCCTTATTTTGGGGCAAAAAAGACAGAAATTCCCTTTGATTTGGTGGGAAAAGACAGAAATTCCATTTATTTAGAGGCAAAATGCAGAAATTCCCCTTACTTTGGAGCAAAAATGAAGAAATTTCTATTTTATATGGCAAAAAAGGTATGCATTCCCCTTATTTTTGGGCAAAAAGGCAGAAATTCCCCGTATTTTGGAGCAAAATTGCAGAAATTCCCCTAATTGTGGGGCAAAAAGGCAGAAATTCCCTATATGTTTTGGCAAGAAGACAGAAATTCTCATTATTTTGGGGCAAAACTCAGAAATTCTACTTAATTTGGGGCAAAATTGCAGAAATTTCACTTATTTCAGGGAAAAAAGGCAGAAATTATTTTTATTTTCATGCAAAAATGCAGAAATTTCCCATATTTTGGGGCAAAAATGCAGAAAATCCCCTTATTTTGAGGTAAAAAGGCTGAAATTCCCCCTTACTTGGGGGCAAAAAGGCAGAAATTTCTCTTATTTTTGGGCAAAATTGCAGGAATTTCACTTATTTAAGGGAAATAAGTCAGAAACTCGTCTTATTTTGGGGCAAAAAAAAACAGAAATTCCCTTTATTTTGGGGGAAAAAGACAGAAATTCCACTTATTTGAAGGCAAAAAGGCATAAATTCCCCTTATTTTGGAGCAAAAATGAAGAAATTTCCCTTTTAAATGGCAAAAAGTTATGCATTCCCCTTATTTTGAGGTAAAAAGGCTGAAATTCCCCTTATTTGGGGGCAAAAGGCAGAAATTTCCCTTATTTTAGGGCAAAATTCCAGAATTTTCTCTTATTTTGGGGCAAAATTGCAGAAATTTCACTTTGTTCAGGGAAAAAATCAGAAATTTTCTTTATTTTGGGGCAAAAAAGCAGAAATTCCCCTTATTTTGAGGTAAAAAGGCTGAAATTCCCCTTATTTGGGGGCAAAAAGGCAGAAATTTCCCTTATTTTGGGGCAAAATTGCAGAAATTTCACTTATTTCAGAGTAAAAAGTCAGAAATGCCCCTTATTTTTGGGCAAAAAAGTCAGAAATTCCTTTGTTTTGAGGGAGAAAGACAGAAATTCCACTTATTTAGAGTCCAAAAGGCAGAAATTCCCCTTATTTTGGAGCAAAAATGAAGAAATTTCATTTTTTATGGCCAAAAGGTATGCATTCTCCTTATTTTCAGGCAAAAAGGCAAAAATTCCCCGTATTTTGGAGCAACGTTGAAAAATTCTCCTAATTTTCGGGCAAAATTCCAAAATTTTTTTTTATTTTGGGGAAAAATTGCAGAAATTTACCTTATTTTGGGGCAAAATTTCAGAAATTTCCCTTATTTGGGGCAAAATTGCAGTAATTTCACATATTTTCAGGTAAAATGGCTGAAATTTCCTTTATTTTGGGAAAAAAGGAGAAATTCCCCTTATTTTGGAGCAAAATTGCAGAAATTTTCTTTATTATGAGGCAAAAAGGCAGAAATTCCGTATATTTTGTTGCAAAAATGCAGAAATTCCCTTTATTTTGAGGTAAAAACGCTGAAATTTCCCTTATTTGGCGCAAATAGACAGAATTTTCCCTAATTTTGGGGGAAAATTGCAGAAATTTCACTTATTTCAGGGTAATAAGTCAGAAATTCCCCTTAATTTTGGGCAAAAAAGACAGAAATTCCCTTTGTTTTGGGGGGAAAAGACAGAAATTCCACTTATTTAGAGGCAAAAAAGCAGAAATTCCCCTTATTTTGGAGCAAAAATGAAAAAATTTCTTTTTTTATGGCAAAATGGTATGCATTCTTCTTATTTTCGGACAAAAAGGCAGAAATTTCACTTATTTCAGGGTAATAAGTGAGAAATTCCCCTTATTTTGGGGCAAAAAAGTCAGAAATTCCTTTTGTTTTGGGGGAAAAAGACTGAAATTCCACTTATTTAGAGGCAAAAAGGCAAAATTCCCCTTATTTTGGAGCAAAAATGAAGAAATTTTACTTCTTTATGGCAAAAAGGTATGTATTCCCCTTATTTTCGGGCAAAAGGTAAAAATTCCCCGTATTTTAAACAAAATTGCAGAAATTCCCTAATTTTCGGGCAAAAGGCAGAAAATCTCTATATTTTGGGGCAAAAATCAGAAATTCCCTTCATTTTGGGGCAAAATTCCAGAAATTTCCTATATTTTGGGGCAAAATTGTAGAAATTTCTTCTATTTTGGGCAAAATTGCAGTAATTTCACTTATTTTCAGGTAAAAAGTCTGAAATTTCTTTTATTTTGGGGCAAAAAAGGAGAAATTCCGTAATTTTTGTGTTCAAAAATGCAGAAATTCCCCTTATTTTGAGGTAAAAATGCTGAAATTCCTCTTATTTGGGGGCAAAAAGGCAGAAATTTCCCTTATATTGGGGCAAAATTGCAGAAATTTCACTTATTTCAGGGTAATAAGTCAGAAATTTTCCTTATTTTGGGGCAAAAAAGACAGAAATTCCCTTTGTTTTGGGGGAAAAAGACAGAAATTCCACTTATTCAGAGGCAAAAAAGCAGAAATTCCCCTTATTTTGGAGCAAAAATGAAGAAATTTCTTTTTTTATGGCAAAAAGGTATGCATTCTTCTTATTTTCAAACAAAACGGCAGAAATTCCCCATATTTTTGGGCAAAAGGCAGAAATTTTCCTTATTTTGGGGCAAAAAGGCACAAATTTCCCTTATTTTCGAGCAAAATTGCAGAAATATCATTTATTTCAGGGCAAAAAGTCAGAAATTCCCCTTATTTTGGGGCAAAAAGCAGAAATTTCTTTTATTATAGTACAAAATTGAAGAAATTTTCCTTATTTTGGAACAAAGAGGCAGAAATTCCCCATATTTTGGGGCAAAAGGCAGAAATTCTTCTTATTTTGAGGTAAAATGCAGAAATTTTTTTTATTTCGAGGTAAAATGCAGAAATTCCGCAAATATTGGGGGAAAATGCAGAAATTCCCTTTATTTTGGGGCTAAAAGGCAGAAATTCCCTGTATTTTGAAGCAAAATTGCAGAAATTCTCATAATTTTTCTGCCAAAAGCTGAAATTTTCTTTATTTTGGGGCAAAAAGACAGAAAATCTTTTTTCGAGAGCAAAAAGTCAGAAATTCCCCTTATTTTGGGGCAAAATTGCAGAAATTTCTTTTACATTGGGGCAAAATTGCAGAAATTTCCCTTATTTTGGGGCAAAATATCAGAAATTTCACTTATTTCAGGAAAAAAGGGCAGAAATTGTCTTATTTTGGGGCAAAAAGGCAGAAATTTCTTTTATTTTGGTTCAAAATTGCAGAAATTATTTTTATTTTGGGGCAAAAAGCAGAAATTCCCCATATTTTGGGGCAAAAAGGCAGAAAATCCCCTTATTTTGAGGTAAAAAGGCTGAAATTTCTTTAGTTTTGTGGCAAAAAGTCAGAAATTCCCTTTATTTACGGGGAAAAAGACAGAAATTTTGTTTATTTTTGGGGAAAAGGCAGAAATTGCATTTATTTTGAGTCAAAAAGGCGGAAAATCCCCTTATTTTCAGACAAAAATGAAAAAATTTCCCTTTTTTATGGCAAAAAGGTATACATTCCTTTTATTTTCGGCGAAAAGGCAGAAAATCCCCGTATTATGGAGCAAAATTTCAGAAATTCACTTAATTTTGTGGTAAAAAATACAGTAATTTTTTAAATTTAGGGGCAAAAAGGCAGAAATTCTCCTTATTTTAGGACAAAAATCAGAAATTCCCCTTAATTTATTGCAAAATTGCAGAAATTTCCCTTATTTGGGGGCAAAAAACAGAAATTCCCCTTATTTTGGGGCAAAATTGCAGAAATTTCCCTTATTATGGGGAAAAATTGCAGAAATTTCCCTTATTTTAGGGCAAAATTGCAGAAATTTCACTTATTTCAGAGAAAAAAAGCAAAAATTTTTCTTATTTTTGGGTCAAAAAGGCAGAAATTCTCATTATTTTGGGGCAAAAAGAAGAAATTCACGTAATTTTGGGGTAAAATTGCAGAAATTTCACATATTTCAGGGCAAAAAAGCAGAAATTTTCCTTATTTTGGGGCAAAATTGCAGAAATTTCACTTATTTCAGGGTAATAAGTCAGAAATTTTCCTTATTTTGGGGCAAAAAAGACACAAATTCTCTTTGTTTTGAGAAAAAAAGACAGATATTCCACTTATTTAGAGGCAAAAAAGCAGAAATTCCTATTATTTTGGAGCAAAAATGAAGAAATTTCTCTTTTTTATGGCAAAAAGGTATGCATTCTCCTTATTTTCGGGCAAAAAGGCAGAAATTCTCCGTATTTTGTAGCAAAATTGCAGAAATTCCCCTAATTGTGGGGCAAAAAGGCAGAAATTCCCTAAATGTTGAAGCAAAAAGACAGAAATTCTCCTTATTTTGGGGAAAACTCAGAAATTCCACTTATTTTGGGGCAAAATTCCAGAAATCTCCCTTATTTTGAGGCAAAATTGCAGAAATTTCACTTATTTTGGGGCAAAATTGCAGAAATTTCACTTATTTCAGAGAAAAAAAATGCAGAAATTCCTCTTATATGGGGCAAAAATGCAAAAATTCCTAATATTTTGTGGCAAAAATTCAGAAATTTTTTTTTATTTTGAGGTAAAAAGCCTGAAATTCCCCTTATTTTGGAGCAAAAATGAAGAAGTTTCTTTTTTATGGCAAAAAGATATGCATTCTTCTTATTTTTGAACAAAAGGGCAGAAATTCCCTATATTTGGGGCAAAAGGCAGAAATTCCACTTATTTTGGGGCAAAGAGGCACAAATTTCCCTTATTTTCGGGCCAAATAGCAGAAATTTCATTTATTACAGGGCAAAAACTCAGAAATTCCCCTTATTTTGAGGCAAAAAGCAGAAATTTCTTTTATTATATTACAAAATTGAAGAAATTTTCCTTATTTTGGAACAAAAAGGCAGAAATTCCCCATATTTCGAGGCTAAAGGCAGAAATTCTTCTTATTTTGAGGTAAAATGCAGAAATTTTTTTTTATTTCGAGGTAAAATGCAGAAATTCCCTTTATTTTGGGGCTAAAAGGCAGAAATTCCCTGTATTTTGAAGCAAAATTGCAGAAATTCTCATAATTTTCGGGCAAAAAGGCAGAAATTCTCTTTATTTTGGGGCAAAAAGACAGAAAATCTCCTTTTTTCGAGAGCAAAAAGTCAGAAATTCCCCTTATTTTGGGGCAAAATTGCAGAAATTTCCTTTACATTGGGGCAAAATTGCAGAAATTTCCTTTATTTTGGGGCAAAATTGCAGAAATTTCCTATATTTTGGGGCAAAATTGCAGAAATTTCACTTATTTCAGGGAAAAAAGGCAGAAAATTTCTTATTTTGGGGCAAAATGGCAGGAAATTCTTTTATTTTGGTACCAAATTGCAGAAATTTTTCTTATTTTGGGGCAAAAAGTCAGAAATTCCCCATATTTTGGGGCAAAAAGCCAGAAATTCCCCTTATTTTGAGGGAAAAAGGCTGAAATTCCTTTTATTATGGGGCAAAAAGTCAGAAATTCCCTTTATTTGGGGGCAAAAAGACAGAAATTTCGTTTATTTTTGGGGAAAAGGCAGAAATTTCACTTATTTTGAGTCAAAAAGGCGGAAATCCCCTTATTTTCAGGCAAAAATGAAAAAATTTCCCTTTTTTATGGCAAAAAGGTATACATTCCTTTTATTTTTGGGCAAAATGCAGAAATTCCCTGTATTTTGGAGCAAAATTGCAGAAATTTCCCTAATTTTGGGGCAAAAAGGCAGAAATTCCCTTTATTTTGGGGTAAAACTGCAGAAATTTCACTTATTTCGCGGCATAATGGCAGAAATTCCCTTATTTTCGGGGAAAAGGCAGAAAATCCCTGTATTATGGAGCAAAATTGCAGAAATTCACCGAATTTTGGGGTAAAAAATACAGTAATTTTTTTATTTAGGGGCAAAAAGGCAGAAATTCTCCTTATTTTAGGACAAAAAGCAGAAATTCCCCTTAATTTATTTCAAAATTGCAGAAATTTCCCTTATTTGGGGGCAAAAAACAGAAATTCCCCTTATTTTGGGGCAAAATTGCAGAAATTTCCCTTATTATGGGGAAAAATTCAGAAATTTCCGTTATTTTAGGGCAAAATTGCAGAAATTTCACTTATTTCAGAGAAAAAAAGCAAAAATTTTTCTTATTTTGGGGCAAAAAGGCAGAAATTCCCATTATTTTGGGGCATAAAGGCAGAAATTTTTCTTATTTTGGGGTATAAAGGCAGAAATTCCCCATATTTTGGGGCAAAAAGTCAGAAATTCCTTTATTTTGGGGCAAAAAGACAGAAATTTTGTTTATTTTTGGGAAAAGGCAGAAATTGCACTTATTTTGAGTCAAAAAGGCGGAAAATCCCCTTATTTTCAGGCAAAAATGAAAAAATTTCCCTTTTTAATGGCAAAAAGGTATACACTCCTTTTATTTTCGGGCAAAAATGCAGAAATTCACCGTATTTTGGAGCAAAATTGCAGAAATTCCCCTAATTTTGGGGCAAAAAGGCAGAAATTCCCTTTATTTTGGGGTAAAACTGCAGAAATTTCACTTATTTCGCAGCATAATGGCAGAAATTCCCTTATTTTCGGCAAAAAGGCAGAAAATCCCCATATTATGGAGGAAAATTGCAGAAATTCACCTAATTTTGGGGTAAAAAATACAGTAATTTTCTTTATTTAGGGGCAAAAATGCAGAAAGTCTCCTTATTTTAGGGCCAAAAGCAGAAATTCACCTTATTTTAGGGCAAAATTGCAGAAATTTTTTTTATTTGGGGGCAAAAAACAAAAATTCCTCTTATTTTGAGGAAAAATTGCAGAAATTTCCCTTATTATAGGGAAAAATTGCAAAAATTTTCCATATTTTAGGGCAAAATTGCAGAAATTTCACTCATTTCAGAAAAAAAAAGCAAAAATTTCTCTTATTTTGGGTCAAAAAGGCAGAAATTCCCATTATTTTGGGTCAAAAAGGCAGAAATTCACCTTTTTTAAGGTAAAATTCAAAAATTTCACATATTTCAGAACAAAAAGGCAGAAATTTTCCTTATTTTGGGGAAAAATTGCAGAAATTTCACTTATTTCAGGGTAATAAGTCAGAAATTTTCCTTACTTTGGGGCAAAAAAGACAGAAATTCTCTTTGTTTTCGGAAAAAAAGACAGAAATTCCACTTATTTAGAGGCAAAAAGACAGAAATTCCCCTTATTTTGGAGCAAAAATGAAGAAATTTCTCTTTTTTATGGCAAAAAAGTATGCATTCTCCTTAATTTCGGGCAAAAAGGCAGAAATTCTCCGTATTTTGTAGCAAAATTGCAGAAATTCCCCTAATTGTGGGGCAAAAAGGCAGAAATTCCCTATATGTTGGCGCAAAAAGACAGGAATTCTCCTTATTTTGGGGAAAACTCAGAAATTCCACTTATTTAGGGGCAAAATTCCAGAAATTTCCCTTATTTTGAGGCAAAATTGCAGAAATTTCACTTATTTTGGGGCAAAATTGCAGAAATTTCACTTATTTCATAGAAAAAAGGCAGAAATTCCTTTTATTTTGGGGCAAAAAAATGCAGATATTCCTAATGTTTTGTGGCAAAAATGCAGAAATTCCGCTTATTTTGAGGTAAAAAGGCGGAAATTCCCCTTATTTGAGGGCAAAAAGGCAGATATTTCTGTTATGTTGGGCCAAAATTCCAGAAATTTCACTTATTTCAGGGTAATAAGTCAGAAATTCCCCTTATTTTGGGGAAAAAAGTCAGAAATTCCCTTTGTTTTGGGGAAAAAAGACAGAAATTCCACTTATTTAGAGGCAAAAAACCAGAAATTCCCCTCATTTTGGAGCAAAAATGAAGAAATTTCTTTTTTTATGGCAAAAAAGTATGCATTCTTTTTATTTTCGGACAAAAAGGCAGAAATTCCCTATATTTGGGGCAAAAGGCAGAAATTCCCCTTATTTTGGGGCAAAAAGGCACAAATTTCCCTTATTTTCGGGCAAAATTGCAGAAATTTCATTTGTTATAGGGCAAAAACTCAGAAATTCCCCTTATTTTGGGGTAAAAAGCAGAAATTTCTTTTATTATATTACAAAATTGAAGAAATTTTCCTTATTTTGGAACAAAAAGGCAGAAATTCCCCATATTTCGGGGCAAAGGGCAGAAATTCTTCTTATTTTGAGGTAAAATGCAAAAATTTTTTTTTATTTCGAGGAAAAATGCAGAAATTCCCCAAATATTGGGGGAAAATGCAGAAATTCCCTTTATTTTGGGGTAAAAGGCAGAAATTCCCTGTATTTTGAAGCAAAATTGCAGAAATTCTCATAATTTTCGGGCAAAAAGGCAGAAATTCTCTTTATTTTGGGGCAAAAAGACAGAAAATCTTCTTTTTTCGAGAGCAAAAAGTCAGAAATTCCCCTTATTTTAGGGCAAAATTGCAGAAATTTCCTTTACATTGGGGCAAAATTGCAGAAATTTCCCTTATTTTGGGGCAAAATTGCAGAAATTTCCTATATTTTGGGGCAAAATTGCAGAAATTTCACTAATTTAAGGGAAAAAAGGCAGAAAATTTCTTATTTTGGGGCAAAAAGGCAGAAATTTCTTTTATTTTGGTACAAAATTGCAGAAATTTTTCTTATTTTGGGGAAAAAGGCAGAAATTCCCCATATTTTGGGGCAAAAAGCCAGAAATTCCCCTTATTTTGAGGGAAAAAGGCTGAAATTCCTTTTATTTTGGGGCAAAAAGTCAGAAATTCCCTTTATTTGGGGACAAAAAGAAAGAAATTTAGATTATTTTTGGGGAAAAGGCAGAAATTGCACTTATTTTGAGTCAAAAAGGCGGAAAATCTTCTTATTTTCAGGCAAAAATGAAAAAATTTCCCTTTTTTATGGCAAAAAAATATACATTCCTTTTATTTTCGGGCAAAAAGGCAGAAATTCCCCGTATTTTGGAGCAAAATTGCAGAAATTTCCCTAAATTGGGGCAAAAAGGCAGAAATTCCGTTTATTTTGGGGTAAAACTGCAGAAATTTCACTTATTTCGCGGCATAATGGCAGAAATTGCCTTATTTTCGGCGAAAAGGCAGAAAATCTCCGTATTATGGAGCAAAATTGCAGAAATTCACCTAATTTTGGGGTAAAAAATACAGTAATTTTCTTTATTTAGGGGCAAAAAGTCAGAAATTCTCCTTATTTTAGGACAAAAAGCAGAAATTCCCCTTAATTTATTGCAAAATTGCAGAAATTTCCCTTATTATGGGGAAAAATTCACAAATTTCCGTTATTTTAGGGCAAAATTGCAGAAATTTCACTTATTTCAGAGAAAAAAAGCAAAAATTTTTCTTATTTTGGGGCAAAAAGGCAGAAATTCCCATTATTTTGTGGCAAAAAGGCAGAAATTTTTCTTATTTTGGGGCAAAAAGGCAGAAATTCCCCATATTTTGGGGCAAAAAATCAAAAATTCCTTTATCTTGGGGCAAAAAGACAGAAATTTCATTTATTTTTGGGAAAAGGCAGAAATTGCACTTATTTTGAGTCAAAAAGGCGGAAAATCCCCTTATTTTCAGGCAAAAATGAAAAAATTTCCCATTTTTATGGCAAAAAGGTATACATTCCTTTTATTTTCGGGCAAAAATGCAGAAATTCCCTGTATTTTGGAGCAAAATTGCTTAAATTCCCCTAATTTTGGGGCAAAAAAACAGAAATTCCCTTTATTTTGGGGTAAAACTGCAGAAATTTCACTTATTTCTCGGCATAATGGCAGAAATTCCCTTATTTTCGGCGAAAAGGCAGAAAATCCCTGTATTATGGAGCAAAATTGCAGAAATTCACCTAATTTTGGGGTAAAAAATACAGTTATTTTCTTTATTTAGGGGCAAAAAGGCAGAAATTCTCCTTATTTTAGGACAAAAAGCAGAAATTCCCCTTAATTTAATGCAAAATTGCAGAAATTTCCCTTATTTGGGTTCAAAAAACAGAAATTCCCCTTATTTTGTGGAAAAATTGCAGAAATTTCCATTATTATAGAGAAAAATTGCAGAAATTTCCATTATTTTAGGGCAAAATTGCAGAAATTTCACTTATTTCAGAGAAAAAAAGCAAAAATTTTTCTCATTTTGGGTCAAAAAGGCAGAAATTCCCATTATTTTGGGGCAAAAAGGCAGAAATTCACCTTATTTTAGGGTAAAATTGCAAAAATTTCACATATTTCAGGGCAAAAAGGCAGAAATTTTCCTTATTTTGGGGCAAAATTGCAGAAATTTCACTTATTTCAGGGTAATAAGTCAGAAATTTTTCTTATTTTGGGGCAAAAAAGACAGAAATTCTCTATGTTTTGGGAAAAAAGACAGAAATTCCACTTATTTAGAGGCAAAAAGGCAGAAATTCCCCTTATTT
Source organism: Micromys minutus (assembly GCF_963924665.1). Lineage (NCBI taxonomy): Eukaryota > Metazoa > Chordata > Mammalia > Rodentia > Muridae > Micromys > Micromys minutus. The sequence continues at coordinate 399,067 of NW_027667330.1, forward strand.
TGGAGCAAAAATGAAGAAATTTTTCTTTTTTATGGCAAAAAGGTATGCATTCTCCTTATTTTCGGGCAAAAAGGCAGAAATTCTTTGTATTTTGTAGGAAAATTGCAGAAATTCCCCTAATTGTGAGGCAAAAAGGCAGTAATTCCCTATATGTTGGGGCAAAAAGACAGAAATTCTCCTTATTTTGGGGAAACTCAGAAATTCCACTTATTTTGGGGCAAAATTCCAGAAATTTCCCTTATATTGAGGCAAAATTGCAGAAATTTCACTTATTTTGGGGCAAAATTGCAGAAATTTCACTTATTTCAGAGAAAAAATGCAGAAATTCCCCTTATTTTGGAGCAAAAATGAAGAAATTTCTCTTTTTTATGGCAAAAAGGTATGCATTCTCTTTATTTTCGGGCAAAAAGGCAGAAATTCTTCGTATTTTGTAGCAAAATTGCAGAAATTCCCGTAATTGTGGGGCAAAAAGGCAGAAATTCCCTATATGTTGGCGCAAAAAGACAGAAATTCTCCTTATTTTGGGGAAAACTCAGAAATTCCACTTATTTTGGGGCAAAATTCCAAAAATTTCCCTTATTTTGAGGCAAAATTGCAGAAATTTCACTTATTTTGGGGCAAAATTGCAGAAATTTCACTTATTTAATAGAAAAAAGGCAGAAATTCCCCTTATTTTGGGGCAAAAATGCAGAAATTCCTAATATTTTGTGGCAAAAATGCAGAAATTCCCCTTATTTTGAGGTAAAAAGGCGGAAATTCCCCTTATTTGAGGGCAAAAAGTCAGATATTTCCTTTATGTTGGGGCAAAATTGCAGAAATTTCACTTATTTCAGGGTAATAAGTCAGAAATTCCCCTTATTTTGGGTAAAAAAGTCAGAAATTTCCTTTGTTTTGGGGGAAAAAGACAGAAATTCCACTTATTTAGAGGCAAAAAAGCAGAAATTCCCCTTATTTTGGAGCAAAAATCAAAAAATTTCTTTTTTTATGGCAAAAAGGTATGCATTCTTCTTATTTTCAGACAAAAAGGCAGAAATTCCCTATATTTGGGGCAAAATGCAGAAATTCCCCTTATTTTAGGGCAAAAAGGCACAAATTTCCCTTATTTTCGGGCAAAATTGCAGAAATTTCATTTATTTCAGGCAAAAAGTCAGAAATTCCCCTTATTTTGGGGCAAAAAGCAGAAATTTCTTTTATTACAGTACAAAATTGAAGAAATTTTCCTTATTTTGGAACAAAGGCAGAAATTCCCCATATTTTGGGGCAAAATGCAGAAATTCTTCTTATTTTGAGGTAAAATGCAGAAATTTTTTTTATTTCGAGGTAAAATGCAGAAATTCCCCTAATATTGGGGGAAAATGCAGAAAATCCCTTTATTTTGGGCCTAAAAGGCAGAAATTCCCTGTATTTTGAAGCAAAATTGCAGAAATTCTCATAATTTTCCGGCAATAGGGCAGAAATTCTCTTTATTTTGGGGCAAAAAGACAGAAAATCTCCTTTTTTCGAGAGCAAAAATTCAGAAATTCCTTTTATTTTGAGGCAAAATTGCAGAAATTTCCTTTACATTGGGGCAAAATTGCTGAAATTTCCCTTATTTTGGGGCAATATATCAGAAATTTCACTTATTTTTGGGAAAAAAGGCAGAAATTGTCTTATTTTGGGGCAAAAAGGCAGAAATTTCTTTTATTTTGGTTCAAAATTGCAGAAATTATTTTTATTTTGGGGCAAAAAGCAGAAATTCCCCATATTTTGGGGCAAAAAGGCAGAAAATCCCCTTATTTTGAGGTAAAAAGGCTGAAATTCCTTTTATTTTGTGGCAAAAAGTCAGAAATTCCTTTATTTTGGGGCAAAAAGACAGATATTTCGTTTATTTTGGGGGAAAAGGCAGAAATTGCACTTATTTTGAGTCAAAAAGGCGGAAAATCCCCTCATTTTCAGGCAAAAATGAAAAAATTTCCCTTTTTTGTAGCAAAAAGGTATACATTTCTTTTATTTTCGGGGAAAAAGGCAGAAATTCCTCGTATTTTGGGGCAAAATTACAGAAATTCCCCTAATTTTGGGGGAAAAAGGCAGAAATTCCCTTTATTTTGGGGAAAAACAGCAGAAATTTTACTTATTTCGCGGCATAATGGCAGAAATTCCCTTATTTTCAACGAAAAGGCAGAAAATCCCCGTATTATGGAGCAAAATTGCAGAAATTCACCTAATTTTGGGGTAAAAAATACAGTAATTTTCTTTATTTAGGGGCAAAAAGGCAGAAATTCTCATTATTTTAGGACAAAAAGCAGAAATTCCCCTTAATTTATTTCAAAATTGCAGAAATTTCCCTTATTTGGGGGCAAAAAACAGAAATTGCCCTTATTTTGGGGCAAAATTGCAGAAATTTCCCTTATTATGGGGAAAAATTCAGAAATTTCCCTTATTTTAGGGCAAAATTGCAGAAATTTCACTTATTTCAGATAAAAAAAGCAAAAATTTTTCTTATTTTGGGTCAAAAGGGCAGAAATTCCCATTATTTTTGGGCAAAAATGAAGAAATTCATTTTATTTTAGGGTAAAATTGCAGAAATTTTACATATTTCAAGGCAAAAAGGCAGAAATTTTCCTTATTTTGGGGCAAAATTGCAGAAATTTCACTTTTTTCAGGGTAATAAGTCAGAAATTTTCCTTATTTTGGGGCAAAAGACAGAAATTCTCTTTGTTTTGGGAAAAAAAGACAGAAATTCCACTTATTTAGAGGCAAAAAGGCAGAAATTCCCCTTATTTTGGAGCAAAAATGAAGAAATTTTTCTTTTTTATGGCAAAAAGGTATGCATTCTCCTTATTTTCGGGCAAAAAGGCAGAAATTCTTTGTATTTTGTAGCAAAATTGCAGAAATTCCCCTAATTGTGAGGCAAAAAGGCAGAAATTCCCTATATGTTGGGGCAAAAAGACAGAAATTCTCCTTATTTTGGGGGAAACTCAGAAATTCCACTTATTTTGGGGCAAAATTCCAGAAATTTCCCTTATTTTGAGGCAAAATTGCAGAAATTTCACTTATTTTGGGGCAAAATTGCAGAAATTCCTTTTATTTTGAGGTAAAAAGGCTGAAATTCCCCTTATTTGGGGGCAAAAAGGCAGATATTTCTATTATGTTGGGGCAAAACTGCAGAAATTTCACTTATTTCAGGGTAATAAGTCAGAAATTCCTTTTATTTTGGGGAAAAAGTCAGAAATTCCCTTTGTTTTGGGGAAAAAAGACAGAAATTCCACTTATTTAGAGGCAAAAAAGCAGAAATTCCCCTTATTTTGGAGCAAAAATGAAGAAATTTCTTTTTTATGGCAAAAAGGTATGCATTCTTCTTGATTTCGGACAAAAAGGCAGAAATCCCCTATATTTGGGGCAAAAGGCAGAAATTCCCCTTATTTTGGGGCAAAAAGGCACAAATTTCCCTTTTTTTCAGGCAAATTGCAGAAATTTCATTTATTTCAGGGCAAAATGTCAGAAATTCCCTTATTTTGGGGCAAAAAGCAGAAATTTCTTTTATTATAGTACAAAATTGAAGAAATTTTTCTTATTTTGGAACAAAAAGGCAGAAATTCCCCATATTTCGGGGCAAAAGGCAGAAATTCTTCTCATTTTGAGGTACAATGCAGAATTTTTTTTTATTTCGAGGTAAAATGCAGAAATTCCCAAATATTGGGCGAAAATGCAGAAATTCCCTTTATTTTGGGGCTAAAAAGCAGAAATTCCCTGTATTTTGAAGCAAAATTGCAGAAATTCTCATAATTTTTGGGCAAAAAGGCAGAAATTCTCTTTATTTTGGGGCAAAATTGCAGAAATTTCCTTTACATTGGGGCAAAATTGCAGAAATTTCCTTTATTTTGGGGCAAAATTGCAGAAATTTCCTATATTTTGGGGCAAAATTGCAGAAATTTCACTTATTTCAGAAAAAAAGGCAGAAATTTTCTTATTATGGGGCAAAAAGGCCGAAATTTCTTTTATTTTGGTACAAAATTGCAGAAATTTTTCTTATTTTGGGACAAAAAGGCAGAAATTTCTCTTATTTTGACCTAAAAAGCTGAAATTCCTTTTATTTTGGGGCAAAAAGTCAGAAATTTCCTTTATTTGGAGGCAAAAAGACAGAAATTTCGTTTATTTTTGGGGAAAATGCAGAAATTGCACTTATTTTGAGTCAAAAAGGCAGAAAATCCCCTTATTTTCAGGCAAAAATGAAAAAATTTCCCTTTTTTATGGCAAAAAGGTATACATTCCTTTTATTTTCGGGCAAAAAGGCAGAAATTCCCTGTATTTTGGAGCAAAATTGCAGAAATTCCCCTAATTTTGGGGCATATGCACAAATTCCCTTTATTTTGGGGCAAAAATTAGAAATTTCCCTTATTTTGGGGCAAAATTCCAGAAATTTCCCTTATTTTGAGGCGAAATTGCAGAAATTTCACTTATTTTGGGGCAAAATTGCAGAAATTTCACTTATTTCAGAGAAAAAAGGCAGAAATTCCCCTTATTTTGGAGCAAAAATGAAGAAATTTCTCTTTTTTATGGCAAAAAGGTATGCATTCTCCTTATTTTCGGGCAAAAAGGCAGAAATTCTTTGTATTTTGTAGAAAAATTGCAGAAACTCCCCTAATTGTGGGGCAAAAAGGCAGAAATTCCCTATATGTTGGGGCAAAAAGACAGAAATTCTCCTTATTTTGGGGGAAACTCAGAAATTCCACTTATTTTGAGGCAAAATTCCAGAAATTTCCCTTATTTTGAGGCAAAATTGCAGAAATTTCACTTATTTTGGGGCAAAATTGCAGAAATTTCACTTATTTCAGAGAAAAAATGCAGAAATTCCCCTTATTTTTGGGCAAAAATGCAGAAATTCCTAATATTTTGTGGCAAAAAATGCAGAAATTCCCTTTATTTTGAGGTAAAAAGGCTGAAATTCCCCTTATTTGGGGGCAAAAAGGCAGATATTTCCCTTATGTTGGGGCAAAATTGCAGAGATTTCACTTATTTCAGAGTAATAAGTCAGAAATTCCCCTTATTTTGGGGAAAAAAGTCAGAAATTCCCTTTGTTTTGGGGGAAAAACACAGAAATTCCACTTATTTAGAGGCAAAAAAGCAGAAATTCCCCTTATTTTGGAGCAAAAATGAAGAAATTTCTTTTTTATGGCAAAAAGGTATGCATTCTTCTTATTTTCGGACAAAAAGGCAGAAATTCCCTATATTTGGGACAAAAGGCAGAAATTCCCCTTATTTTGGGGCAAAAAGGCACAAATTTCCCTTATTTTCAGGCAAAATTGCAGAAATTTCATTTATTTCAGGGCAAAATGACAGAAATTCCCTTATTTTTGGGCAAAAAGCAGAAATTTCTTTTATTATAGTTCAAAATTGAAGAAATTTTTCTTATTTTGGAACAAAAAGGCAGAAATTCCCCATATTTCGGGGCAAAAGGCAGAAATTCTTCTCATTTTGAGGTAAAATGCAGAATTTTTTTTTATTTCGAGGTAAAATGCAGAAATTCCCAAATATTGGGCGAAAATGCAGAAATTCCCTTTATTTTGGAGCTAAAAAGCAGAAATTCCCTGTATTTTGAAGCAAAATTGCAGAAATTCTCATAATTTTCGGGCAAAAAGGCAGAAATTCTCTTTATTTTGGGGCAAAAAAGCAGAAAATCTACTTTTTTCGAGAGCAAAAAGTCAGAAATTCCCCTTATTTTGGGGCAAAATTGCAGAAATTTCCTTTACATTGGGGCAAAATTGCAGAAATTTCCTTTATTTTGGGGCAAAATTGCAGAAATTTCCTATATTTTGGGGCAAAATTGCAGAAATTTCACTTATTTCAGAAAAAAAGGCAGAAATTTTCTTATTATGGGGCAAAAAGGCCGAAATTTCTTTTATTTTGGTACAAAATTGCAGAAATTTTTCTTATTTTGGGACAAAAAGGCAGAAATTTCTCTCATTTTGACCTAAAAAGCTGAAATTCCTTTTATTTTGGGGCAAAAAGTCAGAAATTTCCTTTATTTGGGGGCAAAAAGACAGAAATTTCGTTTATTTTTGGGGAAAATGCAGAAATTGCACTTATTTTGAGTCAAAAAGGCGGAAAATCCCCTTATTTTCAGGCAAAAATGAAAAAAATTTCCCTTTTTTATGGCAAAAAGGTATACATTCCTTTTATTTTCGGGCAAAAAGGCAGAAATTCCCCGTATTTTTGAGCAAAATTGCAGAAATTCCCCTAATTTTGGGGCATATGCACAAATTTCCTTTATTTTGGGGCAAAAATCAGAAATTCCCCTTATTTTGGGGCAAAATTCCAGAAATTTCCCTTATTTTGAGGCGAAATTGCAGAAATTTCACTTATTTTGGGGCAAAATTGCAGAAATTTCACTTATTTCAGAGAAAAAAGGCAGAAATTCCCCTTATTTTTGGGCATAAATGCAGAAATTCCTAATATTTTGTGGCAAAAATGCAGAAATTCCTTTTATTTTGAGGTAAAAAGGCTGAAATTCCCCTTATTTGGGGGCAAAAAGGCAGATATTTCTATTATGTTGGGACAAAACTGCAGAAATTTCACTTATTTCAGGGTAATAAGTCAGAAATTCCTTTTATTTTGGGGAAAAAGTCAGAAATTCCCTTTGTTTTGGGGAAAAAAGACAGAAATTCCACTTATTTAGAGGCAAAAAACCAGAAATTCCCCTCATTTTGGAGCAAAAATGAAGACATTTCTTTTTTTATGGCAAAAAGGTATGCATTCTTCTTATTTTCGGACAAAAAGGCAGAAATTCCCTATATTTGGGGCAAAAGGCAAAAATTCCCCTTATTTTGGGGCAAAAAGGCAAAAATTTCCCTTATTTTCAGGCAAAATTGCAGAAATTTCATTTATTTCAGGGCAAAAAGTCAGAAATTCCACTTATTTTGGGGCAAAAAGCAGAAATTTCTTTTATTATATTACAAAATTGAAGAAATTTTCCTTATTTTGGAACAAAAAGGCAGAAATTCCCCATATTTCGGGGCAAAAGGCAGAAATTCTTCTTATTTTGAGGTAAAATGCAGAATTTTTTTTATTTCGAGGTAAAATGCAGAAATTCTCCAAATATTCGGGGAAAATGCAGAAATTCCCTTTATTTTGGGGCTAAAAAGCAGAAATTCCCTGTATTTTGAAGCAAAATTGTAGAAATTTTCATAATTTTCGGGCAAAAAGGAAGAAATTCTCTTTATTTTGGGGCAAAAAAACAGAAAATCTCCTTTTTTCGAGAGCAAAAAGTCAGAAATTCCCCTTATTTTGGGGCAAAATTGCAGAAATTTCCTTTACATTGGGACAAAATTGCAGATATTTCCCTTATTTTGGGGCAAAATTGCAGAAATTTCCTATATTTTGGGGCAAAATTGCAGAAATTTCACTTATTTCAGGGAAAAAAGGCAGAAATTTTCTTATTTTGGGGCAAAAAGGAAGAAATTTCTTTTATTTTGGTAAAAAATTCCAGAAATTTTTCTTATTTTGGGGCAAAAAGGCAGAAATTCCCCATATTTTGGGGCAAAAAGGCAGAAATTCCTCTTATTTTGAGGTAAAAAGGCTGACATTTTTTTATTTTGGGGCAAAAAGTCAGAAATTCCCTTTATTTAGGGGGAAAAAGACAAAAATTTTGTTTATTTTTGGGGGAAAGGCAGAAATTGCACTTATTTTGAGTCAAAAAGGTGGAAAATCCTTTTATTTTCAGGCAAAAATGAAAAATTTCTCTTTTTTATGGCAAAAAGGTATACATTCCTTTTATTTTCGGGCAAAAAGGCAGAAATTCCCCGTATTTTGGAGCAAAATTGCAGAAATTCCCCTAATTTTGGGGCATATGCACAAATTCCCTTTATTTTGGGGCAAAAATCAGAAATTCCCCTTATTTTGGGGCAAAATTCCAGAAATTTCCCTTATTTTGAGGCAAAATTGCAGAAATTTCACTTATTTTGGGGCAAAATTGCAGAAATTTCACTTATTTCAGAGAAAAAAGGCAGAAATTCCCCTTAATTTTGGGCATAAATGCAGAAATTCCTAATATTTTGTGGCAAAAATGCAGAAATTCCATTTATTTTGAGGTAAAAAGGCTGAAATTCCCCTTATTTGGGGGCAAAAAGGCAGATATTTCCATTATGTTGGGACAAAACTGCAGAAATTTCACTTATTTCAGGGTAATAAGTCAGAAATTCCCCTTATTTTGGGGAAAAAGTCAGAAATTCCCTTTGTTTTGGGGAAAAAAGACAGAAATTCCACTTATTTAGAGGCAAAAAAGCAGAAATTCCCCTTATTTTGGAGCAAAAATGAAGACATTTCTTTTTTTATGGCAAAAAGGTATGCATTCTTCTTATTTTCGGACAAAAAGGCAGAAATTCCCTATATTTGGGGCAAAAGGCAGAAATTCCCCTTATTTTGGGGCAAAAAGGCACAAATTTCCCTTATTTTCAGGCAAAATTGCAGAAATTTCATTTATTTCAGGGCAAAAAGTCAGAAATTCCACTTATTTTGGGGCAAAAAGCAGAAATTTCTTTTATTATATTACAAAATTGAAGAAATTTTCCTTATTTTGGAACAAAAAGGCAGAAATTCCCCATATTTCGGGGCAAAAGACAGAAATTCTTCTTATTTTGAGGTAAAATGCAGAATTTTTTTTATTTCGAGGTAAAATGCAGAAATTCCCCAAATATTCGGGGAAAATGCAGAAATTCCCTTTATTTTGGGGCTAAAAAGCAGAAATTCCCTGTATTTTGAAGCAAAATTTAGAAATTTTCATAATTTTCGGGCAAAAAGGCAGAAATTCTCTTTATTTTGGGGCAAAAAAACAGAAAATCTCCTTTTTTCGAGAGCAAAAAGTAAGAAATTCCCCTTATTTTGGGGCAAAATTGCAGAAATTTCCTTTACATTGGGGCAAAATTGCAGAAATTTCCCTTATTTTGGGGCAAAATTGCAGAAATTTCCTATATTTTGGGCAAAAGAGCAGAAATTTCACTTGATTCAGGGAAAAAAGGCAGAAATTTTCTTATTTTGGGGCAAAAAGGCAGAAATTTCTTTTATTTTGGTAAAAAATTCCAGAAATTTTTCTTATTTTGGGGCAAAAAGGCAGAAATTCCCCATATTTTGGGGCAAAAAGGCAGAAATTCCTCTTATTTTGAGGTAAAAAGGCTGAAATTTTTTTTATTTTGGGGCAAAAAGTCAGAAATTCCCTTTATTTAGGGGGAAAAAGACAGAAATTTTGTTAATTTTTGGGAAAAGGCAGAAATTGCACTTATTTTGAGTCAAAAAGGCGGAAAATCCTTTTATTTTCAGGCAAAAATGAAAAAATTTCCCTTTTTTATGGCAAAAAGGTATACATTCCTTTTATTTTCGGGCAAAAAGGCAGAAATTCCCCGTATTTTGGAGAAAAATTGCAGAAATTTTCCTAATTTTGGGGCAAAAAGGCAGAAAATCCCTTTATTTTGGGGTAAAACTGCAGAAATTTCACTTATTTCGCGACATAATGGCAGACATTCTCTTATTCGGCGAAAAGGCAGAAAATCCCTGCATTATGGAGCAAAATTGCATAAATTCACCTAATTTTGAGGTAATAAATACAGTAATTTTCCTTATTTAGGGGCAAAAAAGCAGAAAGTCTCCTTATTTTAAGGCAGAAAGCAGAAATTCCCCTTATTTTAGGGCAAAATTGCAGAAATTTACCTTATTTGGGGGAAAAAAACAGAAATTCCCCTTATTTTGGGTCAAAATTCCAGAAATTTCCCTTATTATGGGGAAAAATTGCAGAAATTTCCCTTATTTTAGGGCAAAATTGCAGAAATTTCACTTATTTCAGAGAAAAAAAGCAAAAATTTTTCTTATTTTGGGGCAAAAAGGCAGAAATTCCCATTATTTTGGCGCAAAAAGGCAGAAATTCCCCTTATTTTGAGGTAAAAATGCTGAAATTCCTTTTATTTTGGGGCAAAAAGTCAGAAATTCCTTTATTTTGGGGCAAAAAGACAAATATTTCGTTTATTTTTGGGGAAAATGAAGAAAATGCACTTATTTTGAGTCAAAAATATGGAAAATCTTCTTATTTTCAGGCAAAAATGAAAAAATTTCCCTTTTTTATGGCAAAAAGGTATACATTCCTTTTATTTTCGGGGAAAAAGGCAGAAATTCCCCGTATTTTGGAGCAAAAAAGCAGAAATTTTCCTAATTTTGGGGCAAAAAGGCAGAAATTCCCTTTAATTTGGGGTAAAACTGCAGAAATTTCACTTATTTCGTGGCATAATGGCAGAAATTCCCTTATTTTCGGCGAAAAGGCAGAAAATCCCCGTATTATGGAGCAAAATTGCAGAAATTCACCTAATTTTGTGGTAAAAAATACAGTAATTTTCTTTATTTAGGGGCAAAAAGGCAGAAATTCTCCTTATTTTAGGACAAAAAGCAGAAATTCCCCTTATTTTTGGGCAAAATTGCAGAAATTTCCATTATTATGGGGAAAAATTGCAGAAATTTCCCTTATTTTAGGGAAAAATTGCAGAAATTTCACTTATTTCAGAGAAAAAAAAGCAAAAATTTTTCTTATTTTGGGTCAAAAAGGCAGAAATTCCCATTATTTTGGGGCAAAAAGAAAGAAATTCACCTTATTTTGGGGTAAAATTGCAGAAATTTTACATATTTCAGGGCAAAAAGGCAGAAATTTTTTTTGTTTTGGGGCAAAAAAGACAGAAATTCTCTTTGTTTTGGGAAAAGAAGACAGAAATTCCACTTATTTAGAGGCAAAAAGGCAGAAATTCCCCTTATTTTGGAGCAAAAATGAAGAAATTTCTCTTTTTTATGGCAAAAAGGTATGCATTCTCCTTATTTTCGGGCAAAAAGGCAGAAAATCTCCGTATTTTGTAGCAAAATTGCAGAAATTCCTCTAATTGTGGGGCAAAAAGGCAGAAATTTCCTATATGTTGGGGCAAAAAGACAGAAATTCTCCTTATTTTGGGGAAAACTCAGAAATTCCACTTATTTTGGGACAAAATTCCAGAAATTTCTTTTATTTTGAGGCAAAATTGCAGAAATTTCACTTATTTTGGGGCAAAATTGCAGAAATTTCACTTATTTCAGAGAAAAAATGCAGAAATTCCCCTTATTTTGGGGCAAAAAATGTAGAAATTCCTAATATTTTCTGGCAAAAATGCAGAAATTCCCCTTATTTTGAGGTAAAAAGGCTGAAATTCCCCTTATTTGGGGGCAAAAAGGCAGATATTTCCCTTATGTTGGGGCAGAATTGCAGAAATTTCACTTATTTCAGGGTAATAAGTCAGAAATTCCCCTTATTTTGGGGGAAAAAAGTCAGAAATTCCCTTTGTTTTGGGGGAAAAAGACAGAAATTCCACTTATTTAGAGGCAAAAAAGCAGAAATTCCCCTTATTTTGGAGCAAAAATGAAGAAATTTCTTTTTTATGGCAAAAAGGTATGCATTCTTCTTATTTTCGGACAAAAAGGCAGAAATCCCCTATATTTGGGGCAAAAGGCAGAAATTCCCCTTATTTTGGGGCAAAAAGGCAAAAATTTCCTTTATTTTCGGGCAAAATTGCAGAAATTTCATTTATTTCAGGGCAAAAAGTCAGAAATTCCCCTTATTTTGGAGCAAAAGGCAGAAATTTCTTTTATTATATTACAAAATTGAAGAAATTTTCCTTATTTTGGAACAAAAAGGCAGAAATTTCCCATATTTCGGGGCAAAAGGCAGAAATTCTTCTTATTTCGAAGTAAAATGCAGAAATTTTTATTATTTCGAGGTAAAATGCAGAAATTCCCCAAATATTGGGGGAAAATGCAGAAATATCCTTTATTTTGGGGCTAAAAGGCAGAAATTCCCTGTATTTTGAAGCAAAATTGCAGAAATTCTCATAATTTTTGGGCAAAAAGGCAGAAATTCTCTTTATTTTGGGGCAAAAAGACAGAAAATCTCCTTTTTTCGAGAGCAAAAAGTCAGAAATTCCCCTTATTTTGGGGCAAAATTGCAGAAATTTTTCTTATTTTGGGGAAAAATTGCAGAAATTTCCTATATTTTGGGGCAAAATTGCAGAAATTTCACTTATTTCAGGGAAAAAGGCAGAAATTTTCTAATTTTGGGGCAAAAAGGCAGAAATTTCTTTTATTTTGGTACAAAATTGCAGAAATTTTTCTTATTTTCGGGCAAAATGGCAGAAATTCTCCATATTTTGGGGCAAAAAGGCAGAAATTCCCCTTATTTTGAGGTAAAAAGGCTGAAATTCCTTTTATTTTGGGGCAAAAAGTCAGAAATTCCCTTTATTTGGGGGCAAAAAGACAGAAATTTAATTTATTTTTGGGGAAAAGGCAGAAATTGCACTTATTTTGAGTCAAAAAGGCGGAAAATCCCCTAATTTTCAGGCAAAAATGAAAAAATTTCCCTTTTTTATGGCAAAAAGGTATACATTCCTTTTATTTTCAGGCAAAAAGGCAGAAATTCGCCGTATTTTGAAGAAAAATTGCAGAAATTCCCCTAATTTTGAGGCAAAGAGGCAGAAATTCCCTTTATTTTGGGGTAAAACTGCAGAAATTTCACTTATTTCGCCGCATAATGGCAGAAATTCTCTTATTTTCGGCGAAAAGGCAGAAAATCCCCGTATTATGGAGCAAAATTGCAGAAAATCACCTAATTTTTGGGTAAAAAAATACAGTAATTTTCTTTATTTAAGGGCAAAAAGGCAGAAAGTCTCCTTATTTTAGGGCAGAAAGCAGAAATTCCCCTTATTTTAAGGCAAAATTGCCGTAATTTACCTTATTTGGGGGAAAAAAACAGAAATTCCCATTATTTTGGGGCATAATTGCAGAAATTTCCCTTATTATGGGGAAAAATAGCATAAATTTCCCTTATTTTAGGGCACAATTGCAGAAATTTCACTTATTTCAGAGAAAAAAAGCAAAAATTTTTCTTATTTTGGGGCAAAAAGGCAGAAATTCCCATTATTTTGTGGCAAAAAGGCAGAAATTCCCCTTATTTTGAGGTAAAAAGGCTGAAATTCCTTTTATTTTGGGGCAAAAAGTCAGAAATTCCTTTATTTTGGGGCAAAAAGACAGAAATTTCATTTATTTTTGAGAAAAGGCAAAAATTGCACTTATTTTGAGTCAAAAAGGTGGAAAATCCCCTTATTTTAAGGCAAAAATGAAAAAATTTCCCATTTTTATGGCAAAAAGGTATACATTCCTTTTATTTTCGGGGAAAAAGGCAGAAATTCCCTGTATTTTGGAGCAAAATTGTAGAAATTCCCTTAATTTTGGTGCAAAAAGGCAGAAATTACCTTTATCTTGGGGTAAAACTGCAGAAATTTCACTTATTTCGCGGCATAATGGCAGAAATTCCATTATTTTCAACGAAAAGGCAGAAAATTCCCGTATTATGGAGCAAAATTGCAAAAATTCACCTAATTTTGTGGTAAAACATACAGTAATTTTCTTTATTTAGGGGCAAAAAGGCAGAAAGTCTTCTTCTTTTAGGGCAAAAAGGAGAAATTCCCCTTATTTTGGGGAAAATTGCAGAAATTTCTCTTATTATGGGGAAAAATTGCAGAAATTTCCCTTATTTTAGGGCAAAATTGCAGAAATATCACTTATTTCAGAGAAAAAAAGCAAAAATTTTTCTTATTTTGGGTCAAAAAGGCAGAAATTCCCATTATTTTGGGGCAAAAAGGAAGAAATTCACATTATTTTGGGGTAAAATTGCAGAAATTTCATATATTTCAGGGCAAAAAAACAGAAATTTTTATTATTTTGGGGCAAAATTGCAGAAATTTCACTTATTTCAGGGTAATAAGTCAGAAATTTTCCTTATTTTGGGGCAAAAAAGACAGAAATTCTTTTTGTTTTGGGAAAAAAAAAGACAGAAATTCCACTAACTTAGAGGCAAAAAGGCAGAAATTCCTCTTATTTTTGAGCAAAAATGAAGAAATTTCTCTTTTTTATGGCAAAAAGGTATGCATTCCCCTTATTTTAGGGCAAAAAGGCAGAAATTCTCCGTATTTTAAGGCAAAATTGCAGAAATTCCCCTATATTGTCAGGCAAAAAGGCAAAAATTCCCTATATGTTGGGGCAAAAAGACAGAAATTCTCCTTATTTTGGGGAAAACTAAGAAATTCCACTTATTTTCGGGCAAAATTCCAGAAATTTCCCTTATTTTGAGGCAAAATTGCAGAAATTTCACTTATTTTGGGGCAAAATTGCAGAAATTTCACTTATTTCAGAGAAAAAAGGAAGAAATTCCCCTTATTTTAGGGCAAAAATGCAGAAATTCCTAATATTTTGTGGCAAAAATGCAGAAATTCCCCTTATTTTGAGGTAAAAAGTCTGAAATTCCCCTTATTTGGGGGCAAAAAGGCAGATATTTCCTTTAAGTTGGGGCAAAATTGCAGAAATTTCATTTATTTCAGGGTAAAAGTCATAAATTCCTTTTATTTTGGGGAAAAAAGTCAGAACTTCCCATGGTTTTGGGGGAAAAAGACAGAAATTCCACTTATTTAGAGGCAAAAAAGGAGAATTTCCCCTTATTATGGAGCAACAATGAAGAAATTTCATTTTTTATAGCAAAAAGGTATGCATTCTTCTTATTTTCGGACAAAAAGGCAGAAATTCCCTATATTTGGGTCAAAAGGCAGAAATTCCCCTTATTTTGGGGCAAAAAGGCACAAATTTCCTTTATTTTCGGGCAAAATTGCAGAAATTTCATTTATTTCAGAGCAAAAAGTCAGAAATTCCCTTTATTTTTGGGCAAAAAGCAGAAATTTCTCTTACTGTATTACAAAATTGAAGAAATTTTCCTTATTTTGGAACAAAAAGGCAGAAATTCCCCATATTTCGGGGCAAAAGGCAGAAATTCTTATTTTGAGGTAAAATGCAGAATTTTTTTTTTATTTCGATGTAAAATGCAGAAATTGCCCAAATATTAGGGGAAAATGCAGAAATTCCCTTTATTTTGGGGCTAAAAGGCAGAAATTCCCTGTATTTTGAAGCAAAATTGCAGAAATTCTCATAATTTTCGGGCAAAAAGGCAGAAATTCTCCTTATTTTGAGGCAAAAAGACAGAAAATCTTTTTTTTTCGAGAGCAAAAAGTCAGATATTCCTTTTATTTTGGGGCAAAATTGCAGAAATTTCCTTTACATTAGAGCAAAATTGCAGAAATTTCCCTTATTTTGGGGCAAAATTGCAGAAATTTCCTATATTTTGGGGCAAAATTGCAGAAATTTCACTTATTTCAGGGAAAAAAGGCAGAAATTTTCTTATTTTGGGGCAAAAAGGCAGAAATTTCTTTTATTTTGGTACAAAATTGCAGAAATTTTTCTTATTTTGGGGCAAAAAGGCAGAAATTCCCCATATTTTGGGGCAAAAAGGCAGAAATTCCCCTTATTTTGAGGTAAAAAGGCTGAAAATCTTTTTATTTTGGGGCAAAATGCAGAAATACTCTTTATTTGGGGCAAAAAGACAGAAATTTCGTTTTTTTTTTTTTGGTGAAAAGGCAGAAATTGCACTTATTTTGAGTCAGAAAGGCGGAAAATCCCTTTATTTTCAGGCAAAAATGAAAAAATTACCGTTTTTTATGGCAAAAAGGTATACATTCCTTTTATTTTCGGGATAAAAGGCAGAAATTCCCCGTATTTTGGAGCAAAATTGCAGAAATTTCTCTAATTTAGGGCAAAAATGCATAAATTCCTTTTATTTTGGGGTAAAACTGCAGAAATTTCACTTATTTCGCGGCAAGATGGCAGAAATTCTCCTTATTTTCGGCGAAAAGGCTTAAAATCCCCGTATTATGAAGCAAAATTGCAGAAATTCACCTAATTTTGCGGTAAAAAATACAGTAATTTTCTTTATTTAGGGGAAAAAATGCAGAAAGTCTCCTTATTTTAGGGCAAAAGGCAGAAATTCCCCTTATTTTAGGGCAAAATTGCAGAAATTTTCCTTATTTGGGGACAAAAAACAGAAATTCCTCTTATTTTGGGCCAAAATTGCAGAAATTTCCTTTATTATGGGGGAAAATTGCAGAAATTTCCCTTATTTTAGAGCAAAATTGCAGAAATTTCACTTATTTCAGAGAAAAAAAACAAAAATTTTTCTTATTTTGGGGCAAAAAGGCAGAAATTCCCATTATTTTGGGGCAAAAAGGCAGAAATTCCCCTTATTTTTAGGTAAAAAGGCTGAAATTCCTTTTATTTTGGGGCAAAAAGTCAGAAATTCCTTTATTTTGGGGCAAAAAGACAGAAATTTCGTTTATTTTTGGGAAAAGGCAGAAATTGCAATTACTTTGAGTCAAAAAGGCGGAAAATCCCCTTATTTTAAGGCAAAAATGAAAAAATTTCCCTTTTTTATGGCAAAAAGGTATACATTCTTTTATTTTCGGGCAAAAGGCAGATATTCCCCATATTTTGGAGCATAATTGCAGAAATTCCCCTAATTTTGGGGCAAAAAGGCAGAAATTCTCTTTATTTTGGGGTAAAACAGCAGAAATTTCACTTATTTCGCGGCATAATGGCAGAAATTCCCTTATTTTCGGCGAAAAGGAAGAAAATCCTCGTATTATGGAGCAAAATTGCAAAAATTCACCTCATTTTGGGGTAAAAAATACAGTAATTTTCTTTATTTAGGGGCAAAAAGGCAGAAAGTCTCTTTATATTAGGGCAAAAAGCAGAAATTCCCATTATTTTAGGGCAAAATTGCAGAAATTTCCCTTATTTGGGGGCAAAAAACAGAAATTCCCTGTATTTTGGGGAAAAATTGCAGAAATTTCCATTATATTAGGGCAAAATTGCAGAAATTTCACTTATATCAGAGAAAAAAAGCCAAAATTTTTTTTATTTTGGGTCAAAAAGGCAGAAATTCACCTTATTTTAAGGTAAAATTGCAGAAATTTCACATATTTCAGGGCAAAAAGGCAGAAATTTTCATTATTTTGGGGCAAAATTGCAGAAATCTAACTGATTTCAGGGTAATAAGTCAGAAAATCTCTTTATTTTGGGGCAAAAAGACAGAAATTCTCTTTGTTTTGACAAAAAAAAAGACAGAAATTCCACTTATTTAGAGGCAAAAAGGCAGAAATTCCTTTTATTTTGGAGCAAAAATGAAGAGATTTCACTTTTTTATGGCAAAAAGGTATGCATTCGCCTTATATTCGGGCAAAAAGGCAGAAATTCCCCGTATTTTGGAGCAAAATTGCAGAAATTCCCCTAATTGTGGGGCAAAAAGGCAGAAATTCCCTATATGTTGGGGCAAAAAGACAGAAATTCTCCTTATTTTGGGAAAAATTTAGAAATTCCACTTATTTTGGGGCAAAATTGCAAAAATTTCACTTATTTCAGAGAAAAAAAGCAGAAATTTTTCTTATTTTTGGGCAAAAAGTCAGAAATTCCTAATATTTTGTGGCAAAAATGCACAAATTTCCCTTATTTAGAGGTAAAAAGGCTGAAATTCCCCTTATTTGGGGGCAAAAAATCAGAAATTTCCCTTATTTTAGGGCAAAATTGCAGAAATTTCACTTATTTTAGGGTAATATGTCAGAAATTCCCCTTATTTTTGGGCAAAAAAGTCAGAAATTCCCTTTGTTTTGGGGGAAAAAGACAGAAATTCCACTTATTTAGAGGCAGAAAGGCAGAAATTCCCCTTATTTTGGAGCAAAAATGAAGAAATTTCACTTTTTTATGGCATAAAGCTATGCATTCCCCTTATTTTAAGGTAAGAAGGCAGAAATTCCCCGTATTTTGGAGCAAAATTGCAGAAATTCCCCTAATTTTGGGGCAAAAGGCAGAAATTTCCGTTATTTTGGGGCAAAAATCAGAAACTCCCCTTATTTTGGAGCAAAATTCCAGAAATTTCCTTTATTTTGGGGCAAAATAGCAGAAATTTACCTTATTTTGGGGCAAAATTGCAGAAATTTTACTTATTTGGGCCAAAAGAGCAGTAATTGCACTTATTTTCTGGTAAAAAGGCTGAAATTTTTTTTATTTTGGGGCAAAAAAGGAGAAATTCTTTTTATTTTGGGGCAAAATTGCAGAAATTTTTTTTATTATTGGGCAAAAAAGCAGAAATTCCGTAAATTTTGTGGCAAAAATGCAGAAATTCTTCTTATTTTGAGGTAAAAAGCCTGAAATTCCCCTTATTTGGGGGCAAAAAGGCAGAAATTTCCCTTATTTTAGGGCGAAATTGCAGAAATTTTACTTATTTAAGGGTAATAAGTCAGAAATTCCCCTTATTTTGGGGCAAAAAAGACAGAAATTCCCTTTGTTTTAAAGAAAAATGACAGAAATTCCACTAATTTAGAGGCAAAAAAGCAGAAATTCCCCTTATCTTGAGGTAATAATGTTGAAATTCCCCTTATTTGGGGGCAAAAAGGCTCATATTCCCTTTATTTGGGGGAAAAAAGGCAGAAATTTTCTTTATTTTGGGCAAAAAGTCAGAAATTCTTTTTGTTTTGGGAAAAAAAGACAGAAATTCCACTTATTTAGAGGCAAAAATGCAGAAATTCCCCTTGTTTTGGAGCAAAAATGAAGAAATTTCTTTTTTTTTATGGCAAAAAGGTATGCATTCCCCTTATTTTCAGGCAAAAAGGCAAAAATTCACCGTATTTTGGAGCAAAATTGCTGACATTCCCCTAATTTTGTGGCAAAAGTCAGAAATTCCTTTTATTTTGGGGCAAAAATCAGAAATTCCCCTTATTTTGGGGCAAAATTTCAAAAATTTCCCTTATTTTGGGGCAAAATTGTAGAAATTTCACTTATTTTGGGGCAAAATTGGAGAAATTTTTCTTATTATGGGGCAAAAAGGAAGAAAATCTGTAAATTTTGTGGCAAAAATGCAGAAATTCCCCTTATTTTGAAGTAAATAGGCTGAAATTTTTCTTATTTGGGGGCAAAAAGGCAGAAATTTCCCTTATTTTGGGGCAAAATTGCAGAAATTTTACTTATTTCAGGGTAATAAGTCAGAAATTCCCCTTATTTTGGGACAAAAAAGACAGAAATTCCCTTTGTTTTGGGGGAAAAAACAGAAAGTCCACTTATTTAGAGGCAAAAAGGCAGAAATTCCCCTTATTTTTGAGAAAAATGAAGAAATTTCTCTTTTATATGGCAAAAAGGTATGCATTCCCCTTATTTTCGTGCAAAAAGGAAGAAATTCCCCGTATTTTGGAGCAAAATTGCAGAAATTCCCCTAATTGTGGGGCAAAAAGTCAGAAATTCCCTATATGTTTGGGCAAAAAGACAGATTCTCTTTATTTTGGGCAAAAACTCAGAAATTCAACTTATTTTGGGGCAAAATTGCAGAAATTTCACTTATTTCAGGGGTAAAAAGCCAGAAATTTTCCTTATTTTGTGGCAAAAAGGCAGAAATTCCTATAATTTTGTGGCAAAAATGCAGAAATTCCCCTTATTTTGAGGTAAAATGCTGAAATTCTTTTTATTTGGAGGCAAAAAGGTAGAAATTTCCCTTATTTTGGGGCAAAATTGCAGAAATTTCACTTATTTCAGCGTAATAATTCAGAAATTCCCCTTATTTTGGGGCAAAAAAGACAGAAATTTCCTTTGTTTTGGGGGGAAAAGACAGAAATTCCACTTATTTAGAGGCAAAAAGGCAGAAATTCCTCTGATTTTGGAGCAAAAATGAAGAAATTTCACTTTTTTATGGCAAAAAGTTATGCATTTTCCCTATTTTCAGGGAAAAAGGCAGAAATTCCCCGTATTTTGGAGCAAAATTGCAGAAATTCCCCTAATTTTGGGGCAAAATGTAGAAATTCCCTTTATTTTGGGGCAAAAATCAGAAATTCCCCTTATTTTGGGGCAAAATTCCAGAAATTTTCTTTACTTTGGAGCAAAATTGCAGGAATTTAACTTATTTTGGGGCAAAATTGCAGAAATTTCTCTTATTTGGGGCAAAATTTCAGAAATTTCATTTATTTTCAGGTAAAAAGGCTGAAATTTCCTTTATTTTGGGGCAAAAAAAGAGAAATTACTCTTATTTTGGAGCAAAATTGCAGTAATTTTTCTTATTTTGGGGCAAAAAGGCAGAAATTCCGTATATTTTATGGCAAAAAAGAAGAAATTTCCTTTATTTTGAGGAATTAAGGTTGAAATTCGCCTTGTTTGGGGGCAAAAAGGCTGAAATTCCCCTTATTTGGGGGCAAAAAGGCAGAAATTTCACTTTTTTTGTGACAAAATTGCAGAAATTTCATTATTTCAAAGAAAAAAGGCAGAAATTTTCCTTATTTTGGGTCAAAAAAGAAGAAATTCCTAATATTTTGTGGCAAAAATGCAGAAATTCCCTTTATTTTGAGGTAAAAAGGCTTGAATTCCCCTTATTTGGGACAAAAAGGCAGAAATTTACCTTATGTTGGGGCAAAATTGCAGAAATTTCACTTATTTCAGGGAAAAAACGCAGAAATTTTCCTTATTTTGGGCAAAAAGGCAGAAATTCTTTTTGTTTTGGGAAAAAAATACAGAAATTCCACTTATCTAGAGGCAAAAAGGCAGAAATTTTCTTTATTTTGGAGCAAAAATGAAGTAATTTCCCTTTTTTATAGCAAAAAGGTATGCATTCCCCTTATTTTCGGGCAAAAAGGCAAAAATTCACCGTATTTTGGAGCAAAATTGCTGACATTCCCCTAATTTTGGGGCAAAAGTCAGAAATTCCCTTTATTTTGGGGCAAAAATCAGAAATTCCCCTTATTTTGGGGCAAAATTTCAGAAATTTCCTTTAATTTTGGGCAAAATTGCAGAAATTTCACTTATTTTGCGACAAAATTGCAAAAATTTTTCTTATTATGGGGCAAAAATGCAGAAATTTCCCTTATTTTGGGGCAAAATTGCAGAAATTTCACTTATTTTGTGACAAAATTGCAGAAATTTCACTTGTTTCAGAAAAAAAAGGCAGAAATTTTCCTTATTTTGGGGCAAAAACGCAGAAATTCCTAATATTTTGTGGCAAAAATGCAGAAATTTCCCTTATTTGGAGGTAAAAAGGCTTGAATTCCCCTTATTTGGGGCAAATAGGCAGAAATTTCCCTTATGTTGGGGCAAAATTGCAGAAATTTCACTTATTTCAGGGAAAAAACGCAGAAATTTTCCTTATTTTGGGCAAAAAGGCAGAAATTCTTTTTGTTTTGGGAAAAAAATACAGAAATTCCACTTATTAGAGGCAAAAAGGCAGAAATTCCCTTTATTTTGGAGCAAAAATGAAGTAATTTCCCTTTTTTATGGCAAAAAGGTATGCATTTCCCTTATTTTCGGGCAAAAAGGCAAAAATTCACCGTATTTTGGAGCAAAATTGCTGACATTCCCCTAAATTTGGGGCAAAAGTCAGAAATTCCCTTTATTTTGTGGAAAAATCAGAAATTCCCCTTATTTTGGGGCAAAATTTCAGAAATTTCCCTTATTTTTGGGCAAAATTGCAGAAATTTCACTTATTTTGCGACAAAATTGCAGAAATTTTTCTTATTATGGGGCAAAAAGGCAGAAATTCTGTAAATTTTGTGGCAAAAATGCAGAAATTCCCCTTATTTTGAGGTAAAAAGGCTGAAATTCCCCTTATTTGGGGGCAAAAAGGCAGAAATTTCCCTTATTTTGGGGCAAAATTGCAGAAAATTTACTTATTTCAGGGTAATAAGTCAGAAATTCCCCTTATTTTGGGGCAAAAAAGACAGAAATTCCCTTTGTTTTGGGGGAAAAAGACAGAAATTCCACTTATTTATAGGCAAAAAGGCAAAAATTCCACTTATTTTTTAGAAAAATGAAATATTTCTTGTTTATATGGCAAAAAGGTATGCATTCCCCTTATTTTCGTGTAAAAAGGAAGAAATTCCCCGTATTTTGGAGCAAAATTGCAGAAATTCCCCTAAATGTGGGGCAAAAAGGCAGAAATTCCCTATATGTTTAGGCAAAAAGAGAGATTCTCCTTATTTTGGGGAAAAACTCAGAAATTGCACTTATTTTGGGGCAAAATTCCAGAAATTTCCCTTATTTTGAGGCAAAATTGCAGAAATTTCACTTATTTTGGCGCAAAATTGCAGAAATTTCACTTATTTCAGAGAAAAAAGGCAGAAATTTTCCTTATTTTAGGGCAAAAAGGCAGAAATTCCTTATATTTTTTGGCAAAAATGCAGAAATTCCTCTTATTTTGAGGTAAAAAGGCTGAAATTCCCCTTATTTGAGGGCAAAAAGGCAGAAATTTCCCTTATTTTGGGGCAAAATTGCAGAAATTTTACTTATTTCAGGGTAATAAGTCAGAAATTCCCCTTATTTTGGGGCAAAAAATACAGAAATTCCCTTTGTTTTGGGGGAAAAAACAGAAATTCCACTTATTTAGAGGCAAAAAGGCAGAAATTCCCCTTATTTTTGAGAAAAATGAAGAAATTTCTCTTTTATATGGCAAAAAGGTATGCATTCCCCTTATTTTCGTGCAAAAAGGAAGAAATTCCCCGTATTTTGGAGCAAAATTGCAGAAATTCCTCTAATTGTGGGGCAAAAAGTCAGAAATTCCCTATATGTTTGGGCAAAAAGACAGATTCTCCTTAGTTTAGGCAAAAACTCAGAAATTCAACTTATTTTGGGGCAAAATTGCAGAAATTTCACTTATTTCAGGGGCAAAAAGCCAGAAATTTTCCTTATTTTGTGGCAAAAAGGCAGAAACTCCTATAATTTTGTGGCAAAAATGCAGAAATTCCCCTTATTTTGAGGTAAAACGCTGAAATTCTTTTTATTTGGAGGCAAAAAGGCAGAAATTTCCCTTAGTTTGGGGCAAAATTGCAGAAATTTCACTTATTTCAGCGTAATATTTCAGTAATTCCCCTTATTTTGGGGCAAAAAAGACAGAAATTTCCTTTGTTTTGAGGGGAAAAGACAGAAATTCCAATTATTTAGAGGCAAAAAGGCAGAAATTCCCCTTATTTTGGAGCAAAAATGAAGAAATTTCACTTTTTTATGGCAAAAAGTTATGCATTTTCCCTATTTTCAGGCAAAAAGGCAGAAATTCCCCGTATTTTGGAGCAAAATTGCAGAAATTCCCCTAATTTTGGGGCAAAATGCAGAAATTCCCTTTATTTTGGGGCAAAAATCAGAAATTCCCCTTATTTTGGGGCAAAATTCCAGAAATTTTCTTTACTTTGGAGCAAAATTGCAGGAATTTTACTTATTTTGGGGCAAAATTGCAGAAATTTCTCTTATTTGGGGCAAAATTTCAGAAATTTCATTTATTTTCAGGTAAAAAGGCTGAAATTTCCTTTATTTTGGGGCAAAAAAAGAGAAATTCCCCTTATTTTGGGGCAAAATTGCAGTAATTTTTCTTATTTTGGGGCAAAAAGGCAGAAATTCCGTATATTTTATGGCAAAAAGGAAGAAATTTCCCTTATTTTGAGGAATTAAGGTTGAAATTCGCCTTGTTTGGGGGCAAAAAGGCTGAAATTCCCCTTATTTAAGGGCAAAAAGGCAGAAATTTCACTTATTTTGTGACAAAATTGCAGAAATTTCACTTATTTCAGAGAAAAAAGGCAGAAATTTTCCTTATTTTGGGGCATAAAAGCAGAAATTCCTAATATTTTGTGGCAAAAATGCAGAAATTTCACTTATTTGGAGGTATAAAGGCTTGAATTCCCCTTATTTGGGGCATAAAGGCAGAAATTTCCCTTATGTTGGGGCAAAATTGCAGAAATTTCACTTATTTCAGGGAAAAAAGGCAAAAATTTTCCTTATTTTGGGCAAAAGGGCAGAAATTCTTTTTGTTTTGGGAAAAAAATATAGAAATTCCACTTATTTAGAGGCAAAGAGGCAGAAATTCCCTTTATTTTGGAGCAAAAATGAAGTAATTTCCCTTTTCTATGGCAAAAAGCTATGCATTCCCCTTATTTTCGGGCAAAAAGGCAAAAATTCACCGTATTTTCTATCAAAATTGCTGACATTCCCCTAATTTTGGGGCAAAAGTCAGAAATTCCTTTTATTTTGGGGCAAAAATCAGAAATTCCTCTTATTTTGGGGCAAAATTTCAAAAATTTCCCTTATTTTGGGGCAAAATTGCAGAAATTTCACTTATTTTGCGACAAAATTGCAGAAATTTTTCTTATTATGGGGCAAAAAGGCAGAAATTCTGTAAATTTTGTTCCAAAAATGCAGAAATTCCCCTTATTTTGAGGTCAAAAGGCTTAAATTTTCCTTATTTGGGGGCAAAAAGGCAGAAATTTCCCTTATGTTGGGGCAAAATTGCAGAAATTTCACTTATTTCAGGGAAAAAAGGCAAAAATTTTCCTTATTTTGGGCAAAAGGGCAGAAATTCTTTTTGTTTTGGGAAAAAAATATAGAAATTCCACTTATTTAGAGGCAAAGAGGCAGAAATTCCCCTTATTTTGGGGCAAAAAAGACAGAAATTCCCTTTGTTTTGGGGGAAAAAGACAGAAATTCCACTTATTTAGAGGCAAAAAGGCAGAAATTCCCCTTATTTTTTAGAAAAATGAAATATTTCTCTTTTATATGGCAAAAAGGTATGCATTCCCCTTATTTTCGTGCAAAAAGAAAGAAATTCCCCGTATTTTGGAGCAAAATTGCAGAAATTCCCCTAATTGTGAGGCAAAAAGGCAGAAATTCCCTATATGTTTAGGCAAAAAGAGAGATTCTCCTTATTTTGGGGATAAACTCAGAAATTGCACTTATTTTTGGGCAAAATTCCAGAAATTTCCCTTATTTTTGGGCAAAATTGCAGAAATTTCACTTATTTTGGCGCAAAATTGCAGAAATGTCACTTATTTCAGAGAAAAAAGGCAGAAATTTTCCTTATTTTAGGGCAAAAAGGCAGAAATTCCTTATATTTTTTGGCAAAAATGCAGAAATTCCTCTTATTTTGAGGTAAAAAGGCTGAAATTCCCCTTATTTGGGGGCAAAAATGCAGAAATTTCCCTTATTTTGGGGCAAAATTGCAGAAAATTTACTTATTTCAGGGTAATAAGTCAGAAATTCCCCTTATTTTGGGGCAAAAAGACAGAAATTCCCTTTGTTTTGGGGGAAAAAACAGAAATTCCACTTATTTAGAGGCAAAAGGCAGAAATTCCCCTTATTTGTGAGAAAAATGAAGAAATTTCTTTTTTATATGGCAAAAAGGTATGCATTCCCCTTATTTTCATGCAAAAAGGAAGAAATTCCCCGTATTTTGGAGCAAAATTGCAGCAATTCCCCTAATTGTGGGGCAAAAAGTCAGAAATTCCCTATATGTTTGGGCAAAAAGACAGATTCTCCTTATTTTGGGGAAAAACTCAGAAATTGCACTTATTTTGGGGCAAAATTGCAGAAATTTCACTTATTTCTGGGTAAAAAAGCCAGAAATTTTCCTTATTTTGTGGCAAAAAGGCAGAAATTCCTATAATTTTGTGGCAAAAATGCAGAAATTCCCCTTATTTTGAGGTAAAATGCTGAAATTCTTTTTATTTGGAGGCAAAAAGGCAGAAATTTTCCCTTATTTTGGGGCAAAATTGCAGAAATTTCACTTATTTCAGCGTAATAATTCAGAAATTCCCCTTATTTTGGGGCAAAAAAGACAGAAATTTCATTTATATTTGGGGAAAAGGCAGAAATTCCACTTATTTAGAGGCAAAAAGGCAGAAATTTCCCTTATTTTGGAGCAAAAATGAAGAAATTTTACTTTTTTATGGCAAAAAGTTATGCATTTTCCTTATTTTCAGGCAAAAAGGCAGAAATTCCCCGTATTTTGGAGCAAAATTGCAGAAATTCCCCTAATTTTGGGGCAAAATGCAGAAATTCCCTTTATTTTGGGGCAAAAATCAGAAATTCCCCTTATTTTGGGGCAAAATTCCAGAAATTTTCTTGACTTTCGAGCAAAATTGCAGGAATTTAACTTATTTTGGGGCAAAATTGCAGAAATTTCTCTTATTTGGGGCAAAATTTCAAAAATTTCATTTATTTTCAGGTAAAAAGGCTGAAATTTCCTTTATTTTGGGGCAAAAAAAGAGAAATTACCCTTATTTTGGGGCAAAATTGCAGTAATTTTTCTTATTTTGGGGCATAAAGGCAGAAATTCCGTATATTTTATGGCAAAAAGGAAAAATTTCCCCTATTTTGGAAAATTAAGGTTGAAATTCGCCTTGTTTGGGGGCAAAAAGGCTGAAATTCCCCTTATTTGGGGGCAAAAAGGCAGAAATTTCACTTATTTTGTGACAAAATTGCAGAAATTTCACTTATTTCAGAGAAAAAAGGCAGAAATTTTCCTTATTTTGGGGCAAAAAAGCAGAAATTCCTAATATTTTGTGGCAAAAATGCAGAAATTTCCCTTATTTGGAGGTAAAAAGGCTTGAATTCCCCTTATTTGGGGCAAAAGGGCAGAAATTTCCCTTATGTTGGGGCAAAATTGCAGAAATTTCACTTATTTCAGGGAAAAAAGGCAGAAATTTTCCTTATTTTGGGCAAAAAGGCAGAAATTCTTTTTGTTTTGGGAAAAAAATACAAAAATTCCACTTATTTAGAGGCAAAAAGGCAGAAATTCCCTTTATTTTGGAGCAAAAATGAAGTAATTTCCCTTTTTTATGGCAAAAAGGTATGCATTCCTCTTATTTTCGGGCAAAAAGGCAATAATTCACAGTATTTTGGAGCAAAATTGCTGACATTCCCCTAATTTTGGGGCAAAAGTCAGAAATTCCCTTTATTTTGTGGCAAAAATCAGAAATTCCCCTTATTTTGGGGCAAAATTTCAGAAATTTCCCTTATTTTGGGGCAAAATTGCAGAAATTTCCTTTGTTTTGGGAGGAAAATACAGAAATTCCACTTATTTAGAGGCAAAAAGGAAGAAATTCCCCTTATTTTGGAGCAAAAATGAAGAAATTTCACTTTTTTATGGCAAAAAGTTATGCATTTTCCCTATTTTCAGGGAAAAAGGCAGAAATTCCCCGTACTTTGGAGCAAAATTGCAGAAATTCCCCTAATTTTGGGGCAAAATGTAGAAATTCCCTTTATTTTGGGGCAAAAATCAGAAATTCCCGTTATTTTGGGGCAAAATTCCAGAAATTTTCTTTACTTTGGAGCAAAATTGCAGGAATTTAACTTATTTTGGGGCAAAATTGCAGAAATTTCTCTTATTTGGGGCAAAATTTCAGAAATTTCATTTATTTTCAGGTAAAAGGGCTGAAATTTCCTTTATTTTGGGGCAAAAAAAGAGAATTTACCCTTATTTTGGGGCAAAATTGCAGTAATTTTTTTTATTTTGGGGCAAAAAGGCAGAAATTCCGTATATTTTATGGCAAAAAGGAAGAAATTTCCCTTATTTTGAGGAATTAAGGTTGAAATTCGCCTTGTTTGGGGGCAAAAAGGCTGAAATTCCCCTTATTTGGGGGCAAAAAGGCAGAAATTTCACTTATTTTGTGACAAAATTGCAGAAATTTCACTTATTTCAGAGAAAAAAGGCAGAAATTTTCCTTATTTTGGGGCAAAAAAGCAGAAATTCCTAATATTTTGTGGCAAAAATGCAGAAATTTCCCTTATTTGGAGGTAAAAAGGCTTGAATTCCCCTTATTTGGGGCAAAAGGGCAGAAATTTCCCTTATGTTGGGGCAAAATTGCAGAAATTTCACTTATTTCAGGGAAAAAAGGCAGAAATTTTCCTTATTTTGGGCAAAAAGGCAGAAATTCTTTTTGTTTTGGGAAAAAAATACAAAAATTCCACTTATTTAGAGGCAAAAAAGCAGAAATTCCCTTTATTTTAAAGCAAAAATGAAGTAATTTCCCTTTTTTATGGCAAAAAGGTATGCATTCCCCTTATTTTCGGGCAAAAAGGCAATAATTCACAGTATTTTGGAGCAAAATTGCTGACATTCCCCTAATTATGGGGCAAAAGTCAGAAATTCCCTTTATTTTGGGGCAAAAATCAGAAATTCCCCTTATTTTCGGGCAAAATTTCAGAAATTTCCTTTATTTTGGGGCAAAATTGCAGAAATTTCCTTTGTTTTGGGAGGAAAATACAGAAATTCCACTTATTTAGAGGCAAAAAGGAAGAAATTCCCCTTATTTTGGAGCAAAAATGAAGAAATTTCACTTTTTTATGGCAAAAAGTTATGCATTTTCCCTATTTTCAGGGAAAAAGGCAGAAATTCCCCGTATTTTGGAGCAAAATTGCAGAAATTCCCCTAATTTTGGGGCAAAATGTAGAAATTCCCTTTATTTTGGGGCAAAAATCAGAAATTCCCCTTATTTTGGGGCAAAATTCCAGAAATTTTCTTTACTTTGGAGCAAAATTGCAGGAATTTAACTTATTTTGGGGCAAAATTGCAGAAATTTCTCTTATTTGGGGCAAAATTTCAGAAATTTCATTTATTTTCAGGTAAAAGGGCTGAAATTTCCTTTATTTTGGGGCAAAAAAAGAGAAATTACCCTTATTTTGGGGCAAAATTGCAGTAATTTTTTTTATTTTGGGGCAAAAAGGCAGAAATTCCATATATTTTATGGCAAAAAGGAAGAAATTTCCCTTATTTTGAGGAATTAAGGTTGAAATTCGCCTTGTTTGGGGGCAAAAAGGCTGAAATTCCCCTTATTTGGGGGCAAAAAGGCAGAAATTTCACTTATTTTGTTACAAAATTGCAGAAATTTCACTTATTTCAGAGAAAAAAAGGCAGAAATTTTCCTTATTTTGGGGCAAAAAAGCAGAAATTCCTAATATTTTGTGGCAAAAATGCAGAAATTTCACTTATTTGGAGGTATAAAGGCTTGAATTCCCCTTATTTCGGGCATAAAGGCAGAAATTTCCCTTATGTTGGGGCAAAATTGCAGAAATTTCACTTATTTCAGGGAAAAAAGGCAAAAATTTTCCTTATTTTGGGCAAAAAGGCAGAAATTCTTTTTGTTTTGGGAAAAAAATACAGAAATTCCACTTATTTAGAGGCAAAGAGGCAGAAATTCCCTTTATTTTGGAGCAAAAATGAAGTAATTTCCCTTTTCTATGGCAAAAAGGTATGCATTCCCCTTATTTTCGGGCAAAAAGGCAAAAATTCACCGTATTTTCTAGCAAAATTGCTGACATTCCCCTAATTTTGGGGCAAAAGTCAGAAATTCCTTTTATTTTGGGGCAAAAATCAGAAATTCCCCTTATTTTGGGGCAAAATTTCAAAAATTTCCCTTATTTTGGGGCAAAATTGCAGAAATTTCACTTATTTTGCGACAAAATTGCAGAAATTTTTCTTATTATGGGGCAAAAAGGCAGAAATTCTGTAAATTTTGTTCCAAAAATGCAGAAATTCCCCTTATTTTGAGGTCAAAAGGCTTAAATTCCCCTTATTTGGGGGCAAAAAGGCAGAAATTTCCCTTATTTTGGGGCAAAATTGCAGAAAATTTACTTATTTCAGGGTAATAAGTCAGAAATTCCCCTTATTTTGGGGCAAAAAAGACAGAAATTCCCTTTGTTTTGGGGGAAAAAGACAGAAATTCCACTTATTTAGAGGCAAAAAGGCAGAAATTCCCCTTATTTTTTAGAAAAATGAAATATTTCTCTTTTATATGGCAAAAAGGTATGCATTCCCCTTATTTTCGTGCAAAAAGGAAGAAATTCCCCGTATTTTGGAGCAAAATTGCAGAAATTCCCCTAATTGTGAGGCAAAAAGGCAGAAATTCCCTATATGTTTAGGCAAAAAGAGAGATTCTCCTTATTTTGGGGATAAACTCAGAAATTGCACTTATTTTTGGGCAAAATTCCAGAAATTTCCCTTATTTTTGGGCAAAATTGCATAAATTTCACTTATTTTGGCGCAAAATTGCAGAAATTTCACTTATTTCAGAGAAAAAAGGCAGAAATTTTCCTTATTTTAGGGCAAAAAGGCAGAAATTCCTTATATATTTTGGCAAAAATGCAGAAATTCCTCTTATTTTGAGGTAAAAAGGCTGAAATTCCCCTTATTTGGGGGCAAAAATGCAGAAATTTCCCTTATTTTGGGGCAAAATTGCAGAAAATTTACTTATTTCAGGGTAATAAGTCAGAAATTCCCCTTATTTTGGGGCAAAAAAGACAGAAATTCCCTTTGTTTTGGGGGAAAAAACAGAAATTCCACTTATTTAGGGGCAAAAAGGCAGAAAATCCCCTTATTTGTGAGAAAAATGAAGAAATTTCTTTTTTTATGGCAAAAAGGTATGCATTCCCCTTATTTTCGTGCAAAAAGGAAGAAATTCCCCGTATTTTGGAGCAAAATTGCAGAAATTCCCCTAATTGTGGGGCAAAAAGTCAGAAATTCCCTATATGTTTGGGCAAAAAGACAGATTCTCCTTATTTTGGGGAAAAACTCAGAAATTGAACTTATTTTGGGGCAAAATTGCAGAAATTTCACTTATTTCTGGGGAAAAAAGCCAGAAATTTTCCTTATTTTGTGGCAAAAAGGCAGAAATTCCTATAATTTTGTGGCAAAAATGCAGAAATTCCCCTTATTTTGAGGTAAAATGCTGAAATTCTTTTTATTTGGAGGCAAAAAGGCAGAAAATTTCCCTTATTTTGGGGCAAAATTGCAGAAATTTCACTTATTTCAGCGTAATAATTCAGAAATTCCCCTTATTTTGGGGCAAAAGAGACAGAAATTTCTTTTGTTTTGGGGGGAAAAGACAGAAATTCCACTTATTTAGAGGCAAAAAGGCAGAAATTTCCCTTATTTTGGAGCAAAAATGAAGAAATTTTACTTTTTTATGGCAAAAAGTTATGCATTTTCCTTATTTTCAGGCAAAAAGGCAGAAATTCCCCGTATTTTGGAGCAAAATTGCAGAAATTCCCCTAATTTTGGGGCAAAATGCAGAAATTCCCTTTATTTTGGGGCAAAAATCAGAAATTTCCCTTATTTTGGGGCAAAATTCCAGAAATTTTCTTTTCTTTGGAGCAAAATTGCAGGAATTTTACTTATTTTGGGGCAAAATTGCAGAAATTTCTCTTATTTGGGGCAAAATTTCAGAAATTTCATTTATTTTCAGGTAAAAAGGCTGAAATTTCCTTTATTTTGGGGCAAAAAAAGAGAAATTCCCCTTATTTTGGGGCAAAATTGCAGTAATTTTTCTTATTTTGGGGCAAAAAGGCAGAAATTCCGTATATTTTATGGAAAAAGGAAGAAATTTCCCTTATTTTGAGGAATTAAGGTTGAAATTCGCCTTGTTTGGGGGCAAAAAGGCTGAAATTCCCCTTATTTGGGGGCAAAAAGGCAGAAATTTCACTTATTTTGTGACAAAATTGCAGAAATTTCACTTATTTCAGAGAAAAAAGGCAGAAATTTTCCTTATTTTGGGGCAAAAAAGCAGAAATTCCTAATATTTTGTGGCAAAAATGCAGAAATTTCACTTATTTGGAGGTATAAAGGCTTGAATTCCCCTTATTTGGGGCATAAAGGCAGAAATTTCCCTTATGTTGGGGCAAAATTGCAGAAATTTCACTTATTTCAGGGAAAAAAGGCAAAAATTTTCCTTATTTTGGGCAAAAAGGCAGAAATTCTTTTTGTTTTGGGAAAAAAATACAGAAATTCCACTTATTTAGAGGCAAAGAGGCAGAAATTCCCTTTATTTTGGAGCAAAAATGAAGTAATTTCCCTTTTCTATGGCAAAAAGCTATGCATTCCCCTTATTTTCGGGCAAAAAGGCAAAAATTCACCGTATTTTCTAGCAAAATTGCTGACATTCCCCTAATTTTGGGGCAAAAGTCAGAAATTCCTTTTATTTTGGGGCAAAAATCAGAAATTCCCCTTATTTTGGGGCAAAATTTCAAAAATTTCCCTTATTTTGGGGCAAAATTGCAGAAATTTCACTTATTTTGCGACAAAATTGCAGAAATTTTTCTTATTATGGGGCAAAAAGGCAGAAATTCTGTAAATTTTGTTCCAAAAATGCAGAAATTCCCCTTATTTTGAGGTCAAATGCTGAATTTCCCCTTATTTGGGGGCAAAAAGGCAGAAATTTCCCTTATTTTGGGGCAAAATTGCAGAAAATTTACTTATTTCAGGGTAATAAGTCAGAAATTCCCCTTATTTTGGGGCAAAAAAGACAGAAATTCCCTTTGTTTTGGGGGAAAAAGACAGAAATTCCACTTATTTAGAGGCAAAAAGGCAGAAATTCCCCTTATTTTTTAGAAAAATGAAATATTTCTCTTTTATATGGCAAAAAGGTATGCATTCCCCTTATTTTCGTGCAAAAAGGAAGAAATTCCCCGTATTTTGGAGCAAAATTGCAGAAATTCCCCTAATTGTGAGGCAAAAAGGCAGAAATTCCCTATATGTTTAGGCAAAAAGAGAGATTCTCCTTATTTTGGGGATAAACTCAGAAATTACACTTATTTTTGGGCAAAATTCCAGAAATTTCCCTTATTTTTGGGCAAAATTGCAGAAATTTCACTTATTTTGGCGCAAAATTGCAGAAATTTCAATTATTTCGGGGAAAAAAGGCAGAAATTTTCCTTATTTTAGGGCAAAAAGGCAGAAATTCCTTATATTTTTTGGCAAAAATGCAGAAATTCCTCTTATTTTGAGGTAAAAAGGCTGAAATTCCCCTTATTTGGGGGCAAAAATGCAGAAATTTCCCTTATTTTGGGGCAAAATTGCAGAAAATTTACTTATTTCAGGGTAATAAGTCAGAAATTCCCCTTATTTTGGGGCAAAAAAGACAGAAATTCCCTTTGTTTTGGGGGAAAAAACAGAAATTCCACTTATTTAGGGGCAAAAAGGCAGAAAATCCCCTTATTTGTGAGAAAAATGAAGAAATTTCTTTTTTTATGGCAAAAAGGTATGCATTCCCCTTATTTTCGTGCAAAAAGGAAGAAATTCCCCGTATTTTGGAGCAAAATTGCAGAAATTCCCCTAATTGTGGGGCAAAAAGTCAGAAATTCCCTATATGTTTGGGCAAAAAGACAGATTCTCCTTATTTTGGGGAAAAACTCAGAAATTGCACTTATTTTGGGGCAAAATTGCAGAAATTTCACTTATTTCTGGGGAAAAAAGCCAGAAATTTTCCTTATTTTGTGGCAAAAAGGCAGAAATTCCTATAATTTTGTGGCAAAAATGCAGAAATTCCCCTTATTTTGAGGTAAAATGCTGAAATTCTTTTTATTTGGAGGCAAAAAGGCAGAAAATTTCCCTTATTTTGGGGCAAAATTGCAGAAATTTCACTTATTTCAGCGTAATAATTCAGAAATTCCCCTTATTTTGGGGCAAAAGAGACAGAAATTTCTTTTGTTTTGGGGGGAAAAGACAGAAATTCCACTTATTTAGAGGCAAAAAGGCAAAAATTTCCCTTATTTTGGAGCAAAAATGAAGAAATTTTACTTTTTTATGGCAAAAAGTTATGCATTTTCCTTATTTTCAGGCAAAAAGGCAGAAATTCCCCGTATTTTGGAGCAAAATTGCAGAAATTCCCCTAATTTTGGGGCAAAATGCAGAAATTCCCTTTATTTTGGGGCAAAAATCAGAAATTCCCCTTATTTTGGGGCAAAATTCCAGAAATTTTCTTTTCTTTGGAGCAAAATTGCAGGAATTTTACTTATTTTGGGGCAAAATTGCAGAAATTTCTCTTATTTGGGGCAAAATTTCAGAAATTTCATTTATTTTCAGGTAAAAAGGCTGAAATTTCCTTTATTTTGGGGCAAAAAAAGAGAAATTCCCCTTATTTTGGGGCAAAATTGCAGTAATTTTTCTTATTTTGGGGCAAAAAGGCAGAAATTCCGTATATTTTATGGAAAAAGGAAGAAATTTCCCTTATTTTGAGGAATTAAGGTTGAAATTCGCCTTGTTTGGGGGCAAAAAGGCTGAAATTCCCCTTATTTGGGGGCAAAAAGGCAGAAATTTCACTTATTTTGTGACAAAATTGCAGAAATTTCACTTATTTCAGAGAAAAAAGGCAGAAATTTTCCTTATTTTGGGGCAAAAAAGCAGAAATTCCTAATATTTTGTGGCAAAAATGCAGAAATTTCACTTATTTGGAGGTATAAAGGCTTGAATTCCCCTTATTTGGGGCATAAAGGCAGAAATTTCCCTTATGTTGGGGCAAAATTGCAGAAATTTCACTTATTTCAGGGAAAAAAGGCAAAAATTTTCCTTATTTTGGGCAAAAAGGCAGAAATTCTTTTTGTTTTGGGAAAAAAATACAGAAATTCCACTTATTTAGAGGCAAAGAGGCAGAAATTCCCTTTATTTTGGAGCAAAAATGAAGTAATTTCCCTTTTCTATGGCAAAAAGCTATGCATTCCCCTTATTTTCGGGCAAAAAGGCAAAAATTCACCGTATTTTCTAGCAAAATTGCTGACATTCCCCTAATTTTGGGGCAAAAGTCAGAAATTCCTTTTATTTTGGGGCAAAAATCAGAAATTCCCCTTATTTTGGGGCAAAATTTCAAAAATTTCCCTTATTTTGGGGCAAAATTGCAGAAATTTCACTTATTTTGCGACAAAATTGCAGAAATTTTTCTTATTATAGGGTAAAAAGACAGAAATTCTGTAAATTTTGTTCCAAAAATGCAGAAATTCCCCTTATTTTGAGGTCAAAAGGCTGAATTTCCCCTTATTTGGGGGCAAAAAGGCAGAAATTTCCCTTATTTTGGGGCAAAATTGCAGAAAATTTACTTATTTCAGGGTAATAAGTCAGAAATTCCCCTTATTTTGGGGCAAAAAAGACAGAAATTCCCTTTGTTTTGGGGGAAAAAGACAGAAATTCCACTTATTTAGAGGCAAAAAGGCAGAAATTCCCCTTATTTTTTAGAAAAATGAAATATTTCTCTTTTATATGGCAAAAAGGTATGCATTCCCCTTATTTTCGTGCAAAAAGGAAGAAATTCCCCGTATTTTGGAGCAAAATTGCAGAAATTCCCCTAATTGTGAGGCAAAAAGGCAGAAATTCCCTATATGTTTAGGCAAAAAGAGAGATTCTCCTTATTTTGGGGATAAACTCAGAAATTGCACTTATTTTTGGGCAAAATTCCAGAAATTTCCCTTATTTTTGGGCAAAATTGCAGAAATTTCACTTATTTTGGCGCAAAATTGCAGAAATTTCACTTATTTCAGAGAAAAAAGGCAGAAATTTTCCTTATTTTAGGGCAAAAAGGCAGAAATTCCTTATATTTTTTGGCAAAAATGCAGAAATTTCTCTTATTTTGAGGTAAAAAGGCTGAAATTCCCCTTATTTGGGGGCAAAAATGGAGAAATTTCCCTTATTTTGGGGCAAAATTGCAGAAAATTTACTTATTTCAGGGTAATAAGTCAGAAATTTTCCTTATTTTGGGGCAAAAAAGACAGAAATTCCCTTTGTTTTGGGGGAAAAAACAGAAATTCCAATTATTTAGAAGCAAAAAGGCAGAAATTCCCCTTATTTGTGAGAAAAATGAAGAAATTTCTTTTTTATATGGCAAAAAGTTATGCATTCCCCTTATTTTCGTGCAAAAAGGAAGAAATTCCCCGTATTTTGGAGCAAAATTGCAGAAATTCCCCTAATTGTGGGGCAAAAAGTCAGAAATTCCCTATATGTTTGGGCAAAAAGACAGATTCTCCTTATTTTGGGGAAAAACTCAGAAATTGCACTTATTTTGGGGCAAAATTGCAGAAATTTCACTTATTTCAGCGTAATAATTCAGAAATTCCCCTTATTTTGGGGCAAAAAAGACAGAAATTTCTTTTGTTTAGGGGGGAAAAGACAGAAATTCCACTTATTTAGAGGCAAAAAGGCAGAAATTTCCCTTATTTTGGAGCAAAAATGAAGAAATTTTACTTTTTTATGGCAAAAAGTTATGCATTTTCCTTATTTTCAGGCAAAAAGGCAGAAATTCCCCGTATTTTGGAGCAAAATTGCAGAAATTCCCCTAATTTTGGGGCAAAATGCAGAAATTCCCTTTATTTTGGGGCAAAAATCAGAAATTCCCCTTATTTTGGGGCAAAATTCCAGAAATTTTCTTTACTTTGGAGCAAAATTGCAGGAATTTTACTTATTTTGTGGCAAAATTGCAGAAATTTCTCTTATTTGGGGCAAAATTTCAGAAATTTCATTTATTTTCAGGTAAAAAGGCTGAAATTTCCTTTATTTTGGGGCAAAAAAAGAGAAATTCCCCTTATTTTGGGGCAAAATTGCAGTAATTTTTCTTATTTTGGGGCAAAAAGGCAGAAATTCCGTATATTTTATGGCAAAAAGGAAGAAATTTCCCTTATTTTGAGGAATTAAGGTTGAAATTCGCCTTGTTTGGGGGCAAAAAGGCTGAAATTCCCCTTATTTAGGGGCAAAAAGGCAGAAATTTCACTTATTTTGTGACAAAATTGCAGAAATTTCACTTATTTCAGAGAAAAAAGGCAGAAATTTTCCTTATTTTGGGGCAAAAAAGCAGAAATTCCTAATATTTTGTGGCAAAAATGCAGAAATTTCCCTTATTTGGAGGTAAAAAGGCTTGAATTCCCCTTATTTTGGGCAAAAAGGCAGAAATTTCCCTTATGTTGGGGCAAAATTGCAGAAATTTCACTAATTTCAGGAAAAAAAGGCAGAAATTTTCCTTATTTTTTGCAAAAAGGCAGAAAATCTTTTTGTTTTGAGAAAAAAATACAGAAATTCCACTTATTTAGAGGCAAAAAGGCAGAAATTCCCTTTATTTTGGAGCAAAAATGAAGTAATTTCCGTTTTTTATAGCAAAAAGGTATGCATTCCCCTTATTTTCGGGCAAAAAGGCAAAAATTCACCATATTTTAAAGCAAAATTGCTGACATTCCCCTAATTTTGGGGCAAAAGTCAGAAATTCCCTTATTTTGGGGCAAAAATCAGATAATCACCTTATTTTGAGGTAAAATTTCAGAAATTTCCCTTATTTTGAGGCAAAATTGCAGAAATTTCACTTATTTTGCGACAAAATTGCAGAAATTTTTCTTATTATAGGGTAAAAAGACAGAAATTCTGTAAATTTTGTGGCAAAAATGCAGAAATTCCCCTTATTTTGAGGTCAAAAGGCTGAATTTCCCCTTATTTGGGGGCAAAAAGGCAGAAATTTCCCTTATTTTGGGGCAAAATTGCAGAAAATTTACTTATTTCAGGGTAATAAGTCAGAAATTCCCCTTATTTTGGGGCAAAAAAGACAGAAATTCCCTTTGTTTTGGGGGAAAAAGACAGAAATTCCACTTATTTAGAGGCAAAAAGGCAGAAATTCCCCTTATTTTTTAGAAAAATGAAATATTTCTCTTTTATATGGCAAAAAGGTATGCATTCCCCTTATTTTCGTGCAAAAACGAAGAAATTCCCCCTATTTTGGAGCAAAATTGCAGAAATTCCCCTAATTGTGGGGCAAAAAGGCAGAAATTCCCTATATGTTTAGGCAAAAAAAGAGATTCTCCTTATTTTGGGGAAAAACTCAGAAATTGCACTTATTTGGGGCAGAATTCCAGAAATTTCCCTTATTTTGGGGCAAAATTGCAGAAATTTCACTTATTTCAGAGAAAAAAGGCAGAAATTTTCCTTATTTTAGGGCAAAAAGGCAGAAATTCCTTATATTTTTTGATAAAAATGCAGAAATTCCTCTTATTTTGAGGTAAAAAAGCTGAAATTCCCCTTATTTGGGGGCAAAAAGGCAGAAATTTCCCTTATTTTGGGGCAAAATTGCAGAAAATTTACTTATTTCAGGGTAATAAGTCAGAAATTCCCTTTATTTTGGGGCAAAAAAGTCAGAAATTCCCTTTGTTTTGGGGGAAAAAGACAGAAATTCCACTTATTTAGAGGCAAAAATGCAGAAATTCCCTTTATTTTTGAGCAAAAATGAAGAAATTTCAATTTTTTAAGCTAAAAAGGTATGCATTCACCGTATTTTCGGGCAAAAAGGCAAAAATTCACCGTATTTTGGAGCAAAATTGCAGACATTCCCCTAATTTGGGGCAAAAGTAAGAAATTCCCTTTATTTTGGAGCAAAAATCAGAAATTCCCCTTATTTTGGGGCAAAATTCCAGAAATTTACTTTATTTTGGGGCAAAATTGCAGAAATTTACCTTATTTTGTGGCAAAATTGCAGAAATATCCCTTATTTGGGGCAAAATTGCAGTAATTTCACTTATTTTCAGGTAAAAATGCTGAAATTTCCTTTATTTTGGGGCAAAAAAGGAGAAATTTCCCTTATTTTAGGGCAAAATTGCAGAAATATTCTTTATTATGGGGCCAAAAGGCAGAAATTCCGAATATTTTGTGGCTAAAATGCAGAAATTCCCCTTATTTTGAGGTAAAAAGGCTGAAATTCCCCTTATTTGGGGGCAAAGAGGCAGAAATTTCCCTTATTTTGGGGCAAAATTGCAGAAATTTCACTTATTTCAGGGAAAAAAGGCAAAAATTTTCCTTATTTTGGGCAAAAAGGCAGAAATTCTTTTTGTTTTGGAAAAAAATACAGAAATTCCACTTATTTAGAGGCAAAGAGGCAGAAATTTCCTTTATTTTGGAGCAAAAATGAAGTAATTTCCCTTTTCTATGGCAAAAAGGTATGCATTCCCCTTATTTTCGGGCAAAAAGGCAGAAATTCCCCCTATCTTGGAGCAAAATTGCAGAAATTCCCCTAATTGTGGGGCAAAAAGGGAGAAATTCCCATTGTGTTGGGGCAAAAAGACAGAAATTCTCCTTATTTTGGGGCAAAACTCAGAAATTCCACTTAATTTGGGGAATAATTTCAGAAATTTCACTTATTTCAGAGAAAAGAGGCAGAAATTTGCCTTATTTTGGGGCAAAAAGGCAGAAATTATTAATATTATGTGGCATAAATGCAGAAATCCCCCTTATTTTGAGGTAAAAAGGCTGAAATTCTCTTTATTTGGGTGCAGAAAGAAAGAAATTCCCCTTATTTTGGAGCAAAAAATGAAGAAATTTCCCTTTTATATGGCAAAAAGGTATGCATTCTTCTTATTTTCAGACAAAAAGGCAGAAATTCCCCATATTTTCGGGCAAAATTCAGAAATACCTCTTATTTTGGGGCAAAAAGGCACAAATTTCCCTTATTTTCGGGCAAAATTGCAGAAATTTCATTTATTTCAGGTCAAAAAGTCAGAAATCTTCTCATTTTGGGGCAAAAAGCAGAAATTTCTTTTATTATAGTACAAAATTGAAGAAATTTTCCTTATTTTGGAACAAAAAGGCAGAAATTCCCCATATTTTGGGGCAAAAAGCAGAAATTCTTCTTATTTTGAGGTTAAATGCAGAAATTTTCTTTTATTTAGAGGTAAAATGCAGAAATTCCATAAATATTGGGGGAAAATGCAGAAATTCCCTTTATTTTGGGGCTATAAGGCCGAAATTCCCTGTATTTTGTAGCAAAATTGCAAAAATTCTAATAATTTTTGGGCAAAAAGGCAGAAATTCTCTTTATTTTGGGGCAAAAAGACAGAAAATCTCCTTTTTTCGGGAGCAAAAAGTCAGAAGTTCCTCTTATTTTGGGGCAAAATTGCAGAATTTTTTTTACATTGGTGCAAAATTGCAGAAATTTCCCTTATTTTGGGGCAAAATTGCAGAAATTTCCTTTATATTGGGGCAAAATTGCAGAAATTTCCCTTATTTTGGGGCAAAATTGCAGAAATTTCACTTATTTCAGAAAAAAAGGCAGAAATTTTCCTATTTTGCGGCAAAAAGGCAGAAATTTCTTTTATTTTGGTACAAAATTGCAGAAATTTTTCTTTTTCTGGGGCAAAAAGGCAGAAATTCCCCATATTTTGAGGCAAAAAAGCAGAAATTCCTCTTATTTTGAGATAAAAAGGCTTAAATTCCTTTTATTTTGGGGCAAAAAGTCAGAAATTCCCTTTATTTTGGGGCAAAAAGACAGAAATTTCGTTTATTTTTGGGGAAAAGGCAGAAATTGCACTTATTTTGAGTCAAAAAGTTGGAAAATCTCATTATTAACGGGCAATAATGAAGAAATTTCCCTTTTTTATGGCAAAAAGGTATACATATCTTTTATTTTCGGGCAAAAAGGCAGAAATTACCTGTATTTTGGAGCAAAATTGCAGAAATTTCACTAATTTTAAGGCAAAAATGCACAAATTCCATTTATTTTCGGGTAAAACTGCAGAAATTTCACTTATTTCGCAGCAAAATGGCAGAAATTCCCCATATTTTCGGCGAAAAGGCAGAAAATCCCCGTATTATGGAGCAACATTGCAGAAATTCACCTAATTTTGGGGTAAAAACTACAGTAATTTTCTTTATTTAGGGGCAAAAAGGCAGAAATTCTCCTTATTTTGGGGCAAAATGAAGAAATTCCCCTTATTTTAGGGCAAGATTGAAGAAATTTCCCTTATTTGGGGGCAAAAAACAGAAATTCCCCTTATTTTGGGGCAAAATTGCAGAAATTTCTCATATTATGAGGAAAAATTGCAGAAATTTCTCTTATTATAGGGCAAAATTGCAGAAATTTCACTTATTTCAGAGAAAAAAAGCAAAAATTTTTCTTATTTTCGAACAAAAAGGCTGAAATTCACCTTATTTTGGGGTAAAATTGCAGAAATTTCACATATTTCAGGGCAAAAAGGCAGAAATTTTCCTTATTTTGGGGCAAAAAATCAGAAATTCCCTTTGTTTTGGGGGAAAAAGACAGAAATTCCACTTATTTAGAGGCAAAAGGGCAGAAATTCCCCTTATTTTTGAGCAAAAATGAAGAAATTTCACTTTTTTAAGGCAAAAAGGTATGCATTCCTTTTATTTTCAGGCAAAAATGCAAAAATCACCGTATTTTGGAGCAAAATTGCAGACATTCCCCTAATTTTGGGGCAAAAGTCAGAATTTCCCTTTATTTTGGAGCAAAAATCAGAAATTCCCTTTAATTTGGAGCAAAATTCCAGGAATTTCCTTTATTTTGGGGCAAATTTGCAGAAATTTATTTTATTTTGTGGCAAAATTGCCGAAATTTTTTCTATTGGAGCAAAATTGCAGTAATTTCACTTATTTTCAGTTAAAAAGGCTGAAATTTTCTTTATTTTGGGGCAAAAAAAAAGAAATTCCCCTTATTTTGGGGCAAAATTGCATAAATTTTCCTTATTATGGGGCCAAAAGGCAGAAATTCCGAATATTTTGTGGCAAAAATGCAGAAATTCCACTTATTTTGAGGTAAAAAGGCTGAAATTCTTCTTATATGGAGGCAAAAAGGCAGAAATTTTCCTTATTTTGGGGCAAAATTTCAGAAATTTCACTTATTTCAGGTTAATAAGTCAGAAATTCCCCTTATTTTGGGGCAAAAAAGGCAGAAATTCCCTTTGTTTTGGGGGAAAAAGACAGAAATTCCACTTATTTAGAGGCAAAAAGGCAGAAATTCCCCCTATTTTTGAGCAAAAATGAAGAAATTTCCCTTTTATATGGCCAAAAGGTATGCATTCCTTTTATTTTCGAACAAAAAAGAAGAAATTCCCCGTATTTTGGAGCAAAATTGCAGAAATTCCCCTAATTTTGAGGC
The DNA here is from genome assembly GCF_963924665.1 of Micromys minutus. Lineage (NCBI taxonomy): Eukaryota > Metazoa > Chordata > Mammalia > Rodentia > Muridae > Micromys > Micromys minutus. The sequence continues at coordinate 440,433 of NW_027667330.1, forward strand.
AAAATGCAGAAATTCCCTTTATTTTGGGGCAAAAATCAGAAATTTCCCTTATTTTGGGGCAAAATTCCAGAAATTTTCTTTTCTTTGGAGCAAAATTGCAGGAATTTTACTTATTTTGGGGCAAAATTGCACAAATTTCTCTTATTTGGTGCAAAATTGCAGAAATTTCATTTATTTTAAGGTAAAAAGGCTGAAATTTCCTTTATTTTGGGGCAAAAAGGGAGAAATTCCCCTTATTTTGGGGCAAAATTGCAGTAATTTTTTTTATTTTGGGGCAAAAAGGCAGAAATTCCGTATATTTTGTGGCAAAAAGGAAAAAATTTCCCTTATTTTGAGGTAATAAGGTTGAAATTCGCCTTAATTGGGAGCAAAAAGGCTCAATTCCCCTTATTTGGGGGAAAAATTCCAAAAATTTTCTTTATTTTGGGGCAAAATTGCAGGAATTTACCATATTTTTGGGCAAAATTGCACAAATTTCTCTTATTTGGTGCAAAATTGCAGAAATTTCATTTATTTTCAGGTAAAAAGGCTGAAATTTCCTTTATTTTGGGGCAAAAAGGGAGAAATTCCCCTTATTTTGGGGCAAAATTGCAGTAATTTTTTTTATTTTGGGGCAAAAAGGCAGAAATTCTGTATATTTTGTGGCAAAAAGGAAGAAATTTCCCTTATTTTGAGGTAATAAGGTTGAAATTCGCCTTAATTGGGAGCAAAAAGGCTCAATTCCCCTTATTTGGGGGCAAAAAGGTAGAAATTTCACTTATTTCAGAGAAAAAAAGGCAGAAATTTTCCTTATTTTGGGGCAAAAAAAGCAGAAATTCCTAATATTTTGTGGCAAAAATGCAGAAATTCCCCTTATTTTGAGGTAAAAAGGCTTGAATTCCCCTTATTTGGGGCAAAATGGCATTAATTTCCCTTATGTTGGGGCAAAAATGCAGAAATTTCACTTATTTCAGGGAAAAAAGTCCGAAATTTTCCTTATTTTGGGCAAAAAGGCAGAAAATATCTTTGTTTAGGGAAAAAAAGACTCAAATTCCACTTATTTAGAGGCAAAAAGGCAGAAATTCCCCTTATTTTGGAGCAAAAATGAAGAAATTTCCATTTATTATGGCAAAAAGGTATGCATTCCCCCTATTTTCAGGCAAAAAGGCAGAAATTCCCTGTATTTTGGAGAAAAATTGCAGAAATTCCCCTAATTGTGGGGCAAAAAGCCAGAAATTCCCTATATGTTGGGGCAAAAAGACAGAAATTCTTTTTATTTTGGGGCAAAACTCAGAAATTCCACTTATTTTTGGGCAAAATTCCAGAAATTTCCCTTAATTTGGGGCAAAATTGCAGAAATTTCACTTATTTTGGGGCAAAATTTCAGAAATTTACCTTAGTTGTGGCAAAATTGCAGAAATTTCCCTTATTTGGGGCAAAATTGCAGTAATTTCACTTATTTTCATGTAAAAAGGATAAAATTTCCTTTATTTTGGGGCAAAAAAAGAGAAATTCCCCTTATTTGGGGGGCAAAATTGCAGAAATTTTCCTTATTATGTGGCAAAAGGCAGAATTTCCGAATATTTTGTGGCAAAAATGCAGAAATTCCTCATATATTTTGAGGTAAAAAGGCTGAAATTCCCCTTATTTGGGGGCAAAAATGCAGAAATTTTCTTTATTTTGAAGCAAAATTGCAGAAATTTCACGTATTTCAGGGTAATAAGTCAGAAATTCCCCTTATTTTGGGGCAAAAAAGTCAGAAATTACCTTTGTTATGGGGGAAAAAGACAGAAATTCCACTTATTAAGAGGCAAAACACAGAAATTTCCCTTATTTTGGAGCAATAATGAGGAAATTTCACTTTTTTATGGCAAAAAGTTATGCATTCCCCTTATTTTCAGGCAAAAAGGCAGAAATTCCCCATATCTTGGAGCAAAATTGCAGAAATTCCCCTAATTTTGGGGCAAAATACACAAATTCTCTTTATTTTGGGACAAAAATCAGAAATTCCCCTTATTTTGAGAAAAAATTCCAGTAATTTTCTTTATTTTGGGGCAAAATTGCAGGAATTTACCTTATTTTGGGGCAAAATTGCACAAATTTCTCTTATTTGATGCAAAATTGCAGAAATTTCATTTATTTTCAGGTAAAAAGGCTAAAATATCCTTTATTTTGGAGCAAAAAAGGAGAAATTCCCCTTATTTTGGGGCAAAATTGCAGTAATTTTTCTTATTTTGAAGCAAAAAGGCAGAAATTCCGTATATTTTGCGGCAAAAAAAAAAAAATTTCCCTTATTTTGAGGTAATAAGGTTGAAATGCACCTTATTTGGGGGCAAAAAGGCTCAAATTCTCCTTATTTGGGTGCAAAAATTCAGAAATTTCACTTATTTCAGAGAAAAAAAGCAGAAATTTTCCTTATTTTGGGGCAAAAAGGCACAAATTCCTAGTATTTTGTGGCAAAAATGCAGAAATTCCCCTTATTTTGAGGTAAAAAGGCTTGAATTCCCCTTATTTGTGGCAAAAAGGCAGAAATTTTTCTTATTTTGGGGCAAACTTGCAGAAATTTCACTTATTTCAGGGAAAAAAGTCAGAAATTTTCCTTATTTTGAGGAAAAAGGCAGAAATTTTCTTTGTTTTGGGAAAAAAAGACAGAAATTCCACTTATTTAGAGGCAAAAAGGCAGAAATTCCCCTTATTTTGGAGCAAAAATGAAGAAATTTCCTTTTTTATGGCAAAAAGGTATGCATTCCCCATATTTTCGGGTTAAAAAGGCAGAAATTCCCTGTATTTTGGAGAAAAATTGCAGAAATTCCCCTAATTGTGGGGCAAAATGCAGAAATTCCCTATATGTTGGGGCATAAAGACAGAAATTCTCCTTATTTTGGGGCAAAACTCAGAAATTCCACTTATTTTGGGGCAAAATTCCAGAAATTTCCCTTATTTTGGGGCAAAATTGCAGAAATTTCACTTATTTTGGGGCAAAATTGCAGAAATTTACCTTATTTTGTGGCAAAATTGAAGAAATTTCTTTTATTTGGGGCAAAATTGGAGTAATTTCACTTATTTTCAGGTAAAAAGGCTGAAATTTTCTTTGTTTTGGGACAAAAAAGGAGAAATTTCCCTTATTTTGGGGCAATATTGCAGAAATTTTCCTTACTATGGGGCCAAAAGGCAGAAATTCCAAATATTTTGTGGCAAAAATTCAGAAATTCCCGTAATTTTGAGGTAAAAAGGCTGAAATTCCCCTTATTTGGGGGCAAAAAGGCAGAAATTTTCCTTATTTTGGGGCAAAATTGCAGAAATTTCACTTATTTCAGGGTAATAAGTCAGAAATTCCCCTTATTTTGGGGCAAAAAAGTCAGAAATTACCTTTGTTATGGGGGAAAAAGACAGAAATTCCACTTATTTAGAGGCAAAAAGACCTAAATTCCCCTTATTTTTGAGCAATAATGAGGAAATTTCACTTTTTTATGGCAAAAAGTTATGCATTCCCCTTATTTTCAGGCAAAAAGGCAGAAATTCCCCATATCTTTGAGTAAAATTGCAGAAATTCCCCTAATTGTGGGGCAAAAAGGGAGAAATTCCCTATATGTTGGGACAAAAAGACAGAAATTCTTCTTATTTTGGGGCAAAACTCAGAAATTCCACTTATTTTGGGGCAAAATTGCAGAAATTTCACTTATTTCAGAGAAAAAAAGGCAGAAATTTTTCTTATTTTGGGGCAAAATGGCAGAAATTCCTAATATTTTTTGGCAAAAATGCAGAAATTCCCCTTATTTTTAGGTAAAACGGCTGAAATTCCCCTTATTTGAGTGCAAAAAGGCATAAATTCCCTTTATTTTGGAGCAAAAAATGAAGAAATTTCCCTTTCATATGGCAAAAAGATATGCATTCTTTTTATTTTCAGACAAAAAGGCAGAAATTCCTCATATTTAGGGGCAAAAGGCAGAAATTCCCCTTATTTTGGGGCAAAAAGGCAGAAATTTCCCTTATTTTGGGGCAAAAAAGGCAGAAATTCCCTTTGTTTTGGGGGAAAAAGACAGAAATTCCACTTATTTAGAGGCAAAAAGGCAGAAATTCCCCTTATTTTGGAGCAAAAATGAAAAAATTTCCATTTTATATGGCAAAAAGTTATGCATTCCCCTTATTTTCGGGCAAAAAGGAAGAAATTCCCCGTATTTTGGAGAAAAATTGCAGAAATTCCTCTAATTTTGGGGCAAAATGCAGAAATTCCCTTTATTTCGAAGCAAAAATCAAAAATTCCCCTTATTTTGGGGAAAAATTCCAGAAATTTTCTTTATTTTAGGGCAAAATTGCAAAAATTTACCTTATTTTGGGGCAAAATTGCACAAATTTCTCTTATTTGGTGCAAAATTGCAGAAATTTCATTTATTTTCAGGTAAAAAGGCTGAAATTTCCTTTATTTTGGGGCAAAAAGGGAGAAATTCCATTTATTTTGGGGCAAAATTGCAGTAATTTTTCTTATTTTGGGGCAAATAGGAAGAAATTCCGTTTATTTTGTGGCAAAAAGGAAGAAATTTCCTTTATTTTGAGGTAATAATGTTGAAATTCGCCTTAATTGGGGGCAAAAAGGCTCAAATTCCCCTTATTTGGGGGCAAAAAGGCAGAAATTTCACTTACTTTGGGGTAAAATTGCAGAAATTTCACTTATTTCAGAGAAAAAAGGCAGAAATTTTCATTATTTTAGGGCAAAAAGGCACAAATTCCTAATATTTTGTGGCAAAAATGCAGAAATTCCCCTTATTTTGAGGTAAAAAGGCTTGAATTCCCCTTATTTGGGGCAAAAAGGCAGAAATTTCCCTTATGTTGGGGCAAAATTATAGAAATTTCACTTATTTCAGGGAAAAAAGTCAGAGATTTTCCTTATTTTGGGCAAAGAGGCAGAAATTCTCTTTGTTTTGGGAAAAAAAAGACAAATTCCACTTATTTAGAGGCAAAAAGGCAGAAATTCCCCTTATTGTAGAGCAAAAATGAAGAAATTTTTCTTTTTTATGGCAAAAAGGTATGCATTCCCCGTATTTTCGGGCAAAAAGGCAGAAATTCCTCGTATTTTGGAGAAAAATTGCAGAAATTCCCCTATGTGGGGCAAAAAGGCAGAATTCCCTATATGTTGGGGCAAAAAGACAGAAATTCTCTTTATTTTGGGGCAAAACACAGAAATTCCACTTATTTTTTGGCAAAATTCCAAAAATTTCCCTTATTTTGGGGCAAAATTGCAGAAATTTCACTTATTTTGGGGCAAAATTGCAGAAATTTCACTTATTTCAGAGAAAAAAGGCAGAAATTTTCCTTATTTTTGGGCAAAAAGGCAGAAATTCCTAATATTTTCTGGCAAAAAGGAAGAAATTTCCCTTATTTTGAGGTAATAAGGTTGAAATTCGCCTTATTTGGGGGAAAAAGGCTCAATTCCCCTTATTTGGTGGCAAAAGGCAGAAATTTCACTTATTTCAGAGAAAAAAGGCAGAAATTTTCCTTAATTTGGGGCAAAAAGGCAGAAATTCCTAATATTTTGTGGCAAAAAATGCAGAAATTCCCCTTATTTTGAGGTAAAAAGGCTTGAATTCCCATTATTTGGGGCAAAAAGGCATTAATTTCCCTTATGTTGGAAAAATTGCAGAAATTTAACTTATTTCAGGGAAAAAAGTCCGAAATTTTCCTTATTTTGGGCAAAAAGGAAGAAATTCTCTTTGTTTTGGGAAAAAAAGACAAATTCCACTTATTTAGAGGCAAAAAGGCAGAAATTTCCTTTATTGTAGAGCAAAAATGAAGAAATTTCCCTTTTTTATGGCAAAAAGGTATGCATTCCCCCTATTTTCGGGCAAAAAGGCAGAAATTCCCCGTATTTTGGAAAAAAATTGCAGAAATTCCCCTAATTGTTGGGCAAAAAGGCAGAATTCCCTATATGTTGGGGCAAAAAGACAGAAATTCTTTTTATTTTGGGGCAAAACTCAGAAATTCCAATTATTTTTGGGCAAAATTCCAGAAATTTCCCTTATTTTGGGGCAAAATTGCAGAAATTTCACTTATTTTGGGGCAAAATTGCAGTAATTTCACTCATTTTCTGGTAAAAAGCCTGAAATTTTATTTGTTTTGGGACAAAAAATGAGAAATTCCCCTTATTTTAGGGCAAAATTGCAGAAATTTTCCTTATTATGGGGCCAAAAGGCAGAAATTCCAAATATTTTGTGGCAAAAATGCAGAAATTCCCCTAATTTTGAGGTAAAAAGGCTGAAATTCCCCTTATTTGGGGGCAAAAAGGCAGAAATTTTCCTTATTTTGGGGCAAAATTGCAGAAATTTCACTTATTTCAGGGTAATAAGTCAGAAGTCACAAATTCCCCTTATTTTGGGGCAAAAAAGTCAGAAATTACCTTTGGTTTGGGGGAAAAAGACAGAAATTCCACTTATTTAGAGGCAAAAAGACCTAAATTCCCCTTATTTTTGAGCAATAATGAGGAAATTTCACTTTTTTATGGCAAAAAGTTATGCATTCCCCTTATTTTCAGGCAAAAAGGCAGAAATTCCCCATATCTTGGAGCAATATTGCAGAAATTCCCCTAATTGTGGGGCAAAAAGGGAGAAATTCCCTATATGTTTGGGCAAAAAGACAGAAATTCTCCTTATTTTGGGGCAAAACTCAGAAATTCCACTTTTTTTGGGGCAAAATTGCAGAAATTTCCCTTATTTCAAAGAAAAAAAGGCAGAAATTTTTTTTATTTTGGGGCAAAATGGCAGAAATTTCTAATATTTTTTGGCAAAAATGCAGAAATTCCCCTTATTTTGAGGTAAAAAGGCTAAAATTCCCCTTATTTGAGTGCAAAAAGGCATAAATTCCCTTTATTTTGGAGCAAAAAATGAAGATATTTTCCTTTCATATGGGAAAAAGGTATGCATTCTTTTTATTTTCAGACAAAAAAGCAGAAATTCCTCATATTTAGGGGCAAAAGGCAGAAATTCCTCTTATTTTGGGGCAAAATTGCAGAAATTTCACTTATTTCAGGTTAATAAGTCAGAAATTCCCCTTATTTTGGGGCAAAAAAGGCAGAAATTCCCTTTGTTTTTGGGGAAAAAGACAGAAATTCCACTTATTTAGAGGCAAAAAGGCAGAAATTCCCCTTATTTTTGAGCAAAAATGAAGAAATTTCCCTTTTATATGGCAAAAGGTATGCATTCCCCTTATTTTCGGGCAAAAAGGAAGAAATTCCCCGTATTTTGGAGAAAAATTGCAGAAATTCCCCTAATTTTGGGGCAAAATGCAGAAATTCCCTTTATTTTGGAGCAAAAATCAAAAATTCCCCTTATTTTGGGGAAAAATTCCAGAAATTTTCTTTATTTTTGGGCAAAATTGCAAAAATTTACCTTATTTTGAGGCAAAATTGCACAAATTTCTCTTATTTGGTGCAAAATTGCAGAAATTTCATTTATTTTCAGGTAAAAAGGCTGAAATTTCCTTTATTTTGGGGCAAAAAAGGAGAAATTCCTTTTATTTTGGGGCAAAATTGCGGTAATTTTTCTTATTTTGGGGCAAATAGGAAGAAATTCCGTATATTTTGTGGCAAAAAGGAAGAAATTTCCCTTATTTTGAGGTAATAAGGTTGAAATTCGCCTTATTTGGGGGCAAAAAGGCTCAAATTCCCCTTATTTGGGAGCAAAAAGGCAGAAATTTCACTTATTTTGGGGTAAAATTGCAGAAATTTCACTTATTTCAGAGAAAAAAGGCAGAAATTTTCCTTATTTTGGGGCAAAAAGGCACAAATTCCTAATGTTTTGTGGCAAAAAATGCAGAAATTCCCCTTATTTTGAGGTAAAAAGGCTTGAATTCCCCTTATTTGGCGCAAAAAGGCAAAAATTTCCCTTATGTTGGGGCAAAATTGCAGAAATTTCACTTATTTCAGGGAAAAAAGTCAGAAATTTTCCTTATTTTGAGCAAAAAGGCAGAAATTCTCTTTGTTTTGGGAAAAAAAGACAGAAATTCCACTTATTTAGAGGCAAAAAGGCAGAAAGTCCCCTTATTGTGAAGCAAAAATGAAGAAATTTCCCTTTTTTATGGCAAAAATGTATGCATTACCCCTATTTTCGGACAAAAAGGCAGAAATTCCCCGTATTTTGGAGAAAAATTGCAGAAATTCCCCTAATTGTGAAGCAAAAAGGCAGAAATTCCCTATATGTTGGGGCAATAAGACAGAAATTCTCCTTATTTTGGGGCAAAACTCAGAAATTCCACTTATTTTTGGGTAAAATTCCAGAAATTTCCCTTATTTTGGGGCAAAATTGCAGAAATTTCACTTATTTTGGGGCAAAATTGCAGAAATTTCACTTATTTCAGAGAAAAAAGGCAGAAATTTTCCTTATTTTGGGGCAAAAAGGCAGAAATTCCTAATATTTTGTGGCAAAAATGCAGAAATTCTTCTTATTTTGAGGTAAAAAGGCTGAAATTCCTCTTATTTGGGGGCAAAAAGGAAGAAATTTCCCATATTTTGGGGCAAAATTCCAGAAATTTCACTTATTTCAGGGTAATATGTCAGAAATTCCCCTTATTTTGGGGCAAAAAAGTCTGAAATTCCCTTTGTTTTGGGGGATAAAAGACAGAAATTCCACTTATATAAAGGCAAAAAGGCAGAAATTCCCCTTATTTTTGAGCAAAAATGAAGAAATTTCACTTTTTTAAGGCAAGAAAGTATGCATTCCTATTATTTTCGGGCAAAAATGAAAAAATTAACCGTATTTTGGAGCAAAATTGCAGACATTCCTCTAATTTTGGGGCAAAACTCCAGAAATTTCCTTTATTTTGGGGCAAAATTGCAGAAATTTACCTTATTTTGGGGCAAAATTGCAGAAATTTCCCTTATTTGGGGCAAAATTGCAGTAATTTCACTTATTTTCACGTAAAAAGTCTGAAATTTCTTTTATTTTGGGGCAAAAAAGAAATTCCCCTTATTTTGGGGCAAAATTGAAGAAATTTTCCTTATTATGGGGCCAAAAGGCCGAAATTCCGAATATTTTGTGGCAAAAATGCAGAAATTCCCCTTATTTTGAGGTAAAAAGGCAGAACTTCCCCTTATTTGGGGGCAAAAATGCAGAAATTTTCCTTATTTTGGGGCAAAATTGCAGAAATTTCACTTATTTCAGGGTAATAAGTCAGAAATTCCCCTTATTTTGGGGCAAAAAAGTCAGAAATTACCTTTGTTATTGGGGAAAATGACAGAAATTCCACTTATTTAGAGGCTAAAAGGCAGAAATTCCCCTTCTTTTGGAGCAATAATGAAGAAATTTTACTTTTTTATGGCAAAAAGGTATGCATTCCCCTTATTTTCAGGCAAAAAGGCAGAAATTCCCCATATCTTGGAGCAAAATTGCAGAAATTCCCCTAATTGTGGGGCAAAAAGGGAGAAATTCCCTATATGTTGGGGAAAAAAAACAGAAATTCTCCTTATTTGGGGTAAAACTCAGAAATTCCACATATTTTGGAGCAAAATTCCAGAAATTTCCCTTTTTTTGGGGCAAAATTGCAGAAATTTCACTTATTTCAGAGAAAAAAAGCAAAAATTTTTATTATTTTTGGGCAAAAATAAGAAATTCCCCTTATTTTGGGCCAAAATTCAAGAAATTTACTTTATTTTGGGGCAAAATTGCAGAAATTTACCATATTTTGGGACAAAATTGCAGAAATTTCCTTTATTTGGGGCAAAATTGCAGTAATTTCACTTATTTTCATGTAAAAAGGCTGAAATTTCCTTTATTTTGCGGCAAAAAGAAGAAATTCCCCTTATTTTTGGGCAAAATTGCAGTAATTTTTTTTATTATGGGGCAAAAAGGCAGAAATTCCGTATATTTTGTGACAAAAATGCAGAAATTCCCCTTATTTTGAGGTAAAAAGGCTAAAATTCCCTTTATTTGGGGGCAAAAAGGCAGAAATTTCCCTTATTTGGGGCAAAAAACAGAAATTCCCCTTATTTTGGGGCAAAATTGCAGAAATTTCTCTTATTATGGGGAAAAATTGGAGAAATTCCCCTTATTTTGGGGCAAAATTGCAGTAATTTCACTTATTTCAGGGTAATAAGTCAGAAATTCCCCTTATTTTGGAGCAAAAAAGTCAGAAATTCCCTTTGTTTAGGGGGAAAAAGACAGAAATTCCACTTATTTAGAGGCAAAAAGGCAGAAATTCCCGTTATTTTGGAGCAAAAATGAAGAAATTTCTTTTTTATGGCAAAAAGGTATGCATTCCCCTTATTTTCAGGCAAAAAGGCAGAAATTCCCCGTATTTTGGAGCAAAATTGCATAAATTTCCCTAATTTTGGTGCAAATGAAGAAATTCCCTTTACTTTGGGGCAAAAATCAGAAATTCCCCTTATTTTGGGGCAAAATTCCAGAAATTTTCTTTATTTTGTGGCAAAATTCCAGAAATTTTCCTTATTTTGGGGCAAAATTCCAGAAACTTTCTTTATTTTGGGGCAAAATTGCAGAAATTTACCATATTTTGTGGCAAAATTGCAGAAATTTCCCTTATTTGGGGCAAAATTGCAGTAATTTCACTTATTTTCATGTAAAAACGCTGAAATTTCCTTTATTTTGTGGCAAAAAGGAGAAATTCCCCTTATTTTGGGGCAAAATTGCAGTAATTTTCCTTATTATGGGGCAAAAAGGCAGAAACTCCGTATATTTTGTGGCAAAAATGCAGAAATTCCCCTTATTTTGAGGTAAAAAGTCTGAAATTCCCTTTATTTGGGGGCAAAAAGGCAGAAATTTCCGTTATTTGGGGGCAAAAAACAGAAATTCCCCTTATTTTGGGGCAAAATTGCAGAAATTTCTCTTATGGGGAAATATTGCAGAAATTTCCTTTATTTTAGGACATAATTGAAGAAATTTCACTTATTTCAGAGAAAAAAAGCAAAAATTTTTCTTATTTTGGGGCAAAAAGGCAGAAATTCCCATAATTTTGAGGCAAAAAGGCAGAAATTCACCTTATTTTGGGGTAAAATTGCAGAAATTTCACATATTTCAGGGCAAAAAGGCAGAAATTTTCCTTATTTTGGGGCAAAATTCCAGAAATTTCACTTATTTCAGGGTAATAAGTCAGAAATTTTCCTTATTTTGGGGAAAAAAGACAGAAATTCTCTTTGTTTTGGAAAAAAAAGACAGAAATTCCACTTATTTAGAGGAAAAAAGGAAGAAATTCTCCTTATTTTGGAGCAATAATTTCCCTTTTTTATGGCAAAAAAGTATGCATTCCAGTTATTTTCGGGCAAAAAGGCTGAAGTTCCCCGTATTTTGGAGCAAAATTGCAGAAATTCCCCTAATTGTGGGGCAAAAAGGCAGAAATTCCCTATATGTTGGGGAAAAAAAACAGAAATTCTCCTTATTTGGGGTAAAACTCAGAAATTCCACATATTTTGGAGCAAAATTCCAGAAATTTCCCTTTTTTTGGGGCAAAATTGCAGAAATTTCACTTATTTCAGAGAAAAAAAGCAAAAATTTTTCTTAGTTTGGGGTAAAAAGGCAGAAATTCCCTTTATTTTGAGGCAAAAATCAGAAATTTCCCTTATTTTGGGGCAAAATTACAGAAATTTCCTTTACTTTGGGGCAAAATTGCAGAAATTTACCTTATTTTGTGGCAAAATTGCAGAAATTTCCTTTATTTGGGGCAAAATTGCAGTAATTTCACTTATTTTCAGGTAAAAAGGCTGAAATTTCCTATATTTTGGGGCAAAAAAGGAGAAATTCCCCTTATTTTGGGGCAAAATTGCAGAAATTTTCCTTATTTTGGGACAAAAAGGCAGAAATTCCGTAAATTTTGTGGCAAAAATGCAGAAATTCCCCTTTTTTTGAGGTTAAAAGGCTGAAATTCCCCTTATTTGGGGGCAAAATGGCAGAAATTCCCCTTATTTGGGGTAAAATTGCAGAAATTTCAAATATTTCAGGGCCAAATGGCAGAAATTCCCCTTATTTTGGGGCAAAATTGCAGTAATTTCACTTATTTCAGGGTAATAAGTCAGAAATTCCCCTTATTTTGGAGCAAAAAAGTCAGAAATTTCCTTTGTTTTGGGGGAAAAAGACAGAAATTCCACTTATTTAGAGGCAAAAAGGCAGAAATTCCCGTTATTTTGGAGCAAAAATGAAGAAATTTCTTTTTTATGGCAAAAAGGTATGCATTCCCCTTATTTTCAGTCAAAAAGGCAGAAATTCCCTGTATTTTAGGGCAAAATTGCATAAATTCCCCTAATTTTGGGGCAAATGAAGAAATTCCCTTTACTTTGGGGCAAAAATCAGAAATTCCCCTTATTTTGGGGAAAAATTCCAGAAATTTTCTTTATTTTGTGGCAAAATTCCAGAAATTTTCTTTATTTTGGGGCTAAATTCCAGAAATTTTCCTTATTTTGGGGCAAAATTCCAGAAATTTACTTTATTTTGGGGCAAAATTGCAGAAATTTACCATATTTTGGGGCAAAATTGCAGAAATTTCCCTTATTTGGGGCAAAATTGCAGTAATTTCACTTATTTTCATGTAAAAAGGCTGAAATTTCCTTTATTTTGCGGCAAAAGGAGAAATTCCCCTTATTTTCGGGCAAAATTGCAGTAATTTTCCTTATTATGGGGCAAAAAGGCAGAAATTTCGTATATTTTGAGGCAAAAATGCAGAAATTCCCCTTATTTTGAGGTAAAAAGGCTGAAATTCCCTTTATTTGGGGGTAAAAAGGCAGAAATTTCCCTTATTTGGGGGCAAAAAACAGAAATTCCCCTTATTTTGGGGCAAAATTGCAGAAATTTCTATTAATATGGGGAAAAATTCCCGAAATTTCTCTTATTTTAGGGCATAATTGCAGAAATTTCACTTATTTCAGAGAAAAAAAGCAAAAATTTTTCTTATTTTGGGGAAAAAAGGCAGAAATTCCCATAATTTTGGGGCAAAAAGGCAGAAATTCACCTTATTTTGGGGTAAAATTGCAGAAATTTCACATATTTCAGGGCAGAAAGGCAGAAATTTTCCTTATTTTGGGGCAAAATTGCAAAAATTTCACTTATTTCAGAGTAATAAGTCAGAAATTTTCCTTATTTTGGGGCAAAAAAGACAGAAATTCTCTTTGTTTTCGGAAAAAAAAGACAGAAATTCCACTTATTTAGAGGCAAAAAGGCAGAAATTCTCCTTATTTTGGAGCAATAATGAAAAAATTTCCCTTTTTTACGGCAAAAAAGTATGCATTCCACTTATTTTCGGAAAAAAAGGTTGAAGTTTCCTGTATTTTGGAGCAAAATTGCAGAAATTCCCCTAATTGTGGGGCAAAAAGGCAGAAATTCCCTATATGTTGGGGCAAAAAAACAGAAATTCTCCTTATTTTGAGGTAAAACTCAGCAATACCACATATTTTGGGAAAAAATTCCAGAAATTTCCCTTATTTTGGGGCAAAATTGCAGAAATTTCACTTATTTCAGAGAAAAAAAGCAAAAATTTTTCTTATTTTGGGGCAAAAATGCAGAAATTCCATTTATTTTGAGGCAAATACAGAAATTCCCCTTATTTTGGGGCAAAATTTCAGAAATTTCCTTTATTTTGGGGCAAAATTACAGAAATTTCCCTTATTTGGTGCAAAATTGCAATAATTTTACTTATTTTCAGGTAAAGAGGCTGAAATTTCCTATATTTTGGGGCAAAAAAGGAGAAATTCCCCTTATTTTGGGGCAAAATTGCAGAAATTTTCCTTATTATGGGACAAAAAGGCAGAAATTCCGTAAATTTTGTGGCAAAAATGCAGAAATTCCTCTTCTCTTGAGGTTAAAAGGCTGAAATTCCTCTTATTTGGGGGCAAAAAGGCAGAAATTCCCCTTATTTTGGGGTAAAATTGCAGAAATTTCAAATATTTCAGGGCAAAGTGGCAGAAATTCCCCTTATTTTGGGGCAAAATTGCAGTAATTTCACTTATTTCAGGGTAATAAGTCAGAAATTCTCCTTATTTTGGAGCAAAAAAGTCAGAAATTCCCTTTGTTTTGGGGGAAAAAGACAGAAATTCCACTTATTTAGAGGCAAAAAGGCAGAAATTCCCGTTATTTTGGAGCAAAAATGAAGAAATTTCCTTTTTATGGCAAAAAGGTATGCATTCCCCTTATTTTCAGGCAAAAAGGCAGAAATTCCCCGTATTTTGGAGCAAAATTGCATAAATTCCCCTAATTTTGGGGAAAATGAAGAAATTCCCTTTATTTTGGGGCAAAAATCAGAAATTCCCCTTATTTTGGGGCAAACTTCCAGAAATTTTCTTTATTTTGTAGCAAAATTCCAGAAATTTTCTTTATTTTGGGGCAAAATTCCAGAACTTTTCTTTATTTTGGGGTAAAATTCCAGAAATTTACTTTATTTTGGGGCAAAATTGCAGAAATTTACCATATTTTGGGGCAAAATTGCAGAAATTATTTTTATTTGGGGCAAAATTGCAGTAATTTCACTTATTTTCATGTAAAAAGGCTAAAATTTTCTTTATTTTGCGGCAAAAAGAGCAATTCCCCTTATTTTGGGGCAAAATTGCAGTTATTTTCCTTATTATGTGGCAAAAAGGCAGAAATTCCGTATATTTTGTGGCAAAAATGCTGAAATTTCCCTTATTTTGAGGTAAAAAGGCTGAAATTCCCTTTATTTGGGGGCAAAAAGGCAGAAATTTCCGTTATTTGGGGGCAAAAAACAGAAATTCCCCTTATTTTGGGGCAAAATTGCAGAAATTTCTCTTATTATGGGGAAAAAATGCAGAAATTTCTCTTATTTTAGGGCATAATTGAAGAAATTTCACTTATTTCAGAGAAAAAAAGCAAAAATTTTTCTTATTTTGGGGAAAAAAGGCAGAAATTCCCATAATTTTAGGGCAAAAAGGCAGAAATTCACCTTATTTTGGGGTAAAATTGCAGAAATTTCACATATTTCAGGGCAAAAAGGCAGAAATTTTCCTAATTTAGGGGCAAAATTGCAGAAATTTCACTTATTTCAGGGTAATAAGTCAGAAATTTTCCTTATTTTGGGGCAAAAAAGACAGAAATTCTCTTTGTTTTGGGATAAAAGACAGAAATTCCACTTATTTAGAGGCAAAAAGGCAGAAATTCTCCTTATTTTGGAGCAATAATGAAGAAATTTCCCTTTTTTATGGCAAAAAACTATGCATTCCACTTATTTTCGGGCAAAAAGGCTGAAGTTCCCTGTATTTTGGAGCAAAATTGCAGAAATACTTCTAATTGTGGGGCAAAAAGGCAGAAATTCCTTATATGTTGGGGCAAAAAAACAGAAATTCTCATTATTTTGGGGTAAAACTCAGAAATTCCACATATTTTGGGGCAAAATTCCAGAAATTTTCTTTATTTTGGGGCAAAATTGCAGAAATTTCACTTATTTCAAAGAAAAAAAGCAAAAATTTTTCTTATTTTGGGGCAAAAAGCAGAAATTCCCTTTATTTTGGGGCAAAAATCAGAAATTCCCCTTATTTTGGGGCAAAATTGCAGAAATTTCCTTTATTTTGGTACAAAATTGCAGAAATTTACTTTATTTTGGGGCAAAATTGCAGAAATTTCCCTTATTTGGGGCAAAATTGCAGTAATTTCACTTATTTTCAGGTAAAAAGGCTGAAATTTCCTATATTTTGGGGCAAAAAAGGAGAAATTCCCCTTATTTTAGGGCAAAATTGCAGAAATTTTCCTTATTATAAGACAAAAAGGCAGAAATTCCGTAAATTTTGTGGCAAAAATGCAGAAATTCCCCTTCTTTTGAGGTTAAAAGGTTGAAATTCCCCTTATTTCGGGGCAAAAAGGCAGAAATTCCCCTTATTTTGGGGTAAAATTGCAGAAATTTCAAATATTTCATGGCAAAATGGCAGAAATTCCCCTTATTTTGGGGCAAAATTGCAGTAATTTCACTTATTTCAGGGTAATAAGTCAGAAATTCCCTTTATTTTGGAGCAAAAAAGTCAGAAATTCCCTTTGTTTTGTGGGAAAAAAACAGAAATTCCACTTATTTAGAGGCAAAAATGCAGAAATTCCCCTTATTTTGGAGCAAAAATGAAGAAATTTCCCTTTTTTATGGCAAATAGGTATGCATTCTCCTTTTTTCAGGCAAAAAGGCAGAAATTCCCCGTATTTTGGAGCAAAATTGCATAAATTCCCCTAATTTTGGGGCAAATGCAGAAATTCACTTTATTTTGAGGAAAAAATAAGAAATTCCCCTTATTTTGGGGCAAAATTCCAAAAATTTTCTTTTTTTGGGGGCAAAATTGCAGAAATTTCTCTTATTTGGGGCAAAATTGCAGAAATTTCACTTATTTTCATGTAAAAAGGCTGAAAATTTTTTTATATTGGGGCAAAAGGTGAAATTCCCTTTATTTTGGGTCAAAATTGCAGAAATTTTCCTTATTTGGGGCTAAAAGGCAGAAATTTCCCTTATTTTGGGGTAAAATTGCAGAAATTTCAAATATTTCAGGGCAAACTGGCAGAAATTCCCATTATTTTGGGGAAAAATTGCAGTAATTTCACTTATTTCAGGGTAATAAGTCAGAAATTCCCCTTATTTTGGAGCAAAAAAGTCAGAAATTCCTTTTGTTTTGGAAGAAAAAGACAGAAATTCCACTTATTTAGAGGCAAAAAGGCAGAAATTCCCCTTATTTTGAAGCAAAAATGAAGAAATTTCTCTTTTTTATGGCAAAAAGGTATGCATTCCCCTTTTTTTCAGGCAAAAAGGCACAAACAACCTGTATTTTGGAGCAAAATTGCATAAATTCCCCTAATTTTGGGGCAAATGCAGAAATTCCCTTTATTTTGGGGGAAAAATCAGAAATTCCCCTTATTTTGGGTCAAAATTCCAGAAATTTTCTTTATTTTGGGGCAAAATTGCAGGAATTTACCTTATTTTGGGGCAAAATTGCAGAAATTTCTCTTATTTGGGGCAAAATTGCAGAAATTTTACTTATTTTCATGTAAAAAGTCTGAAATTTTCTTTGTATTGGGGCAAAAAGTGAGAAATTCCCCTTATTTTGTGTCAAAATTGCAGAAATTTTCTTTATTTTGGGACAAGAAGGCAGAAATTCCGTATATTTTGTGGCAAAAAGGCAGAAATTTCCCTTATTTCGAGGTAATAAGGTTGAAATTCCCCTTATTTTGGGGCAAAAAGGCAGAAATTCCCCTTATTTTGGGGTAAAATTGCAGAAATTTCAAATATTTCAGGGCAAAATGGCAGAAATTCCTTTTATTTTAAGGCAAAAAGATGAAATCCCTAATTTTTGGCTAAAATTGAAGAAATTTCACATATTTAGGGACAAAAAAGGAAGAAATTCCAATTAATTTCGGGAAAAAAGGCAGAAATGAACCGTATTTTGGAGCAAAATTGCAGAAATTCCCTTAATTGTGGGGCAAAAAGGCAGAAATTCTCTATATGTTGGGGCAAAAAGACAGAAATTCTCCTTATTTTGGGGCAAAACTCAGAAATTCCACTTATTTTGGGGCAAAATTGCAGAAATTTCACTTATTTCAGAGAAAAAAAGGCAGAAATTTTCTTTATTTTGGGACATAAAGGCAGAAATTCCTAATATTTTGTGGCAAAAATGCAGAAATTCCTTTTATTTTGAGGTAAAAAGGCTGAAATTTCCCTTATTTGGGGGAAAAAGGCAGAAATTTTCCTTATTTGGGGGCAAAAAACAGAAATTCCCCTTATTTTGGGGCAAAATTGGAGAAATTTCTCTTATTATGGGGAAGAATTGCAGAAATTTCTCTTATTTTAGGGCAAAATTGCAGAAATTTCACTTATTTCAGAGAAAAAAAGCAAAAATTTTTCTTATTTTGGGGCAAAATGCAGAAATTCCTACTATTTTGTGGCAAAAATGCAGATATTCCCCTTATTTTGAGGTAGAAAGGCTGAAATTCCCCTTATTTGGGTGCAAAAAGGCAATAATTCCCTTTATTTTGGAGCAAAAAATGAAGAAATTTCCCTTTTATATGGCAAAAAGGTATGCATTCTTCTTATTTTCAGACAAAAAGGCAGAAATTCCCCATATTTTGGGGCAAAATGCAGAAATTCCCCTTATTTTGGGGCAAAAAGGCACAAATTTCCCTTATTTTTGGACAAAATTGCAGAAATTTCATTTATTTCAGGGCAAAAAGTCAGAAATTCCCCTCATTTTGGGGCAAAAAGCAGAAATTTCTTTTATTATAGTACAAAATTGAAGAAATTTTCCTTATTTTGGAACAAAAAAGCAGAAATTCCCCATATTTTGGGGCAAAAGGCAGAAATTCTTCTTAGTTTGAGGTAAAATGCAGAAATTCTTTTTATTTAGAGGTAAAATGCAGAAATTCCCCAAATATTGGGGGGAAATGCAGAAATTCCCTTTATTTTGGGGCTAAAAGCCCGAAATTCCCTGTATTTTGTAGCAAAATTGCAAAAATTCTCATAATTTTCTGGCAAAAAGGCAGAAATTCTCTTTATTTTGGGGCAAAAAGACAGAAAATCTTTTTTTTTCAGGAGCAAAAAGTCAGAAATTCCCCTTATTTTGGGGCAAAATTACAGAAATTTTCTTTACATTGGGGCAAAATTGCAGGAATTTCCCTTATTTTGGGGCAAAATTGCAAAATTTCCTTTAAATTGGGGCAAAATTGCAGAAATTTCCCTTATTTTGGGGCAAAATTGCAGAAATTTAACTTATTTCAGAAAAAAGGCAGAAATTTTTTTATTTTGGGGCAAAAAGCAGAAATTTTTTTTATTTTGGTACAAAATTGCAGAAATTTTTTTATTTTGGGGCAAAAAGGCAGAAATTCCCCATATTTTGGGGCACAAAGGCAGAAATTCCCCTTATTTTGAGGTAAAAAGGCTTAAATTCCTTTTATTTTGGGGCAAAAGTCAGAAATTCCCCTTATTTTGAGGCAAAAGAGCAGAAATTCCCCTTATTTTGAGGTAAAATTGCAGAAATTTCACATATTTCAGGGCAAAAAGGCAGAAATTTTCCTTATTTTAGGGTGAAATTGCAGAAATTTCACTTATTTCAGGGTAATAAGTCAGAAATTTTCCTTATTTTTGGGCAAAAAAGACAGAAATTCTCTTTGTTTTGGGAAAAAAAGACAGAAATTCCACTTATTTAGAGGCAAAAAGGCAGAAATTCCCCTTATTTTGGAGCAACAATGAAGAAATTTCCCTTTTTATGGCAAAAAAGTATGCATTCCACTTATTTTCGGGCATAAAGGCTGAAGTTCCCCGTATTTTGGAGAAAAATTGCACAAATTCCCCTAATTGTGGGGCAAAAAGGCAGATATTCCCTATATGTTGGTGCAAAAAAAACAGAAATTCTCCTTATTTTGTGGTAAAACTCAGAACTTCCACTTATTTTGCGGCAAAATTCCAGAAATTTCCTTATTTTGGGGCAAAATTGAAGAAATTTCACTTATTTTGGGGCAAAATTGCAGAAATCTCACTTATTTCTGAGAAAAAAAGCAAAAATTTTTCCTATTTTGGGGCAAAAGGCAGAAATTCTTTTTATTTTGAGAGAAATATCAAAATTCCCCTTATTTTGGGGCAAAATTCCTGAAATTTCTTTAATTTTAGGGCAAAATTGCAGAAATTTACTTTATTTTGGGGCAAAATTGCAGAAATTTCCCTTATTTGGGGCAAAATTGCAGTAATTTCACTTATTTTCAGGTAAAAAGCCTGAAATTTCCTTTATTTTGCGGCAAAAAGGAGAAATACCTCTTATTTTGGGGCAAAATTGCAGTAATTTTCCTTATAATGGGACAAAAAAGCAGAAATTCCGTATATTTTGTGGCAAAAATGCAGAAATTCCCCTTATTTTGAGGTAAAAAGGCTGAAATTTCCCTTATTTGGGGGCAAAAAACAGAAATTCTCCTTATTTTGGGGCAAAATTGCAGAAATTTCTCTTATTATGGAGAAAAATTGCAGAAAATTCTCTTATTTTAGGGCATAATTGCAGAAATTTCACTTATTTCAGAGAAAAAAAGCAAAAATTTTTCTTATTTTGGGGCACAAGGCAGAAATTCCCATTATTTTGGGGCAAAAAGGCAGAAATTCACCTTATTTTGGGGTAAAATTGCAGAAATTTCTCATATTTCAGGGCAAAAAGGCAGAAATTTTTCTTATTTTTGGCAAAATTGCAGAAATTTCACTTATTTCAGGGTAATAAGTCAGAAATTTTCATTATTTTGGGGCAAAAAAGACAGAAATTCTCTTTGTTTTGGGAAAAAAAAACAGAAATTCCACTTATTTAGAGGCAAAAAGGCAGAAATTCCCCTTATTTTGGAGCAATAATGAAGAAATTTCCCTTTTTATGGCAAAAAATTCTGCATTCCACTTATTTTCGGGCAGAAAGGCTGAATGACCCGTATTTTGGAGCAAAGTTGCAGAAATTCCCCTAATTGTGGGGCAAAAAGGCAGAAATTTTCTATATGTTTGGGCAAAAAACAGATATTCTCCTTATTTTAGGGTAAAACTCAGAAATTCCACTTATTTTGGGGCAAAATTCCAAAAATTTTCATTATTTTGGGGCAAAATTGCAGAAATTTCACTTATTTCAGAGAAAAAAAGCAAAAATTTTTCTTATTTTTGGGAAAAAAGGCACAAATTCCCTTTATATTGGGGCAAAAATCAGAAATTCCCTTTATTTTGGGGCAAAATTCCAGAAATTTCCTTTATTTTGGGGCAAAATTGAAGAAATTTACCTTATTTTGGGGCAAAATTAAGAAATTTCCCTTATTTGGGGCAAAATTGCAGTAATTTCACTTATTTTCAGAAAAAAAGGCTGAAATTTCCTATATTTTGTGGCAAAAAAGGAGAAATTAACCTTATTTTGGGGCAAAATTGCAGAAATTTTCCTTATTATGGGACAAAAAGGCAGAAATTCCGTAAATTTTGTGGCAAAAATGCAGAAATTCTTCTTCTTTTGAGGTTAAAAGGCTGAAATTACCCTTATTTGGGGGCAAAAAGGCAGAAATTCCCCTTATTTTGGGGTAAAATTGCAGAAATTTCAAATATTTCAGGGCAAAATGGCAAAAATTCCCCTTATTTTGGGGCCAAATTGCAGTAATTTCACTTATTTCAGGGTAATAAGTCAGAAATTCCCCTTATTTTGGAGCAAAAAAGTCAGAAATTCCCTTTGTTTTGGGGGAAAAAGACAGAAATTCCACTTATTTAGAGGCAAAAATGTAGAAATTTCCCTTATTTTGGAGCAAAAATGAAGAAATTTCCTTTTTTTATGGCAAATAGGTATGCATTCCCCTTATTTTCAGGCAAAAAGGCAGAAATTCCCTGTATTTTGGAGCAAAATTGCATAAATTCCCCTAATTTTGGGGCAAATGCAGAAATTCCATTTATTTTGGGGCAAAAATCAGAAATTCCCCTTATTTTGGGGCAAAATTCCAAAAATTTTCTTTATTTTGGGGCAAAATTGCAGGAATTTACCTTATTTTGGGGCAAAATTTCAGAAATTTCTCTTATTTGGGGCAAAATTGCAGAAATTTCACTTATTTTCATGTAAAAAGGCTGAAATTTCCTTTATATAAAGGCAAAAATGTGAAATTCCCATTATTTTGGGTCAAAAATGCAGAAATTTTCCTTATTTTGGGGCAAAAAGTTAGAAATTCCGTATATTGTGTGGCAAAAAGGCAGAAATTTCCCTTATTTTGAGGTAATAAGATGAAATCCCTAATTTTTGGCTAAAATTGAAGAAATTTCACTTATTTGGGGACAAAAAGGCACAAATTACTATTAATTTCGGGCAAAAAGGCAGAAATGAACAGTATTTTGGAGCAAAATTGCAGAAATTCCCCTAATTGTGGGGCAAAAAGGCAGAAATTCCCTATATGTTGGGGCAAAAAGACAGAAATTCTCCTTATTTTGGGGCAAATCTCAGAAATTCCACTTATTTTGTGGCAAAATTGCAGAAATTTCACTTATTTCAGGGAAAAAAGGCAGAAATTTTCCTTATTTTGGGGCAAAAAGGCAGAAATTCCTAATATTTTGTGGCAAAAATGCAGATATTCCCCTTATTTTGAGGTTAAAAGGTTGAAATTTCCTTTATTTGGGGGCAAAAATGCAGAAATTCCCCTTATTTTGGGGTAAAATTGCAGAAATTTCAAATATTTCAGGGTAAAATGGCAGAAATTCCCATTATTTTGG
Organism: Micromys minutus; assembly: GCF_963924665.1. Lineage (NCBI taxonomy): Eukaryota > Metazoa > Chordata > Mammalia > Rodentia > Muridae > Micromys > Micromys minutus. Next base: position 462,561 of record NW_027667330.1, read on the forward strand.
GGAAAAATTGCAGTAATTTCACTTATTTCAGTTTAATAAGTCAGAAATTCCCCTTATTTTGGAGCAAAAGTCAGAAATTCCCTTTGTTTTGGGGGAAAAAGACAAAAATTCCACTTATTTAGAGGCAAAAAGGCAGAAATTCCCTTTATTTTGGTGCAAAAATGAAGAAATTTCTCTTTTTTATGGCAAAAAGGTATGCATTCCCCTTATTTTCAGGCAAAAAGGCACAAATTCCCTGTATTTTGGAGCAAAATTGCATAAATTCCCCTAATTTTGGGGCAAATGCAGAAATTCCCTTTATTTTGGGGAAAAATCAGTAATTCCCCTTATTTTGGGGCAAAATTCCAGAAATTTTCTTTATTTTGGGGCAAAATTGCAGGAATTTACCTTATTTTGGGGCAAAATTGCAGAAATTTCTCTTATTTGGGGCAAAATTGCAGAAATTTCATTTATTTTCATGTAAAAAGGCTGAAATTTCCTTTGTATTGTGGCAAAAAGGGAGAAATTCCCCTTATTTTGGGTCAAAATTGCAGAAATTTTCCTTATTTTGGGACAAAAAGGCAGAAATTCCGTATATTTTGTGGCAAAAAGGCAGAAATTTCCCTTATTTCAAGGTAAGGAGGTTGAAATTCCTCTTATTTTGGGGCAAAAAGGCAGAAATTCCCCTTATTTTGAGGTAAAATTATAGAAATTTCAAATATTTCAGGACAAAATGAAAGAAATTCTTCTTATTTTAAGGCAAAAAGATGAAATCCCTAATTTTTGGCTAAAATTGAAGAAATTTCACTTATTTCGGGACAAAAAAGGCAGAAATTCCAATTAATTTCGGGCAAAAAGGCAGAAATGACCCGTATTTTGGAGCAAAATTGCAGAAATTTCCTTAATTTTGGGGCAAAAAGTCAGTAATTCCCTATATGTTGGGGCAAAAAGACAGAAATTCTCTTTATTTTGGGGCAAAACTCTTAAATTCCACTTATTTTGGGGCAAAATTGCAGAAATTTCACTTATTTCAGGGGAAAAAGGCCGAAATTTTCCTTATTTTGGGGCAAAAAGGCAGAAATTCCTAATATTTTGTGGCAAAAATGCAGAAATTCCCCTTATTTCGAGGTAAAAAGGCTGAAATTCCCCTTATTTGGGGGAAAAAGGCAGAAATTTCCCTTATTTGGGGGAAAAAAACAGAAATTCCCCTTATTTTGGGGCCAAATTGCAGAAATTTCTCTTATTATGGGGAAGAATTGCAGAAATTTCTCTTATTTAAGGGCAAAATTGTAGAAATTTCACTTATTTCAGAGAAAATAAGCAAAAATTTTTCTTATTTTGGGGCAAAAATGCAGAAATTCCTAATATTTTGTGGCAAAATTGCTGAAATTCCCCTTATTTGGGTGCAAAAAGGCAGAAATTCCCCTTATTTTGGAGCAAAAAATGAAGAAATTTCCCTTTTATATGGCAAAAAGGTATGCATTCTTTTTATTCTCAGACAAAAAGGCAGAAATTCCCCATATTTTGTGGCAAAAGGCAGAAATTCCTCTTATTTTGGGGCAAAAAGGCACAAATTTCCCTTTTTTTCGGGCAAAATTGCAGAAATTTCATTTATTTCAGGTCAAAAATCAGAAATTCCCGTCATTTTGGGGCAAAAAGCAGAAATTTCTTTTATTATAGTACAAAATTGAAGAAATTTTCCTTATTTTGGAACAAAAAGGCAGAAATTCTCCATATTTTGGGGCAAAAGGCAGAAATTCTTCTTATTTTGAGGTAAAATGCAGAAATTCCTTTTATTTAGAGATAAAATGCAGAAATTCCCCAAATATTGGGGGAAAATGCAGAAATTCCCTTTATTTTGGGGCTAAAAGGCCAAAATTTCCTGTATTTTGTAGCAAAATTGCAAAAATTCTTATAATTTTTGGGCAAAAAGGCAGAAATTCTCTTTATTTTGGGGCAAAAAGACAGAAAATCTCCTTTTTTCGGGAGCAAAAAGTCAGAAATTCCCTTTATGTTGGGGCAAAATTACAGAAATTTTCTTAACATTGGGGCAAAATTGCAGAAATTTCCCTTATTTTGGGGCAAAATTGCAAAATTTCCTTTACATTGGGGCAAAATTGCAGAAATTTCTCTTATTTTGGGGCAAAATTGCAGAAATTTAACTTATTTCAGAAAAAAGGCAGAAATTTTCTTATTTTGGAACAAAAAGGCAGAAATTTCTTTTATTTTGGTACAAAATTGCAGAAATTTTTCTTATTTTGAGGCAAAAAGGCAGAAATTCCCCATATTTTGGGGCATAAAGGCAGAAATTCCCCTTATTTTGAGGTAAAAAGGCTTAAATTCCTTTTATTTTGGGGCAAAAAGTCAGAACTATTCTTTATTTTGGGGCAAAAAGACAGAAATTTCGTTTATTTTTGGGGAAAAGGCAGAAATTGCACTTATTTTGAGTCAAAAAGGTGGAAAATCCCCTTATTAACGGGCAAAAATGAAGAAATTTCCCTTTTTTATGGCAAAAAGTTATACATACCTTTTATTTTCGGGAAAAAAGGCAGAAAATCCCCGTATTTTGGAGCAAAATTGCAGAAATTTCACTAATTTTAGGGCAAAAATGCAGAAATTCCTTTTATTTTGGGGTAAAACTGCAGAAATTTCACTTATTTCGCGGCAAAATGGCAGAAATTCCCCTTATTTTCGGCGAAAAGGCAGAAAATCCCCGTATTATGAAGTAAAATTCCAGAAATTCACCTAATTTTGGTGTAAAAAATAGAGTAATTTTCTTTATTTAGGGGCAAAAAGGCAGAAATTCTCCATATTTTGGGGCAAAAGGCAGAAATTCCCCTTATTTTAGGGCAAGATTGAAGAAATTTCTCTCATTTGGGGGCAAAAAACAGAAATTCCCCTTATTTTGGGGCAAAATTGCAGAAATTTCTCTTAATATGAAGAAAAAATGCAGAAATTTCTCTTATTTTAGGGCAAAATCGCAGAAATTTCGCTTATTTACGAGAAAAAAAGCAAAAATTTTTCTTATTTTGGGGCAAAACGGGAAATATTCCCATTATTTTGGGGCAAAAAAGCAGAAATTCACCTTATTTTAGCGTAAAATTGCAGAAATTTCACTTATTTCAGGGAAAAAAGGCAGAAATTTTCCTTATTTTGGGGCAAAAAGGCAGAAATTCCTAATATATTGTGGCAAAAATGCAGAAATTCCCCTTATTTCGAGGTAATTAAGCTGAAATTCCCCTTATTTGGAAGAAAAAGGCAGAAATTTCCCTTATTTGGGGGCAAAAAACAGAAATTCCCCTTATTTTGGGGCAAATTTGCAGAAATTTCACTTATTTCAGGGTAATAAGTCAGAAATTTTCCTTATTTTGGGGCAAAAATGACAGAAATTCTCTTTGTTTTGGGAAAAAAAGACAGAAATTCCACTTATTTAGAGGCAAAAAGGCAGAAATTCCCCTTATTTTGGAGCAACAATGAAGAAATTTCTCTTTTTTATGGTAAAAAAGTATGCATTCCACTTATTTTAGGGCATAAAGGCTGAAGTTCCCAGTATTTTGGAGCAAATTTGGAGAAATTCCCCTAATTGTGGGGCAAAAAGGCAGAAATTCCCTATATGTTGGGGGCAAAAAAACAGAAATTCTCCTTATTTTGTGGTAAAACTAAGAACTTCCACTTATTTTGGGGCAAAATTCCAGAAATTTCTTTATTTTGGGGCAAAATTGCAGAAATTTCACTTATTTTGGGGCAAAATTGCAGAAAATTCACTTATTTCAGAGAAAAATAGCAAAAATTTTTCTTATTTGGGGCAAAAAGGCAGAAATTCCCTTTATTTTTGGGCAAAAATCAGAAATTCCCCTTATTTTGAGGTAAAAAGGCTGAAATTCCCCTTCTTTGGGGGCAAATAGGCAGAAATTTCCCTATTTTGGGGGCAAAAAACAGAAATTCCCCTTATTTTGGGGCAAAATTGCAGAAATTTCTTTTATTATGGGGAAAAATTGTAGAAATTTCTCTTATTTTAGGGCATAATTGCAGAAATTTCACTTATTTCAGAGAATAAAAACAAAAATTTTTCTTATTTTGGGAAACAAGGCAGAAATTCCCATTATTTTGGGGCAAAAAGGCAGAAATTCACCGTATTTTGTGGTAAAATTGCAGAAATTTCACATATTTCAGGGCAAAAAGGCAGAAATTTTCCTTATTTTTGGCAAAATTGCAGAAATTTTACTTATTTCAGGGTAATAAGTCAGAAATTTTCATTATTTTGGGGCAAAAAAGACAAAAATTCTCTTTGTTTTGGGAAAAAAACAGAAATTACACTTATTTAGAGGCAAAAAGGAAGAAATTCCCCTTATTTTGGAGCAATAATAAAGAAATTTCTCTTTTTTATGGCAAAAAAGTATGCATTCCACTTATTTTCGGGCAAAAAGGCTGAAGTTCCCCGTATTTTGGAGCAAAATTGCAGAAATTCCCCTAATTGTGGGGCAAAAAGGCAGAAATTCCCTATATGTTTGGGCAAAAAAAACAGAAATTCTCCTCTTTTTGGGGTAAAACTCAGAAATTCCACTTATTTGGGGGAAAATTCCAGAAATTTTTTTTATTTTGGGGCAAAATTGCAGAAATTTCACTTATTTCAGAGAAAAAAAGCAAAAATTTTTCTTATTTTGGGGCAAAAAGGCAGAAATTCCCTTTATTTTTGGGCAAAAATCAGAAATTCCCTTTATTTTGGGAAAAAATTCCAAAAATTTTCTTTATTTTGGGGCAAAAAGGCAGAAATTCCATATATTTTGTGGCAAAAAGGCAGAAATATCCCTTATTTTGAGGTAATAAGGTTGAAATTCTCCTTATTTTCGGGCAAAAAGGCAGAAATTCCCCTTATTTTGGGGTAAAATTGCAGAAATTTCAAATATTTCAGGGCAAAATGGCAGAAATTCCACTTATTTTAAGGCAAAAAGATGAAATCCCTAATTTTTGGCTAAAATTGAAGAAATTTCACTTATTTCGGGACAAAAAGGCAGAAATTACAATTAATTTCGGGCAAAAAGGCAGAAATGAACAGTATTTTGGAGCAAAATTGCAGAAATTCCCCTAATTGTGGGGCAAAAAGGCAGAAATTCCCTATATGTTTGGGCAAAAAGACAGAAATTCTCCTTATTTTGGGGCAAAACTCAAAAATTTCACTTATTTTGGGGCAAAATTGCAGAAATTTCACTTATTTCAAGGAAAAAAGGCAGAAATTTTCCTTATTTTGGGGCAAAAAGGAAGAAATTTATAATATCTTGTGGCAAAAATGCAGAAATTCCTTTTATTTTGAGGTAAAAAGGCTGAAATTCCCCTTATTAGGAGGAAAAAAGGCAGAAATTTCCCTTATTTGGGGGCAAAAAAAAAGAAATTCCCCTTATTTTGGTGCAAAATTGCAGAAATTTCTCTTATTATGGGGAAAAATTGCAGAAATTTCACTTATTTCAGAGAAAAAAAGCAAAAAATTTTTTTATTTTGAGGCAAAAAGGCACAAATTCCCATTATTTTGGGGCAAAAATTCAGAAATTCTCCTTATTTTGGAGTAAAATTGCAGAAATTTCACATATTTCAGGGCAAAAAGGCAGAAATTTTTCTTATTTTTGGCAAAATTGCAGAAATTTCACTTATTTTAGGGTAATACGTCAGAAATTTTCCTTATTTTGTGGCAAAAAGAGAGAAATTCTCTTTGTTTTGGGAAAAAAAGACAGAAATTCCACTTATTTAGAGGCATAAAGGCAGAAATTCCCCTTATTTTAAAGCAACAATGAAGAAATTTCCCTATTTTATGGCAAAAAAGTATGCATTCCACTTATTTTCAGGCAAAAAGGCTGAAGTTCCCCGTATTTTGGAGCAAAATTGCAGAAATTCCTCTAATTGTGGGGCAAAAAGGCAGAAATTCCCTATATGTTGGGGCAAAAAAACAGAAATTCTCCTTATTTTGGGGTAAAACTCGGAAATTCCACTTATTTTGGGGCAAAATTCCAAAAATTTCCCTTATTTTGGGGTAAAATACCAGAAATTTCACTTATTTCAGAGAAAAAAAGCAAAAATTTTTCTTATTTGGGGCAAAAAGGCAGAAATTCCCTTTATTTTGGGGCAAAAATCAGACATTCCCCTTATTCTGGGGCAAAATTCCAGAAATTTACTTTATTTTGGGGCAAAATTGCAGAAATTTACCTTATTTTAGGGCCAAATTGCAGAAATTTCCCTTATTTGGGGCAAAATTGCAGTAATTTCACTTATTTTCAGGTAAAAAGGCTGAAATTTCCTTTATTTTGGGGCAAAAAAGGAGAAATTCCCCTTATTTTGGGGCAAAATTGCAGAAATTTTCCTTATTATGGGAAAAAATACAGAAATTCCGTAAATTTTGTGGCAAAAATGCAGAAATTCCCCTTATTTTGAGGTTAAAATGCTGAAATTATCCTTATTTGGGGCAAAAAGGCAGAAATTCCCCTTATTTTGGGGTAAAATTGCAGAAATTTCAAATATTTCAGGGCAAAATGGCAGAAATTCCACTTTTTTTAAGGGAAAAATATGAAATCCCTAATTTTTGGCTAAAATTGAAGAAATTTCACTTATTTCGGGACAAAAAGGCAGAAATTCCAATTAATTTCGGGCAAAAAGGCAGAAATGACCCGTATTTTGGAGCAAAATTGGAGAAATTCCCCTAATATTGGTGCAAAAATGCAGAAATTCCCTTTATTTTGGGGCAAAAATGCAGAAATTCTCCATATTTTGGTGCAAAAATCAGAAATTTCCTTTATTTTGAGGTAAAATGCTGAAAGTCCCCATATTTTGGGGCAAAAGGCAGAAATTTCCCTTATTTTGGGGCAAATTTGCAGACATTTCACTTATTTCAGGGTAATAAGTCAGAAATTTTCCTTATTTTGGGGCAAAAAATACAGAAATTCCCTTTGTTTGGGGGAAAAAGACAGAAATTCCACTTATTTAGAGGCAAAAAGTCAGAAATTCCTTTTATTTTGGAGCATAAATGAAGAAATTTCCCTTTTATATGGCAAAAAGGTATGCATTCCCCTTATTTTCGGGCAAAAAGGCAGAAATTTCCCGTATTTTAGAGAAAAATTGCATAAATTCTTCTAATTGTGGGGCAAAAAGGCAGAAATTCTCCTTTTTTTGGGGCAAAACTCAGAAATTCCACTTATTTTGATGCAAAATTGCAGAAATTTCACTTATTTCAGAGAAAAAAGGCAAAAATTTTCCTTATTTTGGGGCAAAAATGCAGAAATTCCTAATATTTTGTGGCAAAAATGCAGAAATTTCCCTTATTTTGAGGTTAAAAGGCTGAAATTCCCCTTATTTGGGGGCAAAAAGGCAGAAATTTCCCTTATTTTGGGGCAAATTTTCAGAAATTTCACTTATTTCAGGGTAATAAGTCAGAAATTCCCCTTATTTTGGAGCAAAAAAGTCAGAAATTCCCTTTGTTTTGGGGGAAAAAGACAGAAATTCCACTTACTTAGAGGCAAAAAGGCAGAAATACTTATTTTGGAGCAAAAATGAAGAAATTTCTTTTTTTTTGGCAAAAAGCTATGCATTCCCCTTATTTTCGAACAAAAAGGCAGAAATTCCACGTATTTTGAAGCAAAATTGCATAAATTCCTTAATTTTGGGGCAAATGCAGAAAGTCCCTTTATTTTGGGGCAAAAATCAGAAATTCCCTTTATTTTGGGGCAAAATATCAAAAATTTTCTTTATTTTGGGGCAAAATTGCAGGAATTTACCTTATTATGGGGCAAAATTGCAGAATTTTCTCTTATTTGGGCAAAATTGCAGAAATTTCACTTATTTTCATGTAAAAAGGCTGAAATTTCCTTTGTATTGGGGCAAAAAGGGAGAAATTCCCCTTATTTTGTGTCAAAATTGCCTAAATTTACCTTATTTTGGGGCAAAAAGGCAGAAATTCCGTATATTTTGTGGCAAAAAGGCAGAAATTTCCCTTATTTTTAGGTAATAAGGTTGAAATTCCCATTATTTTGGGGCGAAAAGGCAGAAATTCCCCTTATTTTGGGGTAAAATTGCAGAAATTTCAAATATTTCAGGGCAAAATGGCAGAAATTCCTCTTATTTTAAGGCAAAAAGATGAAATCCCCAATTTTTGGCTAAAATTGAAGAAATTTCACTTATTTCAGGACAAAAAGGCAGAAATTCCAATTAATTTCGGGCAAAAAGGCAAAAATGACCCATATTATGGAGCAAAATTGCAGAAATTCCCCTAATTGTGGGGCAAAAAGGCAGAAATTCCCTATATGTTGGGGCAAAACGACAGAAATTCTTCTTATTTTGGGGCAAAACTCTGAAATTCCACTTATTTTGGGGCAAAATTGCAGAAATTTCACTTATTTCAGGGAAAAAAGGCAGAAATTTTCCTTATTTTGAGGAAAAAAGAAGAAATTCCTAATATCTTGTGGCAAAAATGCAGAAATTCCCCTTATTTTGAGGTAAAAAGGCTGAAATTCCCCTTATTTGGAGAAAAAAAGGCAGAAATTTCTCTTATTTGGGGGCAAAAAACAGAAATTGCTCTTATTTTGGTGCAAAATTGCAGAAATTTCTCTTATTATGGGGAAAAATTGCAGAAATTTCACTTATTTCAGAGAAAAAAAAATTTTATTTTGAGGCAAAAAGGCAGAAATTCCCATTATTTTGGGGCAAAAATTCAGAAATTCTCCTTATTTTGGGGTAAAATTGCAGAAATTTCACATATTTCAGGGCAAAAAGGCAGAAATTTTCCTTACTTTGGGGCAATACTTCAGAAATTTCACTTATTTCAGGGTAATAAGTCAGAAATTTTCCATATTTTGGGGCAAAAAAGAGAGAAATTCTCTTTGTTTTGGGAAAAAAAGACAGAAATTCCACTTATTTAGAGGCATAAACGCAGAAATTCCCCTTATTTTAAAGCAACAATGAAGAAATTTCCCTATTTTATGGCGAAAAAGTATGCATTCCACTTATTTTCAGGCAAAAAGGCTGAAGTTCCCCGTATTTTGGAGCAAAATTGCAGAAATTCCACTAATTGTGGGGCAAAAAGGCAGAAATTCCCTATATGTTGGGGCAAAAAAACAAAAATTCTCCTTATTTTGGGGTAAAACTCGGAAATTCCACTTATTTTGGGGCAAAATTCCATAAATTTCCCTTATTTTGGAGTAAAATTGCAGAAATTTCACTTATTTCAGAGAAAAAAAGCAAAAATTTTACTTATTTAGGGCAAAAAGGCAGAAATTCCCTTTATTTTGGGGCAAAAATCAGACATTAACCTTATTCTGGGGCAAAATTCCAGAAATTTACTATATTTTGGGGCAAAATTGCAGAAATTTACCTTATTTTAGGGCCAAATTGCAGAAATTTCCCTTATTTGGGGCAAAATTGCAGTAATTTCACTTATTTTCAGGTAAAAAGGCTGAAATTTCCTTTATTTTGGGGCAAAAAAGGAGAAATTCCTTTTATTTTGGGGCAAAATTGCAGAAATTTTCCTTATTATGGGACAAAAAGCAGAAATTCCGTAAATTTTGTGGCAAAAATGCAGAAATTCCCCTTATTTCGAGGTTAAAATGCTGAAATTCTCCTTATTTGGGGCAAAAAGGCAGAAATTCCACTTATTTTGGGGTAAAATTGCAGAAATTTCAAATATTTCAGGGCAAAATGGCAGAAATTCCCCTTATTTTAAGGCAAAAAAATGAAATCCCTAATTTTTGGCTAAAATTGAAAAAATTTCACTTATTTCGGGACAAAAAGGCAGAAATTCCAATTAATTTCAGGCAAAAAGGCAGAAATGACCCGTATTTTGGAGCAAAATTGGAGAAATTCCCCTAATATTGGTGCAAAAATGCAGAAATTCCCTTTATTTTGGGGCAAAAATGCAGAAATTCTCCATATTTTGGTGCAAAAATCAGAAATTTCCTTTATTTTGAGGTAAAATGCTGAAAGTCCCCATATTTTGGGGCAAAAGGCAGAAATTTCCCTTATTTTGGGGCAAATTTGCAGAAATTTCACTTATTTCAGGGTAATAAGTCAGAAATTTTTCTTATTTTGGGGCAAAAAATACAGAAATTCCCTTTGTTTTGGGGGAAAAAGACAGAAATTCCACTTACTTAGAGGCAAAAAGGCAGAAATTCCCCTTATTTTGGAGCAAAAATGAAGAAATTTCCCTTTTATATGGCAAAAAGGTATGCATTCCCCTTATTTTCGGGCAAAAAGGCAGAAATTTCCCGTATTTTGGAGCAAAATTGCATAAATTCTTCTAATTGTGGGGCAAAAAGGCAGAAATTCCCTATATGTTGGGGCAAAAATACAGAAATTCTCCTTATTTTGGGGCAAAACTCAGAAATTCCATTTATTTTGATGCAAAATTGCAGAAATTTCACTTATTTCAGAGAAAAAAGGCAGAAATTTTCCTTATTTTGGGGCAAAAAGGCAGAAATTCCTAATATTTTGTGGCAAAAATGCAGAAATTTCCCTTATTTTGAGGTTAAAAGGCTGAAATTCCCCTTATTTGGGGGCAAAAAGGCAGAAATTTCCCTTATTTTGGGGCAAAATTTCAGAAATTTCATTCATTTCAGGGTAATAAGTCAGAATTTCTTCTTATTTTGGAGCAAAAATGTCAGAAATTCCCTTTGTTTTGGGGGAAAAAGTCAGAAATTCCACTTATTAAGAGGCAAAAAGGCAGAAATTCTCCTTATTTTGGAGCAAAAATGAAGAAATTTCTTTTTGTTATGGCAAAAAGGTATGCATTCCCCTTATTTTCATACAAAAAGGCAGAAATTCCCCGTATTTTGAAGCAAAATTGAATAAATTCCTTTAATTTTGGGGCAAATGCAGAAATTCCCTTTATTTTGGGGCAAAAATCAGAAATTCCCTTTATTTTGGGGCAAAATATCAAAAATTTTCTTTATTTTGGGGAAAAATTGAAGGAATTTACCTTCTTTTGGGGCAAAATTGCAGAATTTTCTCTTATTTGGGCAAAATTGCAGAAATTTCACTTATTTTCATGTAAAAAGGCTGAAATATCCTTTGTATTGGGGCAAAAAGGGAGAAATTCCCCTTATTTTGGGTCAAAATTGCAGAAATTTCACTTATTTCAGGGAAAAACCGCAGAAATTTTCCTTATTATGGGGCAGAAAGGCAGAAATTCTTAATATTTTGTCGCAAAAATGCAGAAATTCCTCTTATTTTGAGGTAAAAATGCTGAAATTCCCCTTATTTGGGGGAAAAAGGCAGAAATTTCCCTTATTTGGGGGCAAAAAACAGAAATTCTCCTTATTTTGGGGCAAAATTGCAGAAATTTCTCTTATTATGGGGAAGAATTGAAGAAATTTCTCTTATTTTAGGGCAAAATTGCTGAAATTTCACTTATTTCAAAGAAAAAAAGCAAAAATTTTTCTTATTTTGGGGCAAAAAGGCAGAAATTCCTTTTATTTTGGTGCAAAAATCAGGAATTCCTCTTATTTTGGGGCAAAATTCCAGAAATTTCCTTTATTTTGGGGCAAAATTGCAGAAATTTACCTTATTTTGGGGCAAAATTGCAGAAATTTTCCTTATTATGGGACAATAAGGCAGAAATTCGGTAAATTTTGTGGCAAAAATGCAGAAATTCCCTTTATTTTGAGGTTAAAAGGTTGAAATTCTTTTTATTTGGGGGCAAAAGGCAGAAATTCCTTTTATTTTGGGGTAAAATTGCAGAAATTTCAAATATTTAAGGGAAAAATGGCAGAAATTCCCGTTATTTTGGGGCAAAATTGCACTAATTTCACTTATTTCAGGGTAATAAGTCAGAAATTTCCCTTATTTTTGAGCAAAAAAGTCAGAAATTCACTTTGTTTTGGAAGAAAAAGACAGAAATTCCACTTATTTAGAGGCAAAAAGGCAGAAATTCCCCTTATTTTGGAGCAAAAATGAAGAAATTTCCCTTTTTTATGGCAAAAAGGTATGCATTCCCCTTATTTTCAGGCAAAAAGGCAGAAATTCCCCGTATTTTGGAGCAAAATTGCATAAATTCCAATAATTCTGTGGCAAATGCAGAAATTCCCTTTATTTTGGGGCAAAAATCAGAAATTCCCCTTATTTTGGGGCAAAATTCCAGAAATTTTTTTTATTTTGGGGCAAAATTGCAGGAATTTACCTTATTTTGGGGCAAAATTGTAGAAATGTCTCTTATTTGGGGCAAAATTGCAGAAATTTCACTTATTTTCATGTAAAAAGTTTGAAATTTCCTTTATTTTGGGGCAAAAAGGGAGAAATTCTCCTTATATTGGGTCAAAATTGCAGAAATTTTCCTTATTTTGGGGCAAAAAGGCAGACATTCCGTATATTTTGTGGCAAAAAGGCAGAAATTTCCCTTATTTTGAGGTAATAAGGTTGAAATTCCCCTTATTTTGGGGCAAAAAGGCAGAAATTCCCCTTATTTTGGGGTAAAATTGCAGAAATTTCAAATATTTCAGGGCAAAATGGCAGAAATTCCTCTTATTTTAAGGCTAAAAGATGAAATCCCCAATTTTTGGCTAAAATTGAAGAAATTTCACTTATTTCGGGACCAAAAGGCAGAAATTCCAATTAATTTCGGGAAAAAAGGCAAAAATGACCCATATTATGGAGCAAAATTGCAGAAATTTCCCTAATTTTGGGGCAAAAAGGCAGAAATTCCCTATATGTTGGGGCAAAAAGACAGAAATTCTTCTTATTTTGGGGCAAAACTCTGAAATTCCACTTATTTTGGGGCAAAATTGGAGAAATTTCACTTATTTCAGAGAAAAAAGGCAGAAATTTTCCTTATTTTGGGACAAAAAGGTAGAAATTCCTAATATCTTGTGGCAAAAATGCAGAAATTCCCCTTATTTTGAGGTAAAAATGCTGAAATACCTCTTATTTGGAGGAAAAAAGGCAGAAATTTCTCTTATTTGGGGGCAAAAAACAGATTCCCCTTATTTTGGTGCAAAATTGCAGAAATTTCTCTTATTATATGGAAAAATTGCAGAAATTTCACTTATTTCAGAGAAAAAAAGGAAAAAAATTTTTTATTTTGAGGCAAAAAAGCAGAAATTCCCATTATTTTGGGGCAAAAATTCAGAAATTCTCCTTATTTTGGGGTAAAATTGCAGAAATTTCACATATTTCAGGGCAAAAAGGCAGAAATTTTCCTTACTTTGGGGCAATATTTCAGAAATTTCACTTATTTCAGGGTAATAAGTCAGAAATTTTCCATATTTTGTGGCAAAAAAGAGAGAAATTCTCTTTGTTTTGGAAAAAAAAGGCAGAAATTTCACTTATTTAGAGGCATAAAGGCAGAAATTCCCTTTATTTTAAAGCAACAATGAAGAAATTTCCCTATTTTATGGCAAAAAAGTATGCATTCCACTTATTTTCAGGCAAAAAGGCTGAAGTTCCCCGTATTTTGGAGCATAATTGCAGAAATTCCTCTAATTGTGGGGCAAAAAGGCAGAAATTCCCTATATGTTGGGGCAAAAAAACAGAAATTCTCCTTATTTTGGGGTAAAACTCGGAAATTCCACTTATTTTGGGGCAAAATTCCATAAATTTCCCTTATTTTGGAGTAAAATTGCAGAAATTTCACTTATTTCAGAGAAAAAAAGCAAAAATTTTTCTTATTTGGGGCAAAAAGGCAGAAATTCCCTTTATTTTGGGGCAAAAATCAGACATTCCCCTTATTCTGGGGCAAAATTCCAGAAATTTACTTTATTTTGGGGCAAAATTGCAGAAATTTACCTTATTTTAGGGCCAAATTGCAGAAATTTCCCTTATTTGGGGCAAAATTGCAGTAATTTCACTTATTTTCAGGTAAAAGGGCTGAAATTTCCTTTATTTTGGGGCAAAAAAGGAGAAATTCCCCTTATTTTGGGGCAAAATTGCAGAAATTTTCCTTATTATGGGACAAAATACAGAAATTCCGTAAATTTTGTGGCAAAAATGCAGAAATTCCCCTTATTTTGAGGTTAAAATGCTGAAATTCTCCTTATTTGGGGCAAAAAGGCAGAAAATCCCCTTATTTTGGGGTAAAATTGCAGAAATTTCAAATATTTCAGGGCAAAATGGCAGAAATTCCCCTTATTTTAAGGCAAAAATGAAATCCCTAATTTTTGGCTAAAATTGAAAAAATTTCACTTATTTCGGGACAAAAAGGCAGAAATTCCAATTAATTTCGGGCAAAAAGGCAGAAATGACCCATATTTTGGAGCAAAATTGGAGAAATTCCCCTAATATTGGTGCAAAAATGCAGAAATTCCGTTTATTTTGGGGCAAAAATGCAGAAATTCTCCATATTTTGGTGCAAAAATCACAAATTTCCTTTATTTTGAGGTAAAATGCTGAAAGTCCCCATATTTTGGGGCAAAAGGCAGAAATTTCCCTTATTTTGGGGCAAATTTGCAGAAATTTCACTTATTTCAGGGTAATAAGTCAGAAATTTTCCTTATTTTCGGGCAAAAAATACAGAAATTCCCTTTGTTTTGTGGGAACAAGACAGAAATTCCACTTACTTAGAGGCAAAAAGGCAGAAATTCCCCTTATTTTGGAGCAAAAATGAAGAAATTTCCCTTTTATATGGCAAAAAGGTATGCATTCCCCTTATTTTCGGGCAAAAGGGCAGAAATTTCCTGTATTTTGGAGCAAAATTGCATAAATTCTTCTAATTGTGGGGCAAAAAGGCAGAAATTCCCTATATGTTGGGGCAAAAATACAGAAATTCTCCTTATTTTGGGGCAAAACTCAGAAATTTCACTTATTTTGATGCAAAATTGCAGAAATTTCACTTATTTCAGAGAAAAAAGGCAGAAATTTTCCTTATTTTGGGGCAAAAAGGCAGAAATTCCTAATATTTTATGGTAAAAATGCAGAAATTTCCCTTATTTTGAGGTTAAAAGGCTGAAATTCCCCTTATTTGGGGGCAAAAAGGCAGAAATTTCCTTTATTTTAGGGCAAAATTTCAGAAATTTCACTTATTTCAGGGTAATAAGTCAGAAATTCCCCTTATTTTGGAGCAAAAAAGTCAGAAATTCCCTTTGTTTTGGGGGGAAAAGTCAGAAATTCCACTTATTAAGAGGCAAAAAGGCAGAAATTCTCTTTATTTTGGAGCAAAAATGAAGAAATTTCTTTTTTTTATGGCAAAAAGGTATGCATTCCCCTTATTTTCGGACAAAAAGGCAGAAATTCCCCGTATTTTGAAGCAAAATTGCATAAATTCCTTTAATTTTGGGGCAAATGCAGAAATTCCCTTTATTTTGTGGCAAAAATCAGAAATTCTTTTTATTTTGGGGCAAAATATCAAAAATTTTCTTTATTTTGGAGCAAAATTGAAGGAATTTACCTTCTTTTGGGGCAAAATTGCAGAATTTTCTCTTATTTGGGCAAAATTGCAGAAATTTCACTTATTTTCATGTAAAAAGGCTGAAATTTCCTTTGTATTGGGGCAAAAAGGGAGAAATTCCCCTTATTTTGGGTCAAAATTGCCTAAATTTACCTTATTTTGGGGCAAAAAGGCAGAAATTCCGTATATTTTGTGGCAAAAAGGCAGAAATTTCCCTTATTTTTAGGTAATAAGGTTGAAATTCCCATTATTTTGGGGCAAAAAAGCAGAAATTCCCCTTATTTTGGGGTAAAATTGCAGAAATTTCAAATATTTCAGGGCAAAATGGCAGAAATTCCTCTTATTTTAAGGCTAAAAGATGAAATCCCCAATTTTTGGCTAAAATTGAAGAAATTTCACTTATTTCGGGACAAAAAGGCAGAAATTCCAATTAATTTCGGGAAAAAAGGCAAAAATGACCCATATTATGGAGCAAAATTGCAGAAATTTCCCTAATTGTGGGGCAAAAAGGCAGAGATTCCCTATATGTTGGGGCAAAAAGACAGAAATTCTCCTTATTTTGGGGCAAAACTCTGAAATTCCACTTATTTTGGGGCAAAATTGCAGAAATTTCACTTATTTCAGGGAAAAAAGTCAGAAATTTTCCTAATTTTGGGGCAAAAAGGAAGAAATTCCTAATATCTTGTGGAAAAAATGCAGAAATTCCCCTTATTTTGAGGTAAAAAGGCTGAAATACCCCTTATTTGGAGGAAAAAAGGCAGAAATTTCCCTTATTTGGGGGCAAGAAACAGAAATTCCCCTTATTTTGGTGCAAAATTGCAGAAATTTCTCTTATTATGGGGAAAAATTGCAGAAATTTCACTTATTTCAGAGAAAAAAAGCAAAAAATTTTTTTATTTTGAGGCAAAAAGGCTGAAATTCCCATTATTTTGGGGCAAAAATTCAGAAATTCTCCTTATTTTGGGGTAAAATTGCAGAAATTTCACATATTTCAGGGCAAAAAGGCAGAAATTTTCCTTACTTTGGGGCAATATTTCAGAAATTTCACTTATTTCAGGGTAATAAGTCAGAAATTTTCCATATTTTGGGGCAAAAAAGAGAGAAATTCTCTTTGTTTTGGGAAAAAAGGCAGAAATTCCACTTATTTAGAGGCATAAAGGCAGAAATTCCCCTTATTTTAAAGCAACAATGAAGAAATTTCCCTATTTTATGGCAAAAAAGTATGCATTCCACTTATTTTCAGGCAAAAAGGCTGAAGTTCCCCGTATTTTGGAGCAAAATTGCAGAAATTCCTCTAATTGTGGGGCAAAAAGGCAGAAATTCCCTATATGTTGGGGCAAAAAAACAGAAATTCTCCTTATTTTGGGGTAAAACTCGGAAATTCCACTTATTTTGGGGCAAAATTCCATAAATTTCCCTTATTTTGGAGTAAAATTGCAGAAATTTCACTTATTGCAGAGAAAAAAAGCAAACATTTTTCTTATTTGGGGCAAAAAGGCAGAAATTCCCTTTATTTTGGGGCAAAAATCAGACATTCCCCTTATTCTGGGGCAAAATTCCAGAAATTTACTTTATTTTGGGGCAAAATTGCAGAAATTTACCTTATTTTAGGGCCAAATTGCAGAAATTTCCCTTATTTGGGGCAAAATTGCAGTAATTTCACTTATTTTCAGGTAAAAAGGCTGAAATTTCCTTTATTTTGGGGCAAAAAAGGAGAAATTCCTTTTATTTTGGGGCAAAATTGCAGAAATTTTCCTTATTATGGGACAAAATACAGAAATTCCGTAAATTTTGTGGCAAGAATGCAGAAATTCCCCTTATTTTGAGGTTAAAATGCTGAAATTCTCCTTATTTGGGGCAAAAAGGCAGAAATTCCCCTTATTTTGGGGTAAAATTGCAGAAATTTCAAATATTTCAGGGCAAAATGGCAGAAATTCCCCTTATTTTAAGGCAAAAAATGAAATCCCTAATTTTTGGCTAAAATTGAAAAAATTTCACTTATTTCGGGACAAAAAGGCAGAAATTCCAATTAATTTCGGGCAAAAAGGCAGAAATGACCCGTATTTTGGAGCAAAATTGGAGAAATTCCCCTAATATTGGTGCAAAAATGCAGAAATTCCCTTTATTTTGGGGCAAAAATGCAGAAATTCTCCATATTTTGGTGCAAAAATCAGAAATTTCCTTTATTTTGAGGTAAAATGCTGAAAGTCCCCATATTTTGGGGCAAAAGGCAGAAATTTCCCTTATTTTGGGGCAAATTTGCAGAAATTTCACTTATTTCAGGGTAATAAGTCAGAAATTTTCCTTATTTTGGGGCAAAAAATACAGAAATTCCTTTGTTTTGGGGGAACAAAACTGAAATTCCACTTACTTTGAGGCAAAAAGGCAGAAATTCCCCTTATTTTGGAGCAAAAATGAAGAAATTTCCCTTTTATATGGCAAAAAGGTATGCATTCCCCTTATTTTCGGGCAAAAAGGCAGAAATTTCCCGTATTTTGGAGCAAAATTGCATAAATTCTTCTAATTGTGGGGCAAAAAGGCAGAAATTCCCTATATGTTGGGGCAAAAATACAGAAATTCTCCTTATTTTGGGGCAAAACTCAGAAATTCCACTTATTTTGATGCAAAATTGCAGAAATTTCACTTATTTCAGAGAAAAAAGGCAGAAATTTTCCTTATTTTGGGGCAAAAAGGCAGAAATTCCTAATATTTTATGGCAAAAATGCAGAAATTTCCCTTATTTTGAGGTTAAAAGGCTGAAATTCCCCTTATTTGGGGGCAAAAAGGCAGAAATTTCCCTTATTTTGGGGCAAAATTTCAGAAATTTCACTTATTTCAGGGTAATAAGTCAGAAATTCCCCTTATTTTGGAGCAAAAAAAGTCAGAAATTCCCTTTGTTTTGGCGGAAAAAGTCAGAAATTCCACTTATTAAGAGGCAAAAAGGCAGAAATTCTCTTTATTTTGGAGCAAAAATGAAGAAATTTCTTTTTTTTATGGCAAAAAGGTATGCATTCCCCTTATTTTCGGACAAAAAGGCAGAAATTCCCCGTATTTTGAAGCAAAATTGCATAAATTCCTTTAATTTTGGGGCAAATGCAGAAATTCCCTTTATTTTGTGGCAAAAATCAGAAATTCCCTTTATTTTGGGCAAAATATCAAAAATTTTCTTTATTTTGGAGCAAAATTGAAGGAATTTACCTTCTTTTGGGGCAAAATTGCAGAATTTTCTCTTATTTGGGCAAAATTGCAGAAATTTCACTTATTTTCATGTAAAAAGGCTGAAATTTCCTTTGTATTGGGGCAAAAAGGGAGAAATTTCCCTGATTTTGGGTCAAAATTGCAGAAATTTCACTTATTTCAGGGAAAAAAGGCAGAAATTTTCCTTATTTTTGGGCAGAAAGGCAGAAATTCCTAATATTTTGTGGCAAAAATGCAGAAATTCCTTTTATTTTGAGGTAAAAAGGCTGAAATTCCCCTTATTTGGGGGAAAAAGGCAGAAATTTCCCTTATTTGGGGGCAAAAAACAGAAATTCCCCTTATTTTGGGGCAAAATTGCAGAAATTTTTCTTATTATGGGGAAGAATTGCAGAAATTTCTCTTATTTTAGGGCAAAATTGCTGAAATTTCACTTATTTCAAAAAAAAATTTTTCTTATTTTGGGGCAACAAGGCAGAAATTCCTTTTATTTTGGGTCAAAAATCAGGAATTCCCTTTATTTTGGGGCCAAATTCCAGAAATTTCCTTTATTTTGGGGCAAAATTGCAGAAATTTACCATATTTTGGGGCAAAATTGCAGAAATTTTCCTTATTATGGGACAATAAGGCAGAAATTCGGTAAATTTTGTGGCAAAAATGCAGAAATTCCCTTTATTTTGAGGTTAAAATGCTGAAATTCTTTTTATTTGGGGGCAAAAGGCAGAAATTCCCCTTATTTTGGGGTAAAATTGCAGAAATTTCAAATATTTAAGGGCAAAATGGCAGAAATTCCCGTTATTTTGGAGCAAATTGCACTAATTTCACTCATTTCAGGGTAATAAGTCAGAAATTTCCCTTAATTTGGAGCAAAAAAGTCAGAAATTCACTTTGTTTTGGAAGAAAAAGACAGAAATTCCACTTATTTAGAGGCAAAAAGGCAGAAATTCCCCTTATTTTGGAGCAAAAATGAAGAAATTTCCCTTTTTATGGCAAAAAGGTATGCATTTCCCTTATTTTCAGGCAAAAAGGCAGAAATTCCCCGTATTTTGGAGCAAAATTGCATAAATTCCCCTAATTCTGTGGCAAATGCAGAAATTCCCTTTATTTTGGGGCAAAAATCAGAAATTCCCCTTATTTTGGGGCAAAATTCCAGAAATTTTCTTTATTTTGGAACAAAATTGCAGGAATTTACCTTATTATGGGACAAAAACAGAAATTCCGTAAATTTTGTGGCAAAAATGCAGAAATTCCCCTTATTTTGAGGTTAAAATGCTGAAATTCTCCTTATTTGGGGAAAAAGGCAGAAATTCCCCTTATTTTGGGGTAAAATTGCAGAAATTTCAAATATTTCAGGGCAAAATGGCAGAAATTCCCCTTATTTTAAGGCAAAAAAATGAAATCACTAATTTTTGGCTAAAATTGAAAAAAATTCACTTATATCAGGACAAAAAGGCAGAAATTCCAATTAATTTCGGGCAAAAAGGCAGAAATGACCCGTATTTTGGAGCAAAATTGGAGAAATTCCCCTAATATTGGTGCAAAAATGCAGAAATTCCCTTTATTTTGGGGCAAAAATGGAGAAATTCTCCATATTTTGGTGCAAAAATCAGAAATTTCCTTTATTTTGAGGTAAAATGCTGAAAGTCCCCATATTTTCGGGCAATAGGCAGAAATTTCCCTTATTTTGGGGCAAATTTGCAGAAATTTCACTTATTTCAGGGTAATAAGTCAGAAATTTTCCTTATTTTGGGGCAAAAAATACAGAAATTCCCTTTGTTTTGGGGGAACAAGACAGAAATTCCACTTACTTAGAGGCAAAAAGGCAGAAATTCCCCTTATTTTGAAGCAAAAATGAAGAAATTTCCCTTTTATATGGCAAAAAGGTATGCATTCCCCTTATTTTCGGGCAAAAAGGCAGAAATTTCCCGTATTTTGGAGCAAAATTGCATAAATTCTTCTAATTGTGGGGCAAAAAGGCAGAAATTCCCTATATGTTGGGGCAAAAATACAGAAATTCTCCTTATTTTGGGGCAAAACTCAGAAATTCCACTTATTTTGATGCAAAATTGCAGAAATTTTACTTATTTCAGAGAAAAAAGGCAGAAATTTTCCTTATTTTGGGGCAAAAATGCAGAAATTCCTAATATTTTATGGCAAAAATGCAGAAATTTCCCTTATTTTGAGGTTAAAAGACTGAAATTCCCCTTATTTGGGGGCAAAAAGGCAGAAATTTTCCTTATTTTGGGGCAAAATTTCAGAAATTTCACTTATTTCAGGGTAATAAGTCAGAAATTCCCCTTATTTTGGAGCAAAAAAAGTCAGAAATTCCCTTTGTTTTGGCGGACAAAGTCAGAAATTCCACTTATTAAGAGGCAAAAAGGCAGAAATTCTCTTTATTTTGGAGCAAAAATGAAGAAATTTCTTTTTTTTATGGCAAAAAGGTATGCATTCCCCTTATTTTCGGACAAAAAGGCAGAAATTCCCCGTATTTTGAAGCAAAATTGCATAAATTCCTTTAATTTTGGGGCAAATGCAGAAATTCCCTTTATTTTGTGGCAAAAATCAGAAATTCCCTTTATTTTGGGGCAAAATATCAAAAATTTTCTTTATTTTGGAGCAAAATTGAAGGAATTTACCTTCTTTTGGGGCAAAATTGCAGAATTTTCTCTTATTTGGGCAAAATTGCAGAAATTTCACTTATTTTCATGTAAAAAGGCTGAAATTTCCTTTGTATTGGGGCAAAAAGGGAGAAATTCCCCTTATTTTGGGTCAAAATTGCAGAAATTTCACTTATTTCAGGGAAAAAGGCAGAAATTTTCCTTATTTTGGGGCAGAAAGGCAGAAATTCCTAATATTTTGTGGCAAAAATGCAGAAATTCCTCTTATTTTGAGGTAAAAAGGCTGAAATTCCCCTTATTTGGGGGAAAAAGGCAGAAATTTCCCTTATTTGGGGGCAAAAAACAGAAATTACCCTTATTTTGGGGCAAAATTGCAGAAATTTCAAATATTTAAGGGCAAAATGGCAGAAATTCCCGTTATTTTGGAGCAAATTGCACTAATTTCACTCATTTCAGGGTAATAAGTCAGAAATTTCCCTTATTTTGGAGCAAAAAAGTCAGAAATTCACTTTGTTTTGGAAGAAAAAGACAGAAATTCCACTTATTTAGAGGCAAAAAGGCAGAAATTCCCCTTATTTTGGAGCAAAAATGAAGAAATTTCCCTTTTTTATGGCAAAAAGGTATGCATTTCCCTTATTTTCAGGCAAAAAGGCAGAAATTCCCCGTATTTTGGAGCAAAATTGCATAAATTCCCCTAATTCTGTGGCAAATGCAGAAATTCCCTTTATTTTGGGGCAAAAATCAGAAATTCCCCTTATTTTGGGGCAAAATTCCAGAAATTTTCTTTATTTTGGAACAAAATTGCAGGAATTTACCTTATTATGGGACAAAAACAGAAATTCCGTAAATTTTGTGGCAAAAATGCAGAAATTCCCCTTATTTTGAGGTTAAAATGCTGAAATTCTCCTTATTTGGGGCAAAAAGGCAGAAATTCCCCTTATTTTGGGGTAAAATTGCAGAAATTTCAAATATTTCAGGGCAAAATGGCAGAAATTCCCCTTATTTTTAGGCAAAAAAATGAAATCACTAATTTTTGGCTAAAATTGAAAAAAATTCACTTATATCGGGACAAAAAGGCAGAAATTCCAATTAATTTCGGGCAAAAAGGCAGAAATGACCCGTATTTTGGAGCAAAATTGGAGAAATTCCCCTAATATTGGTGCAAAAATGCAGAAATTCCCTTTATTTTGGGGCAAAAATGCAGAAATTCTCCATATTTTGGTGCAAAAATCAGAAATTTCCTTTATTTTGAGGTAAAATGCTGAAAGTCCCCATATTTTCGGGCAATAGGCAGAAATTTCCCTTATTTTGGGGCAAATTTGCAGAAATTTCACTTATTTCAGGGTAATAAGTCAGAAATTTTCCTTATTTTGGGGCAAAAAATACAGAAATTCCCTTTGTTTTGGGGGAACAAGACAGAAATTCCACTTACTTAGAGGCAAAAAGGCAGAAATTCCCCTTATTTTGAAGCAAAAATGAAGAAATTTCCCTTTTATATGGCAAAAAGGTATGCATTCCCCTTATTTTCGGGCAAAAAGGCAGAAATTTCCCGTATTTTGGAGCAAAATTGCATAAATTCTTCTAATTGTGGGGCAAAAAGGCAGAAATTCTCTATATGTTGGGGCAAAAATACAGAAATTCTCCTTATTTTGGGGCAAAACTCAGAAATTCCACTTATTTTGATGCAAAATTGCAGAAATTTCACTTATTTCAGAGAAAAAAGGCAGCAATTTTCCTTATTTTGGGGCAAAAAGGCAGAAATTCCTAATATTTTGTGGCAAAAATGCAGAAATTTCCCTTATTTTGAGGTTAAAAGGCTGAAATTCCCCTTATTTGGGGGCAAAAAGGCAGAAATTTCCCTTATTTTGGGGCAAAATTTCAGAAATTTCACTTATTTCAGGGTAATAAGTCAGAAATTCCCCTTATTTTGGAGCAAAAAAGTCAGAAATTCCCTTTGTTTTGGCGGAAAAAGTCAGAAATTCCACTTATTAAGAGGCAAAAATGCAGAAATTCTCCTTATTTTGGAGCAAAAATGAAGAAATTTCTTTTTTTTATGGCAAAAAGGTATGCATTCCTCTTATTTTCGGACAAATAGGCAGAAATTCCCCGTATTTTGAAGCAAAATTGCATAAATTCCTTTTATTTTGGGGCAAATGCAGAAATTCCCTTTATTTTGGGGCAAAAATCAGAAATTCCCTTTATTTTGGGGCAAAATATCAAAAATTTTCTTTATTTTGGAGCAAAATTGAAGGAATTTACCTACTTTTGGGGCAAAATTGCAGAATTTTCTCTTATTTGGGCAAAATTGCAGAAATTTCACTTATTTTCATTTAAAAAGGCTGATATTTCCTTTGTATTGGGGCAAAAAGGGAGAAATTCCCCTTATTTTGGGTCAAAATTGCAGAAATTTCACTTATTTCAGGGAAAAAAGGCAGAAATTTTTCTTATTTTGGGGAAGAAAGGCAGAAATTCCTAATATTTTGTGGCAAAAATGCCGAAATTCCTCTTATTTTGAGGTAAAAAGGCTGAAATTCCCATTATTTGGGGGGAAAAGGCAGAAATTTCCCATTTGGGGGCAAAAAACAGAAATTCCCCTTATTTTGGGGCAAAATTGCAGAAATTTTTCTTATTATGGGGAAGAATTGCAGAAATTTCTCTTATTTTAGGGCAAAATTGCTGAAATTTCACTTATTTCAAAGAAAAAAACCAAAAATTTTTCTTATTTTGGGGCAAAAAGGCAGAAATTCCTTTTATTTTGGGGGAAAAATCAGGAATTCCCTTTATTTTGGGGCAAAATTCCAGAAATTTCCTTTATTTTGGGGCAAAATTGCAGAAATTTACCTTATTTTGGGGCAAAATTGCAGAAATTTTCCTTATTATGGGACAATAAGGCAGAAATTCGGTAAATTTTGTGGCAAAAATGCAGAAATTCCTTTATTTTGAGGTTAAAAGGCTGAAATTCTTTTTATTTGGGGGCAAAAGGCAGAAATTCCTTTTATTTTGGGGTAAAATTGCAGAAATTTCAAATATTTAAGGGCAAAATGGCAGAAATTCCTGTTATTTTGGGGCAAAATTGCACTAATTTCACTTATTTCAGGGTAATAAGTCAGAAATTTCCCTTATTTTGGAACAAAAAAGTCAGAAATTCACTTTGTTTTGGAAGAAAAAGACAGAAATTCCACTTATTTAGAGGCAAAAAGGCAGAAATTCCCCTTATTTTGGAGCAAAAATGAAGAAATTTCCCTTTTTTATGGCAAAAAGGTATGCATTTCCCTTATTTTCAGGCAAAAAGGCAGAAATTCCCCGTATTTTGGAGCAAAATTGCATAAATTCCCCTAATTCTGTGGCAAATGCAGAAATTCCCTTTATTTTGGGGCAAAAATCAGAAATTCCCCTTATTTTGGGGCAAAATTCCAGAAATTTTCTTTATTTTGGAACAAAATTGCAGGAATTTACCTTATTATGGGACAAAAACAGAAATTCCGTAAATTTTGTGGCAAAAATGCAGAAATTCCCCTTATTTTGAGGTTAAAATGCTGAAATTCTCCTTATTTGGGGCAAAAAGGCAGAAATTCCCCTTATTTTGGGGTAAAATTGCAGAAATTTCAAATATTTCAGGGCAAAATGGCAGAAATTCCTCTTATTTTAAGGCAAAAAAATGAAATCACTAATTTTTGGCTAAAATTGAAAAAAATTCACTTATATCGGGACAAAAAGGCAGAAATTCCAATTAATTTCGGGCAAAAAGGCAGAAATGACCCGTATTTTGGAGCAAAATTGGAGAAATTCCCCTAATATTGGTGCAAAAATGCAGAAATTCCCTTTATTTTGGGGCAAAAATGCAGAAATTCTCCATATTTTGGTGCAAAAATCAGAAATTTCCTTTATTTTGAGGTAAAATGCTGAAAGTCCCCATATTTTGGGGCAATAGGCAGAAATTTCCCTTATTTTGGGGCAAATTTGCAGAAATTTCACTTATTTCAGGGTAATAAGTCAGAAATTCTCCTTATTTTGAAGCAAAAATGAAGAAATTTCCCTTTTATATGGCAAAAAGGTATGCATTCCCCTTATTTTCGGGCAAAAAGGCAGAAATTTCCTGTATTTTGGAGCAAAATTGCATAAATTCTTCTAATTGTGGGGCAAAAAGGCAGAAATTCTCTATATGTTGGGGCAAAAATACAGAAATTCTCCTTATTTTGGGGCAAAACTCAGAAATTCCACTTATTTTGATGCAAAATTGCAGAAATTTCACTTATTTCAGAGAAAAAAGGCAGCAATTTTCCTTATTTTGGGGCAAAAAGGCAGAAATTCCTAATATTTTGTGGCAAAAATGCAGAAATTTCCCTTATTTTGAGGTTAAAAGGCTGAAATTCCCCTTATTTGGGGGCAAAAAGGCAGAAATTTCCCTTATTTTGGGGCAAAATTTCAGAAATTTCACTTATTTCAGGGTAATAAGTCAGAAATTCCCCTTATTTTGGAGCAAAAAAGTCAGAAATTCCCTTTGTTTTGGCGGAAAAAGTCAGAAATTCCACTTATTAAGAGGCAAAAATGCAGAAATTCTCCTTATTTTGGAGCAAAAATGAAGAAATTTCTTTTTTTTATGGCAAAAAGGTATGCATTCCTCTTATTTTCGGACAAATAGGCAGAAATTCCCCGTATTTTGAAGCAAAATTGCATAAATTCCTTTTATTTTGGGGCAAATGCAGAAATTCCCTTTATTTTGGGGCAAAAATCAGAAATTCCCTTTATTTTGGGGCAAAATATCAAAAATTTTCTTTATTTTGGAGCAAAATTGAAGGAATTTACCTACTTTTGGGGCAAAATTGCAGAATTTTCTCTTATTTGGGCAAAATTGCAGAAATTTCACTTATTTTCATTTAAAAAGGCTGATATTTCCTTTGTATTGGGGCAAAAAGGGAGAAATTCCCCTTATTTTGGGTCAAAATTGCAGAAATTTCACTTATTTCAGGAAAAAAAGGCAGAAATTTTTCTTATTTTGGGGAAGAAAGGCAGAAATTCCTAATATTTTGTGGCAAAAATGCCGAAATTCCTCTTATTTTGAGGTAAAAAGGCTGAAATTCCCATTATTTGGGGGGAAAAGGCAGAAATTTCCCATTTGGGGGCAAAAAACAGAAATTCCCCTTATTTTGGGGCAAAATTGCAGAAATTTTTCTTATTATGGGGAAGAATTGCAGAAATTTCTCTTATTTTAGGGCAAAATTGCTGAAATTTCACTTATTTCAAAGAAAAAAACCAAAAATTTTTCTTATTTTGGGGCAAAAAGGCAGAAATTCCTTTTATTTTGGGGGAAAAATCAGGAATTCCCCTTATTTTGGGGCAAAATTCCAGAAATTTCCTTTATTTTGGGGCAAAATTGCAGAAATTTACCTTATTTTGGGGCAAAATTGCAGAAATTTTCCTTATTATGGGACAATAAGGCAGAAATTCGGTAAATTTTGTGGCAAAAATGCAGAAATTCCTTTATTTTGAGGTTAAAAGGCTGAAATTCTTTTTATTTGGGGGCAAAAGGCAGAAATTCCCCTTATTTTGGGGTAAAATTGCAGAAATTTCAAATATTTAAGGGCAAAATGGCAGAAATTCCTGTTATTTTGGGGCAAAATTGCAATAATTTCACTTATTTCAGGGTAATAAGTCAGAAATTTCCCTTATTTTGAAACAAAAAAGTCAGAAATTCACTTTGTTTTGGAAGAAAAAGACAGAAATTCCACTTATTTAGAGGCAAAAAAGCAGAAATTCCCCTTATTTTGGAGCAAAAATGAAGAAATTTCCCTTTTTTATGGCAAAAAGTCATGCATTCCCCTTATTTTCAGGCAAAAGGCAGAAATTCCCCGTATTTTGGAGCAAAATTGCATAAATTCCCCTAATTCTGTGGCAAATGCAGAAATTCCCTTTATTTTGGGGCAAAAATCAGAAATTCCCCCTTTTTTGGGGGCAAAATTCCAGAAATTTTCTTTATTTTGGGCAAAATTGCAGGAATTTACCTTATTTTGGGGCAAAATTGTAGAAATGTCTCTTATTTGGGGCAAAATCGCAGAAATTTCACTTATTTTCATGTAAAAAGGCTGAAATTTCCTTTGTATTGGGGCAAAAAGGGAGAAATTCTCCTTATATTGGGTCAAAATTGCAGAAATTTTCCTTATTTTGGGGCAAAAAGGCAGAAATTCCGTATATTTTGTGGTAAAAAGGCAGAAATTTCCCTTATTTTGAGGTAATAAGGTTGAAATTCCCCTTATTTTGGGGCAAAAAGGCAGAAAATCCCCTTATTTTGGGGTAAAATTGCAGAAATTTCAAATATTTCAGGGCAAAATAGCAGAAATTACTCTTATTTTAAGGCAAAAAGATGAAATCCCTAATTTTTGGCTAAAATTGAAGAAATTTCACTTATTTCGGGACAAAAAAAAAGAAATTCCAATTAATTTCGGGATAAAAGGCAGAAATGACCTGTATTTTGGAGCAAAATTGCAAAAATTCCCTTAATTGTGAGGCAAAAAGGCAGAAATTCCCTATATGTTGGGGCAAAAAAACAGAAATTCTCCTTATTTTGGGGCAAAACTCTGAACTTCCACTTATTTTGGGGAAAAATTGCAGAAATTTCACTTATTTCAGGGAAAGAAGGCAGAAATTTTCCTAATTTGGGGCAAAAAGGCAGAAATTCCTTATATTTTGTGGCAAAAATGCAGAAATTCCTCTTATTTTGAGGTAAAAAGGCTGAAATTCCCCTTATTTGGGGGAAAAAGGCAGAAATTTTCCTTATTTGGGGGCAAAAAACAGAAATTCCCCTTATTTTGGGGCAAAATTGCAGAAATTTCTCTTATTATGGGGAAGAATTGTAGAAATTTCTCTTATTTTAGGGCAAAATTGCTGAAATTTCACATATTTCAGAGAAAAAAAGCAAAAATTTTTCTTATTTTGGGGCAAAAAGGAAGAAATTCCTTTTATTTTGTGGCAAAAATCAGAAATTCTTCTTATTTTGTGGCAAAATTCCAGAAATTTCCTCTATTTTGGGGCAAAATTGCAGAAATTTACATGATTTTGGGGCAAAATTGCAGAAATTTTTCTTATTTGGGGCAAAATTGCAGTAATTTCACTTATTTTCAGGTAAAAAGGCTGAAATTTCCTTTATTTTGGGGCAAAAAAGTAGAAATTCCCCTTATTTTGAGGCAAAATTTTAGAAATTTTCCTTATTATGGGACAATAAGGCAGAAATTCCAAAAATTTTGTGGCAAAAAATGCAGAAATTCCCTTTATTTTGAGGTTAAAAGGCTGAAATTCCCCTTATTTGGGGGGAAAAGGCAGAAATTCCCCTTGTTTTAGTGTAAAATTGATGAAATTTCAAATATTTCAGGGCAAAATGGCAGAAATTCCCCATATTTTAGGGCAAAATTGCAGTAATTTCACTTATTTCAGGGTAATAAGTCAGAAATTCCCCATATTTTGGAGCAAAAAAGTCAGAAATTCCCTTTGTTTTGGGGAAAAAGACAGAAATTCCACTTATTTAGAGGCAAAAAAGGCAAAAATTCCCCTTATTTTGGAGCAAAAATGAAGAAATTTCCCTTTTATATGGCAAAAAGTTATGCATTCCCTCTTTTTTCAGGCAAAAAGGATGAAATTCCCCGTATTTTGGAGCAAAATTGCATAAATTCCCCTAATTTTGGGGCAAATGCAGAAATTCCCTTTATTTTGGGGCAAAAATCAGAAATTCCCCTTATTTTGGGGCAAAATTCCAGAAATTTTCTTTATTTTGGGGCAAAATTCC
Organism: Micromys minutus; assembly: GCF_963924665.1. Lineage (NCBI taxonomy): Eukaryota > Metazoa > Chordata > Mammalia > Rodentia > Muridae > Micromys > Micromys minutus. The sequence goes on from NW_027667330.1 coordinate 491,476, forward strand.
AGAAATTTTCTTTATTTTGGGGCAAAATTCCAGAAATTATCTTTATTTTGGGGTAAAATTGCAGGAATTTACATTATTTTGGGGCAAAATTGCAGAAATTTCTTTTATTTGGGGCAAAATTGCAGAAATTTCACATATTTTCATGTAAAAAGGCTGAAATTTACTTTATTTTGGGGCAAAAAGAGAGAAATTCTACTTATTTTGGGTTAAAATTGCTGAAATTTTCCTTATTTTGGGGCAAAAGGCAGAAATTCCATATATTTTGTGGCAAAAAGGCAGAAATTTCCCTTATTTTGAGGTAATAATGTTGAAATTCCCCTTATTTTGGGGCAAAAATGCAGAAATTCCCCTTTTTTTGTGTAAAATTGCAGAAATTTCAAATATTTCAGGGCAAAACTGCAGAAATTTCTCTTATTTTAAGGCAAAAACATGAAATTCCTAATTTTTGGATAATTGAAGAAATTTCACTTATTTCAGGACAAAAAGGCAGAAATTCCAATTAATTTTGGGCAAAAAGGAAGAAATGACCCGTATTTTGGAGCAAAATTGCAGAAATTCCCCTAATTGTAGGGCAAAAAGGCAGAAATTCCATTTATGTTGGGGCAAAAAGACAGAAATTCTCCGTATTTTGGGGCAAAACTCAGAAATTTTACTTTTTTGGGGCAAAATTGCAGAAATTTCACTTATTTCAGGGAAAAAAGGAAGAAATTTTCCTTATTTTAGGGCAAAACGGCAGAAATTCCTAATATTTTGTAGCAAAAATGCAGAAATTCCCCTTATTTTGAGGTAAAAAGGCTGAAATTCCCCTTATTTGGGGGAAAAAGGCAGAAATTTCCTTTATTGGTGGGCAAAAAACAGAAATTCCCCTTACTTTGGGGCAAAATTGCAGAAATTTCTCTTATTATGGGGAAAAATTTCAGAAATTTTTCTTATTTTAGGGCAAAATTGCAGAAATTTCACTTATTTCAGAGAAAAAAAGCAAAGACTTTTCTTATTGTGGGTCAAAAAGGAAGAAATTCCCATTATTTTTGGGCAAAAATTCAGAAATTCACCTTATCTTGGGGTAAAATTTCAGAAATTTTACATATTTCAGGGCAAAATGCAGAAATTTTACTTATTTTGGGACAAAATTGCAAAAATTTCACTTATTTCAGAGTAATAAGTCAGAAATTTTCTTTATTTTGGGGCAAAAAAGACAGAAATTCTCTTTTTTTCGGGAAAAAAACAGAAATTCCACTTATTTAGAGGCAAAAAGGCAAAAATTCCCCTTATTTTGGAGCAACAATGAAGAAATTTCTCTTTTTTATGGCAAAAAAGTATGCATTCCACTTATTTTCGGGCAAAAACGCTGACGTTCCCCGTATTTTGGAGCCAAATTGCAGAAATTCCCCTAATTGTGGGGCAAAAAGGCAGAAATTCCCTATATGTTGGGGCAAAAAAACAGAAATTCTCTTTATTTTGGGGTAAAACTCGGAAATTCCACTTATTTTGGGGCAAAATTCCAGAAATTTTTCTTATTTTGGGGCAAAATTGCAGAAATTTCACTTATTTCAGAGAAAAAAAGCAAAATTTTTTCTTATTTTAAGGCAAAAAGACAGAAATTCCCTTTATTTTGGGGCAAAAATCAGAAATTCCCCTTATTTTGGGGCAAAATTCCAGAAATTTCCTTTATTTTGGGGCAAAATTGCAGAAATTTACATTATTTTGGGGCAAAAATGAAGAAATTTCCCTTATTTGGCACAAAATTGCAGTAATTTCATTTATTTTCAGGTAAAAAGCCTGAAATTTCTTTAATTTTGGGGCAAAAAAGGAGAAATTCCCCTTATTTTGGGTCAAAATTGCAGAAATTTTCCTTATTATGGGACAATAAGGCAGAAATTTTGCAAATTTTGTGGCAAAAATGCAGAAATTCCCCTTCTTTTGAGGTTAAAATGCTGAAATTCCCCATATTTGGGGGTAAAAAGGCAGAAATTCCCCTTATTTTGGGGTAAAATTGCAGAAATTTCAAATATTTCAGGGCAAAATGGCAGAAATTCCTTTTATTTTGGGGCAAAATTGCAGTAATTTCACTTATTTCATGGTAATACGTCAGAAATTCCCCTTATTTTGGAGCAAAAAAGTCAGAAATTCCCTTTGTTTTGGGAGAAAAAGACAGAAATTACACTTATTTAGAGGCAAAAAGGCAGAAATTCCCCTTATTTTGGAGCAAAAATTAAGAAATTTCCCTTTTTTATAGCAAAAAGGTATGCATTCCCCTTATTTTCAGGCAAAAAGGCAGAAATTCCCCGTATTTTGGAGCAAAATTGCATAAATTCCCCTAATTTTGGGGCACATGCAGAAATTCCCTTTATTTTGCGGCAAAAATCAGAAATACCCCATATTTTGGGGCAAAATTTCAGAAATTTTCTTTATTTTGAGGCAAAGTTGCAGGAATTTACCTTATTTTGGGGCAAAATTGCAGAAATTTCTCTTATTTGGGGCAAAATTGCAGAAATTTCTCTTATTTTCATGTAAAAAGGCTGAAATTTCCTTTGTATTGGGGCAAATAAAGAGAAATTCCCCTTATTTTAGGTCAAAATTGCAGATATTTTCCTTATTTTGGGGCAAAAAGGCAGAAATTCCTAATATTTTGTGGCAAAAATGCAGAAATTCCCCTTATTATGAGGTAAAAAGGCTGACATTCCCCTTATTTGGGGGAAAAAGGCAGAAATTTCCCTTATTTGGGGGCAAAAAACAAAAATTCCCCTTATTTTGGGGCAAAATTGCAGAAATTTCTCTTATTATGGGGAAGAATTGCAGAAATTTCTCTTATTTTAGGGCAAAATTGCAGAAATTTCACTTATTTCAGAGAAAAAAAGCAAAAATTTTCTTATTTTGGGGCAAAAAGGCAGAAATTTCTAATATTATGTGGCAAAAATGCAGAAATTTCCCTTATTTGAGGTAAAAAGGCTGAAATTCCCCTTACTTGGGTGCAAAAAGGCAGAAATTCCCCTTATTTTGGAGCAAAAAATGTAGAAATTTCCCTTTTATATGGCAAAAAGATATGCATTCTTCTTATTTTCAGACAAAAAGGCAGAAATTCCCCATATTTTGGGGCAAAAGGCAGACATTCCCCTTATTTTGAGGCCTAAAGGCACAAATTTCCCTTATTTTCAGGCAAAATTGCAGAAATTTCATTTATTTCAGGGCAAAAAGTCAGAAATTCCCCTCATTTTGGGGCAAAAAGCAGAAATTTCTTTTATTATAGTACAAAATTGAAGAAATTTTCCTTATTTTGGAACAAAAAGGCAGAAATTTCCCATATTTTGAGGCAAAAGGCAGAAATTCTTCTTATTTTGAGGTAAAATGCAGACATTCCTTTTATTTAGAGGTAAAATGCAGAAATTCCCCAAATTTTGGGAGAAAATGCAGAAATTCCCTTTATTTTGGGGCTAAAAGGCCGAAATTCCCTGTATTTTGTAGCAAAATTGCAAAAATTCTAATAATTTTCGGGCAAAAAGGCAGAAATTCTCTTCATTTTGGGGCAAAAAGACAGAAAATCTCCTTTTTTCGGGAGCAAAAAGTCAGAAATTCCCTTTATTTTGGGGCAAAATTACAGAAATTTTCTTTACATTGGGGCAAAATTGAAGAAATTTCCCTTATTTTGGGGCAAAATTGCAGAAATTTCCTTTACATTGTGGCAAAATTGCAGAAATTTCCCTTATTTTAGGGCAAAATTGCAGAAATTTAACTTATTTCAGAAAAAAGGCAGAAGTTTTCTTATTTTGGGGCAAAAAGGCAGAAATTTCTTTTATTTTGGTACAAAATTGCAGAAATTTTTCTTTTTTGGTGCAAAAAGGCAGAAATTCCCCATATTTTGGGGCATAAAGGCAGAAATTCCCCTTATTTTGAGGTAAAAAGGCTTAAATCCCTTTTATTTTAGGGCAAAAAGTCAGAAATTCCCTTTATTTTGGGGCAAAAAGAGAGAAATTTCGTTTATTTTCGGGGAAAAGGCAGAAATTGCACTTATTTTGAGTCAAAAAGGTGGAAAATCCCCTTATTAACGGGCAAAAATAAAGAAATTTCCCTTTTTATGGCAAAAAGTTATACATACCTTTTATTTTCGGGAAAAAATACAGAAATTCCCCGTATTTTGGAGCAAAATTGTAGAAATTTCACTAATTTTAAGGCAAAAATGCAGAAATTCCTTTTATTTTGGGGTAAAACTGCAGAAATTTCACTTATTTCTCGGCAAAATGGCAGAAATTCCCCTTATTTTCGGCGAAAAGGCAGAAAATCCCCGTATTATGGAGCAAAATTGCAGATATTCACCTAATTTTGGGGTAAAAAATACAGTAATTTTCTTTATTTAGGGGCAAAAAGGCAGAAATTCTCTTTATTTTGGGACAAAAAGCAGAAATTCCCCTTATTTTAGGGCAAGATTGAAGAAATTTCTCTCATTTGGGGGCAAAAAACAGAAATTCCCCTTATTTTGGGGCAAAATTGCAGAAATTTCTCTTATTATGGAGAAAAAATGCAGAAATTTCTCTTATTTTAGGGCAAAATTGCAGAAATTTCACTTATTTCAGAGAAAAAAAGCAAAAATTTTTCTTATTTTGGGGCAAAAAGGCAAAAATTCCTATTATTTTCGGGCAAAAAGGCAGAAATTCACCTTATTTTGGGGTAAAATTTCAGAAATTTCACATATTTGAGGGCAAAAGGCAGAAATTTTCCTTATTTTGGGCCAAAATTGCAGAAATTTCACTTATTTCAGGGTAATAAGTCAGAAATTTTCCTTATTTTGAGGCAAAAAAGACAGAAATTCTCTTTGTTTTGTTTAAAAAAGACAGAAATTCCACTTATTTAGAGGCAAAAACGAAGAAATTCCCCATATTTTGGAGCAACAATGAAGAAACTTCCCTTTTTTATGGCAAAAAAGTATGCATTCCACTTATTTTCGGGCATAAAGGCTGAAGTTCCCCGTATTTTGGAGCAAAATTGCAGAAATTCCCCTAATTGTGGGGCAAAAAGGCAGAAATTCCCTATATGTTGGGGCAAAAAAACAGAAATTCTCCTTATTTTGTGGTAAAACTCAGAACTTCCACTTATTTTGGGGCAAAATTCCAGAAATTTCCTTATTTGGGGGCAAAATTGCAGAAATTTCACTTATTTTAGGGCAAAATTGCAGAAATTTCACTTATTTCAGAGAAAAAAAGCAAAAATTTTTCTTATTTTGGGGCAAAAAGGCAGAAATTCTTTTTATTTTGGAGCAAAAATCAGAAATTCCACTTATTTTGGGGCAAAATTCAACAAATTTCTTTTATTTTGAGGCAAAATTGCAGAAATTTACCTTATTTTGAGGCAAAATTGCAGAAATTTCTTTATTTGGGGCAAAATTGCAGTAATTTCACTTATTTTCAGGTAAAAAGGCTGAAATTTCCTTTATTTTGTGGCAAAAAGGAGAAATTCCCTTTATTTTGGGGCAAAAATGAAGAAATTTCCCTTTTATATGGCAAAAATGTATGCATTCTTCTTATTTTCAGACAAAAAGTCAGAAATTCCCCATATTTTGGGGCAAAAGGCAGAAATTCCCCTTATTTTGGGGCAAAAAGGCACAAATTTTCCTTATTTTCGGGCAAAATTGCAGAAATTTCATTTATTTCAGGGCAAAAATCAGAAATTCCCCTCATTTTGGGGCAAAAAGCAGAAATTTCTTTTATTATAGTACAAAATTGAAGAAATTTTTCTTATTTTGGAACAAAAAGGCAGAAATTCCCCATATTTTGGGGCAAAAGGCAGAAATTCTTCTTATTTTGAGGTTAAATGCAGAAATTCCTTTTATTTAGAGGTAAAATGCAGAAATTCCCAAAATATTGGGAGAAAATGCAGAAATTCCCCTTACTTTGGGGCTAGAAGGCAGAAATTCCCTGTATTTTGTAGCAAAATTGCAAAAATTTCTATAATTTTCGGGCAAAAGCAGAAATTCTATTTATTTTGGGGGAAAAAAACAGAAAATCTTTTTTTTTTTCGGGAGCAAAAAGTCAGAAATTCCCCTTATTTTGGGGCAAAATTACAGAAATTTTCTTTACATTGGGGCAAAATTGCAGAAATTTCCCTTATTTTGGGGCAAAATTGCAGAAATTTCCTTTACATTGGGGCAAAATTGCAGAAATTTGCCTTATTTTAGGGCAAATTTGCAGAAATTTAACTTATTTCAGAAAAAAAGCAGAAATTTTCTTATTTTGGGACAAAAAGCAGAATTTCTTTTATTTTGGTACAAAATTGCAGAAATTTTTCTTATTTTGGTGCAAAAAGACAGAAATTCCCCATATTTTAGGGCATAAACGCAAAAATTCTTTTTTTTTTGAGGTAAAGAGGCTTAAATTCCTTTTATTTTGGGGCAAAAAGTCAGAAATTCCCTTTATTTTGGGGCAAAAAGACAGAAATTTCGTTTATTTTTGGGGAAAAGGCAGAAATTGCACTTATTTTGAGTCAAAAAGGTGGAAAATCCCCTTATTAACGGGCAAAAATGAAGAAATTTCTCCTTTTTATGGCAAAAATTTATACATACCTTTTATTTTCGGGCAAAAATGCAGAAATTCCCCGTATTTTGGAGCAAAATTGCAGAAATTTCACTAATTTTAGGGCAAAAATGCAGAAATTCCTTTTATTTTGGGGTAAAACTGCAGAAATTTCACTTATTTCGCGGCAAAATTGCAGAAATTCCCCTGATTTTCAGCGAAAAGGCAGAAAATCCCCATATTATGGAGCAAAATTGCAGAAATTCACCTAACTTTGGGGTAAAAAATACAGTAATTTTCTTTATTTAGGGGCAAAAGGCAGAAATTCTCTTTATTTTGGGGCAAAAGGCAGAAATTCCCCTTATTTTAGGGCAAGATTGAAGAAATTTTTCTCATTTGGGGGCAAAAAACAGAAATTCCCCTTATTTTGGAGCAAAATTGCAGAAATTTCTCTTATTATGGAGAAAAAATGCAGAAGTTTCTCTTATTTTAGGCAAAAATTGCAGAAATTTCACTTATTTCAGAGAAAAAAAGCAAAAAATTTTCTTATTTTGGGGCAAAATGCAAAAATTCCCATTATTTTGGGGCAAAAAAGCAGAAATTCACCTTATTTTGGGGTAAAATTGCAGAAATTTCACATATTTCAGGGCAAAAGGCAGAATTTTTTTTTATTTTGGGGCAAAATTGCAGAAATTTCACTTATTTCAGAGAAAAAAAGCAAAACTTTTTCTGATTTTGGGGCAAAAAGGCAGAAATTCTTTTTATTTTGGAGCAAAAATCAGAAATTTCCCTTATTTTGGGGCAAAATTCCAAAAATTTCTTTTATTTTGGGGCAAAATTGCAGAAATTTACCTTATTTTGAGGCAAAATTGCAGAAATTTCTTTATTTGGGGCAAAATTACAGTAATTTCACTTATTTTCAGGTAAAAAGGCTGAAATTTCTTTTATTTTGCGGCAAAAAGGAGAAATTCCCCTTTATTTTGGGGCAAAAAATGAAGAAATTTCCCTTTTATATGGCAAAAAGGTATGCATTCTTCTTATTTTCAGACAAAAAGTCAGAAATTCCCCATATTTTGGGGCAAAAGGCAGAAATTCCCCTTATTTTGGGGCAAAAAGGCACAAATTTCCCTTATTTTCGGGCAAAATTGCAGAAATTTCATTTATTTCAGGGCAAAAATTCAGAAATTCCCCTCATTTTGGGGCAAAAAGCAGAAATTTCTTTTATTATAGTACAAAATTGAAGAAATTTTCCTTATTTTGGAACAAAAAGGCAGAAATTTCCCATATTTTGAGGCAAAAGGCAGAAATTCTTCTTATTTTGAGGTAAAATGCAGACATTCCTTTTATTTAGAGGTAAAATGCAGAAATTCCCCAAATTTTGGGAGAAAATGCAGAAATTCCCTTTATTTTGGGGCTAAAAGGCCGAAATTCCCTGTATTTTGTAGCAAAATTGCAAAAATTCTAATAATTTTCGGGCAAAAAGGCAGAAATTCTCTTCATTTTGGGGCAAAAAGACAGAAAATCTCTTATTTTCGGGAGCAAAAAGTCAGAAATTCCCCTTATTTGGGGCAAAATTACAGAAATTTCCTTTACATTGGGGCAAAATTGCAGAAATTTCCATTATTTTGGGGCAAAATTGCAGAAATTTAACTTATTTCAGAAAAAAGGCAGAAGTTTTCTTATTTTGAGGCAAAAAGGCAGAAATTTCTTTTATTGTGGTACAAAATTGCAGAAATTTTTCTTATTTTGGTGCAAAAAGGCAGAAATTCCCCATATTGTGGGGCATAAAGGCAGAAATTCCCCTTATTTTGAGGTAAAAAGGCTTAAATTCCTTTTATTTTGGGGCAAAAAGTCAGAAATTCCCTTTATTTTGGGGCAAAATGAGAGAAATTTCGTTTATTTTCGGGGAAAAGGCAGAAATTGCACTTATTTTGAGTCAAAAAGGTGGAAAATCCCCTTATTAACGGGCAAAAATGAAGAAATTTCTCTTTTTTATGGCAAAAAGTTATACATACCTTTTATTTTTGGGCAAAAAGGCAGAAATTCCCCGTATTTTGGAGCAAAATTGCAGAAATTTCACTAATTTTAGGGCAAAAATGCAGAAATACCTTTTATTTTGGGGTAAAACTGCAGAAATTTCACTTATTTCGCGGCAAAATGGCAGAAATTCCCCTTATTTTTGACGAAAAGGCAGAAAATCCCCGTATTATGGAGCAAAATTGCAGATATTCACCTAATTTTGGGGTAAAAAATACAGTAATTTTCTTTATTTAGGGGCAAAAAGGCAGAAATTCTCTTTATTTTGGGACAAAAAGCAGAAATTCCCCTTATTTTAGGGCAAGATTGAAGAAATTTCTCTCATTTGGGGGCAAAAAACAGAAATTCCCCTTATTTTGTGGCAAAATTGCAGAAATTTCTCTTATTATGGAGAAAAAATGCAGAAATTTCTCTTATTTTAGGGCAAAATTGCAGAAATTTCACTTATTTCAGAGAAAAAAAGGAAAAATTTTCTTATTTTAGGGCAAAAAGGAAAAATTCCCATTATTTTGGGGCAAAAAAACAGAAATTCACATTATTTTGGGGTAAAATTGCAGAAATTTCACAATTTCAGGGCAAAAGGCAGAAATTTTCCTTATTTTGGGGCAAAATTGCAGAAATTTCACTTATTTCAGTGTAATAAGTCAGAAATTTTCCTTATTTTGGGGCAAAAAAGACAGAAATTCTCTTTGTTTTGGAAAAAAAAAACAGAAAATCCACTTATTTAGAGGCAAAAAGGCAGAAATTCCCCTTATTTTGGAGCAACAATGAAGAAATTTCCCTTTTTTATGGCAAAAAAGTATGCATTCCACTTATTTTCGGGCATAAAGGCTGAAGTTCCACGTATTTTGAGCAAAATTGCAGAAATTCCCCGAATTGTGGGGCAAAAAGGCAGAAATTCCCTATATGTTGGGGCAAAAAAACAGAAATTCTCCTTATTTTGTAGTAAAACTCAGAACTTCCACTTAATTTGGGGCAAAATTCCAGAAATTTCCTTATGTTGGGACAAAATTGCAGAAATTTCACTTATTTTGAGGCAAAATTTCAGAAATTTCACTTATTTCATCGAAAAAAGGCTAAATTTTTTTTTATTTTGGGGCAAAAAGGCAGAAATTCTTTTTATTTTGGGGCAAAAATTAGAAATTCCCCTTATTTTGGAACAAAATTCCAGAAATTTCTTTTATTTTGGGGCAAAATTGCAGAAATTTACCTTATTTATTGCAAAATTGCAGAAATTTCCCTTATTTGGGGCTAAATTGCAGTAATTTCACTTATTTTCAGGTAAAAAGGCTGAAATTTCCTTTATTTTGTGGCAAAAATGAGAAATTCCCCTTATTTTGGGGCAAAAAATGAAGAAATTTCCCTTTTATATGGCAAAAAGTTATGCATTCTTCTTATTTTCAGACAAAAATGCAGAAATTCCCCATATTTTGGGGCAAAAGGCAGAAATTCCCCTTATTTTGGGGCAAAAAGGCACAAATTTCCCTTATTTTCAGGCAAAATTGCAGAAATTTCATTTATTTCAGGGCAAAAAGTCAGAAATTCCCCTCATTTTGGGGCAAAAAGCAGAAATTTCTTTTATTATACTACCAAATTGAATAAATTTTTCTTTATTTTGGAACAGAAAGGCAGAAATTCTTCATATTTTGAGGCAAAAGGCAGAAATTCTTCTTATTTTGAGGTAAAATGCAGAAATTCCTTTTATTTAAAGGTAAAATGCAGAAATTCCCCAAATATTGAGGGAAAATGCAGAAATTCCCTTTATTTTGGGGCTAAAAGGCCGAAATTCCCTGTATTTTGTAGCAAAATTGCAAAAATTCTCATAATTTTCGGGCAAAAAAGCAGAAATTCTCTTCATTTTGGGGCAAAAAGACAGAAAATCTCCATTTTTCGGGAGCAAAATGTCAAAAATTCCCCTTATTTTGGGGCAAAATTACAGAAATTTTCTTTACATTGGGGTAAAATTGCAGAAATTTCCTTTATTTTGGGGCAAAATTGCAGAAATTTCCTTTACATTGGGGCAAAATTGCAGAAATTTCGCTTATTTTGGGGCAAAATTGCAGAAATTTAACTTATTTCAGAAAAAAGGCAGAAATTTTCTTATTTTGGGGCAAAAAGGCAGAAATTTCTTGTATTTTGGTACAAAATTGCAGAAATATTTTCTTATTTTGGTGCAAAAAGGAAGAAATTCCCCATATTTTGGGGCATAAAGGCAGAAATTCCCCTTATTTTGAGGTAAAAAGGCTTAAATTCCTTTTATTTTGGGGCAAAAAGACAGAAATTTTGTTTATTTTTGGGGAAAAGGCAGAAATTACACTTATTTTGAGTCAAAAAGGTGGAAAATCCCCTTATTAACAAGCAAAAATGAAGAAATTTCCCTTTTTTATGGCAAAAAGTTATACATACCTTTTATTTTCGGGCAAAAAGGCAGAAATTCCCCGTATTTTGGAGCAAAATTGCAGAAATTTCACTAATTTTTGGGCAAAAATGCAGAAATTCCTTTTATTTTGGGGTAAAACTGCAGAAATTTTACTTATTTCGCGGCAAAATGGCAGAAATTTCCCTTATTTTCGGCGAAAAGGCAGAAAATTTCCGTATTATGGAGCAAAATTGCAGAAATTCACCTAATTTTGGGGTAAAAAATACAGTAATTTTCTTTATTTAGGGGCAAAAAGGCAGAAATTCTTCTTATTTTGGGGCAAAAGGCAGAAATTCCCCTTATTTTAGGGCAAGATTGAAGAAATTTCTCTCATTTGGGGGCAAAAAACAGAAATTCCCCTTATTTTGGGGCAAAATTGCAGAAATTTCTCTTATTATAGAGAAAAAATGCAGAAATTTCTCTTATTTTAGGGCAAAATTGCAGAAATTTCACTTATTAAAGAGAAAAAAAGCAAAAAATTTTCTTATTTTGGGGGAAAAAGGCAAAAATTCCCATTATTTTGGGGCAAAAAGGCAGAAATACACCTTATTTTGGAGTAAAATTGCAGAAATTTCACATATTTCAGGGCAAAAGTCAGAAATTTTCCTTATTTTGGGGCAAAATTGCAGAAATTTCACTTATTTCAGGGTAATAAGTCAGAAATTTTCTTTATTTTGTGGCAAAAAAGACAGAAATTCTCTTTGTTTTGGGAAAATAGACAGAAATTCCACTTATTTATAGGCAAAAAGGCAGAAATTCCTCTTATTTTAAAGCAACAATGATGAAATTTTCCATTTTTATGGCAAAAAAGTATGCATTCCACTTATTTTCGGGCATAAAGGCTGAAGTTCCCTGTATTTTGGAGCAAAATTGCAGAAATTCCCCTAATTGTGGGGCAAAAAGGCAGAAATTCCCTATATGTTGGGGCAAAAAAACAGAAATTCTCCTTATTTTGTGGTAAAACTCAGAACTTACACTTATTTTGGGGCAAAATTCCAGAAATTTCTTTATTTTGGGGCAAAATTGCAGAAATTCACTTATTTTGGGGCAAAATTTCAGAAATTTCACTGATTTCAGAGAAAAAAAGCAAAAATTTTTCTTATTTTGGGGCAAAAATGCAGAAATTCTTTTTATTTTGGGGCAAAAATCAGAAATTCCCCTTATTTTGTGGCAAAATTCCAGAAATTTCTTTTATTTTGGGGCAAAATTGCTGAAATTTACCTTACTTTGGGGCAAAATTGCAGAAATTTCCCTTATTTGGGGCAAAATTGCAGTAATTTCACTTATTTTCAGGTAAAAAGGCTGAAATTTCCTTTATTTTGTAGCAAAAAGGAGAAATTCCCCTTATTTTGGGGCAAAATTGCAGTAATTTTCCTTTTATGGGGCAAAAAGGCAGAAATTCCATATATTTTGTGGCAAAAATGCAGAAATTCCCATTATTTTTAGGTAAAAAGGCTGAAATTCCCCTTATTTGGAGGCAAAAATGCAGAAATTTCCCTTATTTTGGGGAAAAAAACAAATATTCCCTTTATTTTGGGGCAAAATTGCTGAAATTTCTCTTATTATGGGGAAATATTGCAGAAATTTCTCTTATTTTATGGCATAATTGCAGAAATTTCACTTTTTTCAGACAAAAAAAGCAAAAATTGTTCTTATTTTGGGGCACAAAGGCAAAAACTCCCATTATTTTGGGGCAAAAAAGCAGAAATTCACCTTATTTTGGGGTAAAAATGCAGATATTTCACATATTTCAGGGCAAAAAGGCAGAAAGTTTCCTTATTTTGGGGCAAAAAAGACAGAAATTCTCTTTGTTTTGGGAAAAAAAGAAATTCCTCTTATTTAGAGGCAAAAAGGCAGAAATTCCCCTTATTTTAAAGCAACAATGAAGAAATTTCCCTTTTTTATGGCAAAAAAGTATGCATTCTACTTATTTTCGGGCAAAAAGGCTGAAGTTCCTCGTATTTTGGAGCAAAATTGCAGAAATTCCTCTAATTGTGGTGCAAAGAGGCAGAAATTCCCTATATGTTGGGGCAAAAAAACAGAAATTCTCCTTATTTTGTGGTAAAACTCAGAACTTCCACTTATTTTGGGGCAAAATTCCAGAAATTTCCTTATTTTGGGGCAAAATTGCAGAAATTTCACTTATTTTGGGGCAAAATTGCAGAAATTTCTTTTATTTCAGAGAAAAAAGGCAAAAATTTTTCTTATTTTGGGGCAAAAAGGCAAAATTTTTTTTTATTTTGGGGCAAAAATCAGAAATTCCCCTTATTTTGGGGCAAAATTCCAGAAATTTCTTTTATTTTGGGGCAAAATTGCAGAAATTTACCTTATTTTGGGGCAAAATTGCAGAAATTTCCCTTATTTGGGGCAAAATTGCAGTAATTTCACTTATTTTCAGGTAAAAAGGCTGAAATATCCTTTATTTTGTGGCAAAAAGAAGAAATTTTCCTTATTTTGGGGCAAAAAATGAAGAAATTTCTCTTTTATATGGCAAAAAGGTATGCATTCTTCTTATTTTCAGACAAAAAGGCAGAAATTCCCCATATTTTGGGGCAAAAGGCAGAAATTCCCCTTATTTTGGGGCAAAAAGGCACAAATTTCCCTTATTTTCGGGCAAAATTGCAGAAATTTCATTTATTTCAGGGCAAAAATTCAGAAATTCCCCTCATTTTGGGGCAAAAAGCAGAAATTTCTTTTATTATAGTACAAAATTGAAGAAATTTTCTTTATTTTGGAACAAAAAGTCAGAAATTCTTCATATTTTGGGGCAAAAGGCAGAAATTCTTCTTATTTTGAGGTAAAATGCAGAAATTCCTTTTATTTAGAGGTAAAATGCAGAAATTCCCCAAATATTGAGAGAAAATGCAGAAATTCCCTTTATTTTGGGGCTAAAAGGCCGAAATTCCCTGTATTTTGTAGCAAAATTGCAAAAATTCTCATAATTTTCGGGCAAAAAGGCAGAAATTCTCTTTATTTTGGGGCAAAAAGACAGAAAATCTCCTTTTTTCGGGAGCAAAAAGTCAGAAATTTTCCTTATTTATGGGCAAAATTGCAAAATTTCCTATACTTTGGGGCAAAATTGCAGAAATTTCCCTTATTTTGGGGCAAAATTGCAGAAATTTCCTTTACATTGGGGCAAAATTGCAGAAATTTTTCTTATTTCGGGGCAAAATTGCAGAAATTTAACTTATTTCAAAAAAAAGGCAGAAATTTTCTTATTTTGGGGCAAAAAGGCAGAAATTTCTTTTATTTTGGTACAAAATTGCAGAAATATTTTCTTATTTTGGTGCAAAAAGGAAGAAATTCTCCATATTTTGTGGCATAAAGGCAGAAATTCGCCTTATTTTGAGGTAAAAAGGCTTAAATTCCTTTTATTTTGGGGCAAAAAGTCAGAAATTCCCTTTATTTTGGGGTAAAAAGACAAATTTCGTTTATTTTTGGGGAAAAGGCAGAAATTACACTTATTTTGAGTCAAAAAGGTGGAAAATCCCCTTATTAACAAGCAAAAATGAAGAAATTTCCCTTTTTTAAGGCAAAAAGTTATACATACCTTTTATTTTCGGGCAAAAAGGCAGAAATTCCCCGTATTTTGGAGCAAAATTGCAGAAATTTCACTAATTTTAGGGCAAAAATGCAGAAATTCTTTTTATTTTGGGGTAAATCTGCAGAAATTTCACTTATTTCGCGGCAAAATGGCAGAAATTCCCCTTATTTTCGGCGAAAAAGCAGAAAATTTCCGTATTATGGAGCAAAATTGCAGAAATTCACCTAATTTTGGGGTAAAAAATACAGTAATTTTCTTTATTTAGGGGCAAAAAGGCAGAAATTCTCCTTATTTTGGGGCAAAAGGCAGAAATTCCCCTTATTTTAGGGCAAGATTGAAGATATTTCTCTCATTTGGGGGCAAAAAACAGAAATTCCCTTTATTTTGAGGCAAAATTGCAGAAATTTCAATTATTTCAGGGTAATAATCAGAAATTTTCTTTATTTTGGGGCAAAAAAGACAGAAATTATCTTTGTTTTTGGAAAAAAAGACAGAAATTCCACTTATTTAGAGGCAAAAAGGCAGAAATTCCCCTTATTTTAAAGCAACAATGACGAAATTTCCCTTTTCTATGGCAAAAAATATGCATTCCACTTATTTTCGGGCATAAAGGCTGAAGTTCCCCGTATTTTGGAGCAAAATTGCAGAAATTCCCCTAATTGTGGGGCAAAAAGGCAGAAATTCCCTATATGTTGGGGCAAAAAAACAGAAATTCACCTTATTTTGTGGTAAAACTCAGAACTTCCACTTATTTTGGGGCAAAATTCCAGAAATTTCCATATTTTGGGGCAAAATTGCAGAAATTTCACTTATTTGGGGCAAAATTGCAGAAATTTCACTTATTTCAGAGAAAAAAAGCAAAAATTTTTCTTATTTTGGGGCAAAAATGCAGAAATTCTTTTTATTTTGGGGCAAAATTAGACATTCCACTTATTTTGGGGCAAAATTCCAGAAATTTCTTTTATTTTGGGGCAAAATTGCTGAAATTTCCCTTATTATGTGGCAAAATTGCAGAAATTTCCCTTATTTGGGGCAAAATTGCAGTAATTTCACTTATTTTCATGTAAAAAGGCTGAAATTTCCTTTATTTTGTGGCAAAAATAAGAAATTCTTTTTATTTTAGGGCAAAATTGCAGTACTTTTCCTTTTTATGGGGCAAAAAGGCAGAAATTCCATATATTTTGTGGCAAAAATGCAGAAATTCCCATTATTTTGAGGTAAAAAGGCTGAAATTCCCCTTATTTGGGGGCAAAAATGCAGAAATTTTCCTTATTTCGGGGCAAAAAACAGAAATTCCTCTTATTTTGGGGCAAAATTGCAGAAATTTCTTTTATTATGGGGAAAAATTGCAGAAATTTCTTTTATTTTAGGGCATAATTGAAGAAATTTCAATTATTTCAGAGTAAAAAAGCAAAAATTTTTTTTATTTGGGGCACAAAGGCAGAAATTCCCATTATTTTGGGGGCAAAAAGGCATAAATTCATTTTATTTTGGGGTAAAATTGCAGATATTTCACATATTTCAGGGCAAAAAGGCAGAAATTTTCCTTATTTTGGGGCAAAAAAGACAGAAATTCTCTTTGTTTTGGGAAAAAAAGACAGAAATTCCATTTATTTAGAGGCAAAAAGGCAGAAATTCTCCTTATTTTAAAGCAACAATGAAGAAAATTCCCTTTTTTATGGCAAAAAAGTATGCATACCACTTATTTTCGGGCAAAAAGGCTGAAGTTCCCCGTATTTTGGAGCAAAATTGTAGAAATTCCTCTAATTGTGGGGCAAAGAGGCAGAAATTCCCTATATGTTGGGGCAAAAAAACAGAAATTCTTCTTATTTTGAGGTAAAAATGCTGAAATTCCCCTTATTTGGGGGAAAAAGGCGGAAATTTCACTTATTTGGGGGCAAAAAACATAAATTCCCCTTATTTTGGGGCAAAATTGCTGAAATTTACCTTACTTTGGGGCAAAATTGCAGAAATTTCCCTTATTTGGGGCAAAATTGCAGTAATTTCACTTATTTTCAGGTAAAAAGGCTGAAATTTCCTTTATTTTGTAGCAAAAAGGAGAAATTCCCCTTATTTTGGGGCAAAATTGCAGTAATTTTCCTTTTATGGGGCAAAAAGGCAGAAATTCCATATATTTTGTGGCAAAAATGCAGAAATTCCCATTATTTTTAGGTAAAAAGGCTGAAATTCCCCTTATTTGGAGGCAAAAATGCAGAAATTTCCCTTATTTTGGGGAAAAAAACAGAAATTCCCTTTATTTTGGGGCAAAATTGCTGAAATTTCTCTTATTTTATGGCATAATTGCAGAAATTTCACTTTTTTCAGACAAAAAAAGCAAAAATTGTTCTTATTTTGGGGCACAAAGGCAAAAACTCCCATTATTTTGGGGCAAAAAAGCAGAAATTCACCTTATTTTGGGGTAAAAATGCAGATATTTCACATATTTCAGGGCAAAAAGGCAGAAAGTTTCCTTATTTTGGGGCAAAAAAGACAGAAATTCTCTTTGTTTTGGGAAAAAAAGAAATTCCTCTTATTTAGAGGCAAAAAGGCAGAAATTCCCCTTATTTTAAAGCAACAATGAAGAAATTTCCCTTTTTTATGGCAAAAAAGTATGCATTCTACTTATTTTCGGGCAAAAAGGCTGAAGTTCCTCGTATTTTGGAGCAAAATTGCAGAAATTCCTCTAATTGTGGTGCAAAGAGGCAGAAATTCCCTATATGTTGGGGCAAAAAAACAGAAATTCTCCTTATTTTGTGGTAAAACTCAGAACTTCCACTTATTTTGGGGCAAAATTCCAGAAATTTCCTTATTTTGGGGCAAAATTGCAGAAATTTCACTTATTTTGGGGCAAAATTGCAGAAATTTCTTTTATTTCAGAGAAAAAAGGCAAAAATTTTTCTTATTTTGGGGCAAAAAGGCAAATTTTTTTTTTTATTTTGGGGCAAAAATCAGAAATTCCCCTTATTTTGGGGCATAATTCCAGAAATTTCTTTTATTTTGGGGCAAAATTGCAGAAATATACCTTATTTTGGGGCAAAATTGCAGAAATTTCCCTTATTTGGGGCAAAATTGCAGTAATTTCACTTATTTTCAGGTAAAAAGGCTGAAATTTCCTTTATTTTGTGGCAAAAAGGAGAAATTTTCCTTATTTTGGGGCAAAAAATGAAGAAATTTCTCTTTTATATGGCAAAAAGGTATGCATTCTTCTTATTTTCAGACAAAAAGGCAGAAATTCCCCATATTTTGGGGCAAAAGGCAGAAATTCCCCTTATTTTGGGGCAAAAAGGCACAAATTTCCCTTATTTTCGGGCAAAATTGCAGAAATTTCATTTATTTCAGGGCAAAAATTCAGAAATTCCCCTCATTTTGGGGCAAAAAGCAGAAATTTCTTTTATTATAGTACAAAATTGAAGAAATTTTCTTTATTTTGGAACAAAAAGTCAGAAATTCTTCATATTTTGGGGCAAAAGGCAGAAATTCTTCTTATTTTGAGGTAAAATGCAGAAATTCCTTTTATTTAGAGGTAAAATGCAGAAATTCCCCAAATATTGAGGGAAAATGCAGAAATTCCCTTTATTTTGGGGCTAAAAGGCCGAAATTCCCTGTATTTTGTAGCAAAATTGCAAAAATTCTCATAATTTTCGGGCAAAAAGGCAGAAATTCTCTTTATTTTGGGGCAAAAAGACAGAAAATCTCCTTTTTTCGGGAGCAAAAAGTCAGAAATTTTCCTTATTTATGGGCAAAATTGCAAAATTTCCTATACTTTGGGGCAAAATTGCAGAAATTTCCCTTATTTTGGGGCAAAATTGCAGAAATTTCCTTTACATTGGGGCAAAATTGCAGAAATTTTTCTTATTTCGGGGCAAAATTGCAGAAATTTAACTTATTTCAAAAAAAAGGCAGAAATTTTCTTATTTTGGGGCAAAAAGGCAGAAATTTCTTTTATTTTGGTACAAAATTGCAGAAATATTTTCTTATTTTGGTGCAAAAAGGAAGAAATTCTCCATATTTTGTGGCATAAAGGCAGAAATTCGCCTTATTTTGAGGTAAAAAGGCTTAAATTCCTTTTATTTTGGGGCAAAAAGTCAGAAATTCCCTTTATTTTGGGGTAAAAAGACAAATTTCGTTTATTTTTGGGGAAAAGGCAGAAATTACACTTATTTTGAGTCAAAAAGGTGGAAAATCCCCTTATTAACAAGCAAAAATGAAGAAATTTCCCTTTTTTAAGGCAAAAAGTTATACATACCTTTTATTTTCGGGCAAAAAGGCAGAAATTCCCCGTATTTTGGAGCAAAATTGCAGAAATTTCACTAATTTTAGGGCAAAAATGCAGAAATTCTTTTTATTTTGGGGTAAATCTGCAGAAATTTCACTTATTTCGCGGCAAAATGGCAGAAATTCCCCTTATTTTCGGCGAAAAAGCAGAAAATTTCCGTATTATGGAGCAAAATTGCAGAAATTCACCTAATTTTGGGGTAAAAAATACAGTAATTTTCTTTATTTAGGGGCAAAAAGGCAGAAATTCTCCTTATTTTGGGGCAAAAGGCAGAAATTCCCCTTATTTTAGGGCAAGATTGAAGATATTTCTCTCATTTGGGGGCAAAAAACAGAAATTCCCTTTATTTTGAGGCAAAATTGCAGAAATTTCAATTATTTCAGGGTAATAATCAGAAATTTTCTTTATTTTGGGGCAAAAAAGACAGAAATTATCTTTGTTTTTGGAAAAAAAGACAGAAATTCCACTTATTTAGAGGCAAAAAGGCAGAAATTCCCCTTATTTTAAAGCAACAATGACGAAATTTCCCTTTTCTATGGCAAAAAATATGCATTCCACTTATTTTCGGGCATAAAGGCTGAAGTTCCCCGTATTTTGGAGCAAAATTGCAGAAATTCCCCTAATTGTGGGGCAAAAAGGCAGAAATTCCCTATATGTTGGGGCAAAAAAACAGAAATTCACCTTATTTTGTGGTAAAACTCAGAACTTCCACTTATTTTGGGGCAAAATTCCAGAAATTTCCATATTTTGGGGCAAAATTGCAGAAATTTCACTTATTTGGGGCAAAATTGCAGAAATTTCACTTATTTCAGAGAAAAAAAGCAAAAATTTTTCTTATTTTGGGGCAAAAATGCAGAAATTCTTTTTATTTTGGGGCAAAATTAGACATTCCACTTATTTTGGGGCAAAATTCCAGAAATTTCTTTTATTTTGGGGCAAAATTGCTGAAATTTCCCTTATTATGTGGCAAAATTGCAGAAATTTCCCTTATTTGGGGCAAAATTGCAGTAATTTCACTTATTTTCATGTAAAAAGGCTGAAATTTCCTTTATTTTGTGGCAAAAATAAGAAATTCTTTTTATTTTAGGGCAAAATTGCAGTACTTTTCCTTTTTATGGGGCAAAAAGGCAGAAATTCCATATATTTTGTGGCAAAAATGCAGAAATTCCCATTATTTTGAGGTAAAAAGGCTGAAATTCCCCTTATTTGGGGGCAAAAATGCAGAAATTTTCCTTATTTCGGGGCAAAAAACAGAAATTCCTCTTATTTTGGGGCAAAATTGCAGAAATTTCTTTTATTATGGGGAAAAATTGCAGAAATTTCTTTTATTTTAGGGCATAATTGAAGAAATTTCAATTATTTCAGAGTAAAAAAGCAAAAATTTTTTTTATTTGGGGCACAAAGGCAGAAATTCCCATTATTTTGGGGGCAAAAAGGCATAAATTCATTTTATTTTGGGGTAAAATTGCAGATATTTCACATATTTCAGGGCAAAAAGGCAGAAATTTTCCTTATTTTGGGGCAAAAAAGACAGAAATTCTCTTTGTTTTGGGAAAAAAAGACAGAAATTCCATTTATTTAGAGGCAAAAAGGCAGAAATTCTCCTTATTTTAAAGCAACAATGAAGAAAATTCCCTTTTTTATGGCAAAAAAGTATGCATACCACTTATTTTCGGGCAAAAAGGCTGAAGTTCCCCGTATTTTGGAGCAAAATTGTAGAAATTCCTCTAATTGTGGGGCAAAGAGGCAGAAATTCCCTATATGTTGGGGCAAAAAAACAGAAATTCTTCTTATTTTGAGGTAAAAATGCTGAAATTCCCCTTATTTGGGGGAAAAAGGCGGAAATTTCACTTATTTGGGGGCAAAAAACATAAATTCCCCTTATTTTGGGGCAAAATTGCTGAAATTTACCTTACTTTGGGGCAAAATTGCAGAAATTTCCCTTATTTGGGGCAAAATTGCAGTAATTTCACTTATTTTCAGGTAAAAAGGCTGAAATTTCCTTTATTTTGTAGCAAAAAGGAGAAATTCCCCTTATTTTGGGGCAAAATTGCAGTAATTTTCCTTTTATGGGGCAAAAAGGCAGAAATTCCATATATTTTGTGGCAAAAATGCAGAAATTCCCATTATTTTTAGGTAAAAAGGCTGAAATTCCCCTTATTTGGAGGCAAAAATGCAGAAATTTCCCTTATTTTGGGGAAAAAAACAGAAATTCCCTTTATTTTGGGGCAAAATTGCTGAAATTTCTCTTATTTTATGGCATAATTGCAGAAATTTCACTTTTTTCAGAGAAAAAAAGCAAAAATTGTTCTTATTTTGGGGCACAAAGGCAAAAACTCCCATTATTTTGGGGCAAAAAAGCAGAAATTCACCTTATTTTGGGGTAAAAATGCAGATATTTCACATATTTCAGGGCAAAAAGGCAGAAAGTTTCCTTATTTTGGGGCAAAAAAGACAGAAATTCTCTTTGTTTTGGGAAAAAAAGAAATTCCTCTTATTTAGAGGCAAAAAGGCAGAAATTCCCCTTATTTTAAAGCAACAATGAAGAAATTTCCCTTTTTTATGGCAAAAAAGTATGCATTCTACTTATTTTCGGGCAAAAAGGCTGAAGTTCCTCGTATTTTGGAGCAAAATTGCAGAAATTCCTCTAATTGTGGTGCAAAGAGGCAGAAATTCCCTATATGTTGGGGCAAAAAAACAGAAATTCTCCTTATTTTGTGGTAAAACTCAGAACTTCCACTTATTTTGGGGCAAAATTCCAGAAATTTCCTTATTTTGGGGCAAAATTGCAGAAATTTCACTTATTTTGGGGCAAAATTGCAGAAATTTCTTTTATTTCAGAGAAAAAAGGCAAAAATTTTTCTTATTTTGGGGCAAAAAGGCAAATTTTTTTTTTTATTTTGGGGCAAAAATCAGAAATTCCCCTTATTTTGGGGCATAATTCCAGAAATTTCTTTTATTTTGGGGCAAAATTGCAGAAATATACCTTATTTTGGGGCAAAATTGCAGAAATTTCCCTTATTTGGGGCAAAATTGCAGTAATTTCACTTATTTTCAGGTAAAAAGGCTGAAATTTCCTTTATTTTGTGGCAAAAAGGAGAAATTTTCCTTATTTTGGGGCAAAAAATGAAGAAATTTCTCTTTTATATGGCAAAAAGGTATGCATTCTTCTTATTTTCAGACAAAAAGGCAGAAATTCCCCATATTTTGGGGCAAAAGGCAGAAATTCCCCTTATTTTGGGGCAAAAAGGCACAAATTTCCCTTATTTTCGGGCAAAATTGCAGAAATTTCATTTATTTCAGGGCAAAAATTCAGAAATTCCCCTCATTTTGGGGCAAAAAGCAGAAATTTCTTTTATTATAGTACAAAATTGAAGAAATTTTCTTTATTTTGGAACAAAAAGTCAGAAATTCTTCATATTTTGGGGCAAAAGGCAGAAATTCTTCTTATTTTGAGGTAAAATGCAGAAATTCCTTTTATTTAGAGGTAAAATGCAGAAATTCCCCAAATATTGAGGGAAAATGCAGAAATTCCCTTTATTTTGGGGCTAAAAGGCCGAAATTCCCTGTATTTTGTAGCAAAATTGCAAAAATTCTCATAATTTTCGGGCAAAAAGGCAGAAATTCTCTTTATTTTGGGGCAAAAAGACAGAAAATCTCCTTTTTTCGGGAGCAAAAAGTCAGAAATTTTCCTTATTTATGGGCAAAATTGCAAAATTTCCTATACTTTGGGGCAAAATTGCAGAAATTTCCCTTATTTTGGGGCAAAATTGCAGAAATTTCCTTTACATTGGGGCAAAATTGCAGAAATTTTTCTTATTTCGGGGCAAAATTGCAGAAATTTAACTTATTTCAAAAAACAGGCAGAAATTTTCTTATTTTGGGGCAAAAAGGCAGAAATTTCTTTTATTTTGGTACAAAATTGCAGAAATATTTTCTTATTTTGGTGCAAAAAGGAAGAAATTCTCCATATTTTGTGGCATAAAGGCAGAAATTCGCCTTATTTTGAGGTAAAAAGGCTTAAATTCCTTTTATTTTGGGGCAAAAAGTCAGAAATTCCCTTTATTTTGGGGTAAAAAGACAAATTTCGTTTATTTTTGGGGAAAAGGCAGAAATTACACTTATTTTGAGTCAAAAAGGTGGAAAATCCCCTTATTAACAAGCAAAAATGAAGAAATTTCCCTTTTTTAAGGCAAAAAGTTATACATACCTTTTATTTTCGGGCAAAAAGGCAGAAATTCCCCGTATTTTGGAGCAAAATTGCAGAAATTTCACTAATTTTAGGGCAAAAATGCAGAAATTCTTTTTATTTTGGGGTAAATCTGCAGAAATTTCACTTATTTCGCGGCAAAATGGCAGAAATTCCCCTTATTTTCGGCGAAAAAGCAGAAAATTTCCGTATTATGGAGCAAAATTGCAGAAATTCACCTAATTTTGGGGTAAAAAATACAGTAATTTTCTTTATTTAGGGGCAAAAAGGCAGAAATTCTCCTTATTTTGGGGCAAAAGGCAGAAATTCCCCTTATTTTAGGGCAAGATTGAAGATATTTCTCTCATTTGGGGGCAAAAAACAGAAATTCCCTTTATTTTGAGGCAAAATTGCAGAAATTTCAATTATTTCAGGGTAATAATCAGAAATTTTCTTTATTTTGGGGCAAAAAAGACAGAAATTATCTTTGTTTTTGGAAAAAAAGACAGAAATTCCACTTATTTAGAGGCAAAAAGGCAGAAATTCCCCTTATTTTAAAGCAACAATGACGAAATTTCCCTTTTCTATGGCAAAAAATATGCATTCCACTTATTTTCGGGCATAAAGGCTGAAGTTCCCCGTATTTTGGAGCAAAATTGCAGAAATTCCCCTAATTGTGGGGCAAAAAGGCAGAAATTCCCTATATGTTGGGGCAAAAAAACAGAAATTCACCTTATTTTGTGGTAAAACTCAGAACTTCCACTTATTTTGGGGCAAAATTCCAGAAATTTCCATATTTTGGGGCAAAATTGCAGAAATTTCACTTATTTGGGGCAAAATTGCAGAAATTTCACTTATTTCAGAGAAAAAAAGCAAAAATTTTTCTTATTTTGGGGCAAAAATGCAGAAATTCTTTTTATTTTGGGGCAAAATTAGACATTCCACTTATTTTGGGGCAAAATTCCAGAAATTTCTTTTATTTTGGGGCAAAATTGCTGAAATTTCCCTTATTATGTGGCAAAATTGCAGAAATTTCCCTTATTTGGGGCAAAATTGCAGTAATTTCACTTATTTTCATGTAAAAAGGCTGAAATTTCCTTTATTTTGTGGCAAAAATAAGAAATTCTTTTTATTTTAGGGCAAAATTGCAGTACTTTTCCTTTTTATGGGGCAAAAAGGCAGAAATTCCATATATTTTGTGGCAAAAATGCAGAAATTCCCATTATTTTGAGGTAAAAAGGCTGAAATTCCCCTTATTTGGGGGCAAAAATGCAGAAATTTTCCTTATTTCGGGGCAAAAAACAGAAATTCCTCTTATTTTGGGGCAAAATTGCAGAAATTTCTTTTATTATGGGGAAAAATTGCAGAAATTTCTTTTATTTTAGGGCATAATTGAAGAAATTTCAATTATTTCAGAGTAAAAAAGCAAAAATTTTTTTTATTTGGGGCACAAAGGCAGAAATTCCCATTATTTTGGGGGCAAAAAGGCATAAATTCATTTTATTTTGGGGTAAAATTGCAGATATTTCACATATTTCAGGGCAAAAAGGCAGAAATTTTCCTTATTTTGGGGCAAAAAAGACAGAAATTCTCTTTGTTTTGGGAAAAAAAGACAGAAATTCCATTTATTTAGAGGCAAAAAGGCAGAAATTCTCCTTATTTTAAAGCAACAATGAAGAAAATTCCCTTTTTTATGGCAAAAAAGTATGCATACCACTTATTTTCGGGCAAAAAGGCTGAAGTTCCCCGTATTTTGGAGCAAAATTGTAGAAATTCCTCTAATTGTGGGGCAAAGAGGCAGAAATTCCCTATATGTTGGGGCAAAAAAACAGAAATTCTTCTTATTTTGAGGTAAAAATGCTGAAATTCCCCTTATTTGGGGGAAAAAGGCGGAAATTTCACTTATTTGGGGGCAAAAAACATAAATTCCCCATATTTTGGGGCAAAATTGCTGAAATTTACCTTACTTTGGGGCAAAATTGCAGAAATTTCCCTTATTTGGGGCAAAATTGCAGTAATTTCACTTATTTTCAGGTAAAAAGGCTGAAATTTCCTTTATTTTGTAGCAAAAAGGAGAAATTCCCCTTATTTTGGGGCAAAATTGCAGTAATTTTCCTTTTATGGGGCAAAAAGGCAGAAATTCCATATATTTTGTGGCAAAAATGCAGAAATTCCCATTATTTTTAGGTAAAAAGGCTGAAATTCCCCTTATTTGGAGGCAAAAATGCAGAAATTTCCCTTATTTTGGGGAAAAAAACAGAAATTCCCTTTATTTTGGGGCAAAATTGCTGAAATTTCTCTTATTTTATGGCATAATTGCAGAAATTTCACTTTTTTCAGACAAAAAAAGCAAAAATTGTTCTTATTTTGGGGCACAAAGGCAAAAACTCCCATTATTTTGGGGCAAAAAAGCAGAAATTCACCTTATTTTGGGGTAAAAATGCAGATATTTCACATATTTCAGGGCAAAAAGGCAGAAAGTTTCCTTATTTTGGGGCAAAAAAGACAGAAATTCTCTTTGTTTTGGGAAAAAAAGAAATTCCTCTTATTTAGAGGCAAAAAGGCAGAAATTCCCCTTATTTTAAAGCAACAATGAAGAAATTTCCCTTTTTTATGGCAAAAAAGTATGCATTCTACTTATTTTCGGGCAAAAAGGCTGAAGTTCCTCGTATTTTGGAGCAAAATTGCAGAAATTCCTCTAATTGTGGTGCAAAGAGGCAGAAATTCCCTATATGTTGGGGCAAAAAAACAGAAATTCTCCTTATTTTGTGGTAAAACTCAGAACTTCCACTTATTTTGGGGCAAAATTCCAGAAATTTCCTTATTTTGGGGCAAAATTGCAGAAATTTCACTTATTTTGGGGCAAAATTGCAGAAATTTCTTTTATTTCAGAGAAAAAAGGCAAAAATTTTTTTATTTGGGGCAAAAAAGCAAAATTTTTTTTTATTTTGGGGCAAAAATCAGAAATTCCCCTTATTTTGGGGCAAAATTCCAGAAATTTCCTTTATTTTGGTGCAAAATTGCAGAAATTTACCTTATTTTAGGGCCAAATTGCAGAAATTTCCCTTATTTGAGGCAAAATTGCAGTAATTTCATTTTTTTTCAGGTAAAAAGGCTGAAATATCCTTTTTTTGGGGGCAAAAAAGGAGAAATTCCCCTTATTTTGGGGCAAAATTGCAGAAATTTTCCTTATTAAGGGACAAAAACGAAGAAATTCCGTAAATTTTGTGGCAAAAATGCAGAAATTCCCCTTATTGTGGGGTAAAATTGCAGAAATTTCAAATATTTCAGGGCAAAATAGCAGAAATTCCCCTTATTTTAAGGCAAAAAGATAAAATCCCTAATTTTTGTCTAAAATTGAAAAAATTACACTTATTTCGGGACAAAAAGGCAGAAATTACAATTAATTTCGGGCAAAAAGGCATAAAAGACCCGTATTTTGGAGCAAACTTGCAGAAATTCCCCTAATATTGGTGCAAAAATGCAGAAATTCCTTTTATTTTGGGGCAAAAATGCAGAAATTCTTCATATTTTGGTGCAAAAATCAGAAATTTACCTTATTTTGAGGTAAAATGCTGAAAGTCCCCATATTTTGGGGCAAAAGGCAGAAATTTCCCTTATTTTGGGGCAAATTTGCAAAAATTTCACTTATTTCAGGGTAATAAGTCAGAAATTTTCCTTATTTTGGGGCAAAAAAGACAGAAATTCCCTTTGTTTTGGGAAAAAAAGACAGAAATTCCACTTATTTAGAGGCTAAAAGCCAGAAATTCCCTTATTTTGGAGCAAAAATGAAGATATTTCCTTTTTATATGGCAAAAAGGTATGCATTCCCCTTATTTTCAGGCAAAAAGGCAGAAATTCCCCATATTTTGGAGCAAAATTGCAGAAATTCCCCTAATTGTGGGGCAAAAAGGCAGAAATTCCCTACATGTTGGGGCTAAAAGACAGAAATTCTCCTTATTTTTAAAAAAAACCTAGAAATTCAACATATTTTGATACAAAATTGCAGAAATTTCACTTATTCTAGGGAAAAAAGGCAGAAAGTTTCCTTATTTTGGGGCAAAGTGGCAGAAATTCCTAATATTTTGTGGCAAAAATGCAGAAATTCACATTATTTTGAGGTAAAAAGGCTGAAATTCCCCTTATTTGGGGACAAAAAAGCAGAAATTTCCCTTATTTTGGAGCAAAATTGCAGAAATTTCACTTATTTCAGGGTAATAAGTCAGAAATTCCCCTTATTTTGGAGCAAAAAAGTCAGAAATTCTCTTTGTTTTTGGGGAAAAAGCCAGAAATTCCACTTATTTAGAGGCAAAAAGGCAGAAATTCCCCTTATTTTGAAGCAAAAATGAAGATATTTCTCTTTTATACGGCAAAAAGGTATGCATTCCCCTTATTTTCTGGCAAAAAGGCAGAAATTCCCCGTATTTTGGAGCAAAATTGCAGAAATTCCCCTAATTGTGGGGCAAAAAGGCAGAAATTCCCTATATGTTGGGGCAAAAAGAAAGAAATTCTCTTTATGTTTGGGCAAAACTCAGAAATTCCACTTATTTTGATACAAAATTGCAGAAATTTCACTTATTCTAGGGAAAAAGGTAGAAAATTTTCTTATTTTGGGGCAAAAAGGCAGAAATTATTAATATTTTGTGGCAAAAATGCAGAAATTCCCCTTATTTTGAGGTAAAAAGGCTGAAATTCCCCTTATTTGGGGGCAAAAAGGCAGAAATTCCCCGTATTTTGGAGCAAAATTGCAGAAATTCCCCTAATTGTGGGGCATAAAGCTAGAAATTCCCTATATGTTGGGGCTAAAAGACAGAAATTCTCCTTATTTTTGGGCAAAACTCAGAAATTCCACTTATTTTGATACAAAATTGCAGAAATTTCACTTATTCTAGGGAAAAAAGACAGAAATTTTCCTTATTTTTAGGGAAAAACGCAGAAATTCCTAATATCTTGTGGCAAAAATGCAGAAATTCACATTATTTTGAGGTAAAAATGCTGAAATTCCCCTTATTTGGGGGCAAAAAGGCAGAAATTTCCCTTATTTTGGAGCAAAATTGCAGAAATTTCACTTATTTCAGGGTAATAAGTCAGAAATTCCCCTTATTTTGGAGCAAAAGTCAGAAATTCCCTTTGTTTTGGGGGGAAAAGACAGAAATTCCACTTATTTAGAGGCAAAAAGGCAGAAATTCCCCTTATTTTGTAGCAAAAATGAGGTAATTTTCTTTTTTTATGGCGAAAAGGTATGCATTCCCCTTATGTTCGGGCAAAAAGGCAGAAATTCCCCGTATTTTGGAGAAAAATTGCATAAATTCCCCTAATTTTGGCGCAAATGCAGAAATTCCTTTTATTTTGGGGCAAAAATCAGAAATGCCTTTCATTTTGGGGCAAAATTCCATAAATTTTCATTATTTTGGGGCAAAATTGCAGGAATTTACCTAATTTTGGGGCAAAATTGCAGAAATTTCTTTTATTTAGGGCAAAATTGCAGAAATTTCACTTATTTTCATGTAAAAAGGCTGAAATTTCCTTTATTTTGCGGCAAACAGGGAGAAATTCCCCTTATTTTGGGTCAAAATTGCAGAAATTTTCTTTATTTTGGGGCAAAGAGGCAGAAATTCTGTATATTTTGAGGCAAAAAGGCAGAAATTCCCTTTATTTTGGGGCAAATATCAGAAATTCCCCTTATTTTGGGGCACAATTTCAGAAATTTACCTTATTTTGGGGCAAAATTGCAGAAATTTCCTTTATTTGAGGCAAAATTGCAGTAATTTCACTTATTTTCAGGTAAAAAGGTTGAAATTTCCTTTATTTTGCAGCAAAAAAGGAGAAATTCCCCTTATTTTGGGGCAAAATTGCAGTAATTTTCCTTCATATGGGGCAAAAATGCGGAAATTCCGTATATTTTGTGCCAAAAATTCAGAAATTCCCCCTATCTTGAGGTAAAAAGGCTGAAATTCCCCTTATTTGGGGGGAAAAAGGCAGAAATTTCTTTTATTTTGGAGCAAAATGGCAGAAATTTCATTTATTTCAGGGTAATAAGTCAGAAATTTCCCTTATTTTGGGGAAAAATTGCAGTAATTTCACTTATTTCAGGGTAATAAGTCAGAAATTCCCCTTATTTTGAAGCAAAAAAGTCAGAAATTCCCTTTGTTTGGGGGGAAAAAACAGAAATTTCACTTATTTAGAGGCAAAAAGGCAGAAATTCCCCTCATTTTGAAGCAAAAATGAAGAAATTTCCCTTTTTTATGGCAAAAAGGTATGCATTCCCTTTATTTGCGGGCAAAAAGGCAGAAATTCCCCGTATTTTGGAGAAAAATTGCATAAATTCCCCTAATTTTGGCGCAAATGCAAAAATTCCTTTTATTTTGGGGCAAAAATCAGAAATTCCTTTTATTTTGGGGCAAAATTCCATAAATTTTCATTATTTTGGGGCAAAATTGCAGGAATTTACCTAATTTTGGGGCAAAATTGCAGAAATTTCTTTTATTTAGGGCAAAATTGCAGAAATTTCACTTATTTTCATGTAAAAAGGCTGAAATTTCCTTTATTTTGCGGCAAACAGGGAGAAATTCCCCTTATTTTGGGTAAAAATTGCAGAAATTTTCCTTATTTTGGGGCAAAAAGGCAGAAATTCTGTATATTTTGAGGCAAAAAGGCAGAAATTCCCTTTATTTTGGGGCAAATATAAAAATTCCCCTAATTTTGGGGCACAATTTCAGAAATTTACCTTATTTTGGGGCAAAATTGCAGAAATTTCCTTTATTTGAGGCAAAATTGCAGTAATTTCACTTATTTTCAGGTAAAAAGGTTGAAATTTCCTTTATTTTGCAGCAAAAAAGGAGAAATTCCCCTTATTTTGGGGCAAAATTGCAGTAATTTTCCTTCATATGGGGCAAAAAGGCGGAAATTCCGTATATTTTGTGCCAAAAATTCAGAAATTCCCCTTATCTTGAGGTAAAAAGGCTGAAATTCCCCTTATTTGGGGGGAAAAAGGCAGAAATTTCTTTTATTTTGGAGCAAAATGGCAGAAATTTCATTTATTTCAGGGTAATAAGTCAGAAATTTCCCTTATTTTGGGGAAAAATTGCAGTAATTTCACTTATTTCAGGGTAATAAGTCAGAAATTCCTCTTATTTTGAAGCAAAAAAGTCAGAAATTCCCATTGTTTGGGGGGAAAAAACAGAAATTTCACTTATTTAGAGGCAAAAAGGCAGAAATTCCCCTTATTTTGAAGCAAAAATGAAGAAATTTCCCTTTTTTATGGCAAAAAGGTATGCATTCCCTTTATTTGCGGGCAAAAAGGCAGAAATTCCCCGTATTTTGGAGCAAAATTGCATAAATTTTCTCTAATTTTTGGACAAATGCAGAAATTCCCTTTATTTTGGGGCAAAAATCAGAAATTCCTCTTATTTTGGGGCAAAATTCCAAAAATTTTTTTTATTTTGGGGCAAAATTGCAGGAATTTACCTTATTTCGGGCAAAATTAAAGAAATTTCTCTTATTTGGGGTAAAATTGCCGAAATTTCACTTATTTTCATGTAAAAAGGCTGAAATTTCCTTTATTTTGGGGCAAAAAGGGAGAAATTCCCCTTATTTTATGTCAAAATTGCAGAAATTTTCCGTATTTTGGGGCAAAAAGGCAGAATTTCTGTATATTTTGTGGCAAAAAGGCAGAAATTTCCCTTATTTTGAGGTAATAAGGTTGAAATTCCCCTTATTTTGGGGCAATAAGGCAGAAATTCCCCTTATTTTGGGGTAAAATTGCAGAAATTTTAAATATTTCAGGGCAAAATGGCAGAAATTCCACTTATTTTAAGGGAAAAATATGAAATCCCTAATTTTTGGCTAAAATTGAAGAAATTTCACTTATTTCGGGACAAAAAGGCAGAAATTCCAATTAATTTCGGGCAAAAAGGCAGAAATGACCCGTATTTTGGAGCAAAATTGCAGAAATTCCCCTAATATTGGTGCAAAAATGCAGAAATTCCCTTTATTTTGGGGCAAAAAGGCAGAAATTCTCCATATTTTGGTGCAAAAATCAGAAATTTCCCTTATTTTGAGGTAAAATGCTGAAAGTTCCCATATTTTGGAGCAAAAGGCAGAAATTTCCCTTATTTTGGGGCAAATTTGCAGAAATTTCACTTATTTCAGAGTAATAAGTCCGAAATTTTCCTTATTTTGGGGCAAAAAAAACAGAAATTCCCTTTGTTTTGGGCGAAAAAAACAGAAATTCCACTTATTTAGAGGCAAAAAGGCAGAAATTCTCCTTATTTTGGAGCAACAATGAAGAAATTTCCCTTTTTTATGGCAAAAAAGTATGCATTCCACTTATTTTCGGGCAAAAAGGCTGAAGTTCCCCGTATTTTGGAGCAAAATTGCAGAAATTCCCCTAATTGTGGGGCAAAAAGGCAGAAATTCCCTATATGTTGGGGCAAAAAGACAGAAATTCTCCTTATTTTGGGGCAAAACTCAGAAATTCCACTTATTTTGGGGCAAAATTGCAGAAATTCCTAATATTTTTTTGGCAAAAATGCAGAAATTCCCCTTATTTTGAGGTAAAAAGGCTGAAATTCTTCTTATTTGGGAGAAAAAAGCAGAAATTTCCCTTATTTGAGGGCAAAAAACAGAAATTCCCCTTATTTTGGGGCAAAATTGAAGAAATTTCTCTTATTATGGGGAAAAATTGCAGAAATTTTTCTTATTTTAGGGCAAAATTGCAGAAATTTCACTTATTTCAGAGAAAAAAAGCTAAAATTTTTCTTATTTTGGGGCAAAAATGCAGAAATTTCCATTATTTTGGGGCAAAAATTCAGAAATTCACCTTATTTTGGGGTAAAATTGCAGAAATTTCACATATTTCAGGGCAAAAAAGCAGAAATTTTCCTTATTTTGGGGCAAAATTGCAGAAATTTCACTTATTTCAGGGTAATAAGTCAGAAATTTTCCTAATTTTGGGGCAAAAAAGACAGAAATTCTCTTTGTTTTGGAAAAAAAATACAGAAATTACACTTATTTAGAGGCAAAAAGGCAAAAATTCCCCTTATTTTGGAGCAACAATGAAGAAATTTCCCTTTTTTATGGCAAAAAAGTATGCATTCCACTTATTTTCGGGCAAAAAGGCTGAAGTTCCGAGTATTTTGGAGCAAAATTGCAGAAATTCCCCTAATTGTGGGGCAAAAAGGCAGAAATTCCCTATATGTTGAGGCAAAAAAAAAGAAATTCTCCTTATTTTGTGGTAAAACTCAGAAATTCCACTTATTTTAGGGCAAAATTCCAGAAATTTCAATTATTTCAGAGAAAAAAAGCAAAAATTCTTCTTATTTTGGGGCAAAAAGGCAGAAATTCCCTTTATTTTGGGGCAAAAATCAGAAATTCCCCTTATTTTGGGGCAAAATTGCAGAAATTTACCTTATTTTGGGGCAAAATTGCAGAAATTTCCCTTATTTGAGGCAAAATTGCAGTAATTTCACTTATTTTCAGGTAAAAAGGTTGAAATTTCCTTTATTTTGCAGCAAAAAAGGAGAAATTCCCCTTATTTTGGGGCAAAATTGCAGTAATTTTCCTTATTATGGGGCAAAAGGCAGAAATTCCGTATATTTTGTGCCAAAAATTCAGAAATTCCCCTTATCTTGAGGTAAAAAGGCTGAAATTCCCCTTATTTGGGGGCAAAAAGGCAGAAATTTCCCTTATTTTGGGGAAAAATTGCAGTAATTTCACTTATTTCAGGGTAATAAGTCAGATATTCCCCTTATTTTGGAGCAAAAGTGTCAGAAATTACCTTTGTTTTGGGGGAAAAAACAGAAATTTCACTTATTTAGAGGCAAAAAGGCAGAAATTCCCCTTATTTTGAAGCAAAAATGAAGAAATTTCCATTTTTTATGGCAAAAAGGTATGAATTCCCTTTATTTTCGGGCAAAAATGCAGAAATTTCCCGTATTTTGTAGCAAAATTGCATAAATTTTCTCTAATTTTGGGACAATTGCAGAAATTCCCTTTATATTGGGGCAAAAATCAGAAATTCCTCTTATTTTGGGGCAAAATTCCAGGAATTTTTTTTTATTTTGGGGCAAAATTGCAGGAATTTACCTTATTTGTGGGCAAAATTGCAGAAATTTCTCTTATTTGGGGCAAAATTCCCGAAATTTCACTTATTTTCATGTAAAAAGGCTGAAATTTCCTTTATTTTGGGGCAAAAAGAAAGAAATTCCCCTTATTTTCGGTCAAAATTGCAGAAATTTTCCGTATTTTGGGGCAAAAAGGCAGAAATTCTGTATATTTTGTGGCAAAAAGGCAGAAATTTCCCTTATTTTGAGGTAATATGGTTAAAATTCCCCTTATTTTGGGGCAATAAGGCAGAAATTCCCTTTATTTTGGGGTAAAATTGCAGAAATTTCAAATATTTCAGGGCAAAATGGCAGAAATTCCTCTTATTTTAAGGGAAAAAGATGAAATCCCGAATTTTTGGCTAAAATTGAAGAAATTTCACTTATTTCGGGACAAAACGGCAGAAATTTCAATTAATTTCGGGCAAAAAGGCAGAAATGACCCGTATTTTAAAGCAAAATTGCAGAAATTCCCCTAATATTGGTGCAAAAATGCAGAAATTCCCTTTATTTTGGGGCAAAAATGCAGAAATTCTCCATATTTTGGTGCAAAAATCAGAAATTTTTCTTATTTTGAGGTAAAATGCTGAAAGTCCCCATATTTTGGAGCAAAAGGCAGAAATTTCCTTATTTTGGGGCAAATTTGCAGAAATTTCACTTATTTCAGAGTAATAAGTCAGATATTTTCCTTATTTTGGGGCAAAAAAGACAGAAATTCCCTTTGTTTGGGGCGAAAAAAACAGAAATTCCACTTATTTAGAGGCACAAAGGCAGAAATTCTCCTTATTTTGGAGCAACAATGAAGAAATTTCCCTTTTTTATGGCAAAAAAGTATGCATTCCACTTATTTTCGGGCAAAAAGGCTGAAGTTCCCCGTATTTTGGAGCAAAATTGCAGAAATTCCCCTAATTGTGGGGCAAAAAGGCAGAAATTCCCTATATGTTGGGGCAAAAAGACAGAAATTCTCCTTATTTTGGGGCAAAACTCAGAAATTCCACTTATTTTGGGGCAAAATTACAGAAATTTCACTTATTTCAGGGAAAAAAAGGCAGAAATTTTCTTATTTTGGGGCAAAAAGGCAGAAATTCCTAATATTTTGTGGCAAAAATGCAGAAATTCCCTTTATTTTGAGGTAAAAAGGCTGAAATTCTTCTTATTTGGGAGAAAAAAGCAGAAATTTCCCTTATTTGAGGGCAAAAAACAGAAATTCCCCTTATTTTGGGGAAAAATTGCAGAAATTTCTCTTATTATGGGGAAAAATTGCAGAAATTTCTCTTATTTTAGGGCAAAATTGCAGAAATTTCACTTATTTCAGAGAAAAAAAGCTAAAATTTTTCTTATTTTCGGGCAAAAAGGCAGAAATTCCCATTAGTTTGGGGCAAAAATTCAGAAATTCACCTTATTTTGGGGTAAAATTGCAGAAATTTCACATATTTCAGGGCAAAAAAGCAGAAATTTTCCTTATTTTGGGGCAAAATTGCAGAAATTTCACTTATTTCAGGGTAATAAGTCAGAAATTTTCCTTATTTTGGGGCAAAAAAGACAGAAATTTTCTTTGTTTTGGAAAAAAAATACAGAAATTCCAATTATTAGAGGCAAAAAGGCAGAAATTCCCCTTATTTTGGAGCAACAATGAAGAATTTTCCTTTTTTTATGGCAAAAAAGTATGCATTCCACTTATTTTCGGGCAAAAAGGCTTAAGTTCCCAGTATTTTGGAGCAAAATAGCAGAAATTCCCCTAATTGTGGGGCAAAAAGGCAGAAATTCCCTATATGTTGGAGCAAAAAAAAAAAAGAAATTCTCCTTATTTTGTGGTAAAACTCAGAAATTCCACTTATTTTGGGGCAAAATTCCAGAAATTTCTCTTATTTTGGGGCTAAATTGCAGAAATTTCAATTATTTCAGAGAAAAAAAGCAAAAATTCTTCTTATTTTGGGCCAAAAAGGCAGAAATTCCCTTTATTTTGGGGCAAAAATCAGAAATTCCCCTTATTTTGGGGCAAAATTGCAGAAATTTACCTTATTTTGGGGCAAAATTGCAGAAATTTCCCTTATTTGAGGTAAAATTGCAGTAATTTCACTTATTTTCAGGTAAAAAGGTTGAAATTTCTTTTATTTGGCAGCAAAAAAAGAGAAATTCCCCTTATTTTGGGGCAAAATTGCACTAATTTTCCTTATTATAGGGCAAAAAGGCAGAAATTCCGTATATTTTGTGCCAACAATTCAGAAATTCCCCTTATCTTGAGGTAAAAAGGCTGAAATTCCCCTTATTTGGGGGCAAAAATGCAGAAATTTCTTTTATTTTGGAGCAAAATGGCAGAAATTTCATTTATTTCAGGGTAATAAGTCAGAAATTTCCCTTATTTTGGAAAAAATTGCAGTAATTTCACTTATTTCAGGGTTATAAGTCAGAAATTCCCCTTATTTTGGAGCAAAAAAGTCAGAAATTCCCTTTGTTTTGGGGGAAAAAACTGAAATTTCACTTATTTAGAGGCAAAAAGGCAGAAATTCCCCTTATTTTGAAGCAAAAATGAAGAAATTTCCCTTTTTTATGGCAAAAAGGTATGCATTCCCTTTATTTTCGGGCAAAAAGGCAGAAAATCCACGTATTTTGGAGCAAAATTGCATAAATTTTCTCTAATTTTGGGACAAATGCAGACATTCCCTTTATTTTGGGGCAAAAATCAGAAATTCCTTTTATTTTGGGGCAAAATTCCAGAAATTTTCTTTATTTTGGGGCAAAATTGCAGGAATTTACCTTATTTTGGGGCAAAATTGCAGAAATTTCTATTATTTGGGGCAAAAATGCAGAAATTTTACTTATTTTCATGTAAAAAGGCTGAAATTTCCTTTATTTTGTGGCAAAAAGGGAGAAATTTCTTTTTTTTTGGTCAAAATTGCAGAAATTTTCCATAATTTGGGGCAAAAAGGCAGAAATTCTGTATATTTTGTGGCAAAAATGCAGAAATTTCCCTTATTTTGAGGTAATAAGGTTGAAATTCCCCTTATTTTGGGGCAATAAGGCAGAAATTCCCCTTATTTTGGGGTAAAATTGCAGAAATTTCAAATATTTCAGGGCAAAATGGCAGAAATTCCTCTTATTTTAAGGGAAAATGATGAAATCCCTAATTTTTGGCTAAAATTGAAGAAATTTCACTTATTTCGGGACAATAAGGCAGAAATTCCAATTAATTTGGGCAAAAAGGCAGAAATGACCCGTATTTTAAAGCAAAATTGCAGAAATTCCCCTAATATTGGTGCAAAAATGCAGAAATTCCCTTTATTTTGAGGCAAAAAGGCAGAAATTCTCCATATTTTGGTGCAAAAATCAGAAATTTCCCTTATTTTGAGGTAAAATGCTGAAAGTCCCCATATTTTGGGGCAAAAGGCAGAAATTTTTCTTATTTTGGGGCAAATTTGCAGAAATTTCACTTATTTCAGGGTAATAAGTCAGAAATTTTCTTTATATCGGGGCAAAAAAGACAGAAATTTCCTTTGTTTTGGGGGAAAAACACAGAAATTCCACTTATTTAGAGGCAAAAAGGCAGAAATTCTCCTTATTTTGGAGCAACAATGAAAAAATTTCCGTTTTTTATGGCAAAAAAGTATGCATTCCACTTATTTTCGCGCAAAAAGGCTGAAGTTCCCCGTATTTTGGAGCAAAATTGCAGAAATTCCCCTAATTGTGGGGCAAAAAGGCAGAAATTCCCTATATGTTGTGGCA
Source organism: Micromys minutus (assembly GCF_963924665.1). Taxonomy (NCBI): domain Eukaryota; kingdom Metazoa; phylum Chordata; class Mammalia; order Rodentia; family Muridae; genus Micromys; species Micromys minutus. The sequence goes on from NW_027667330.1 coordinate 528,267, forward strand.
AAAAGACAGAAATTCTCCTTATTTTGGGGCAAAATTGCAGAAATTTCACTTATTTCAAGGAAAAAAGGCAGAAATTTTCCTATTTTGGGGCAAAAAGGCAGAAATTCCTAATATTTTGTGGCAAAAATGCAGAAATTTCCCTTATTTTGAGGTAAAAAGGCTGAAATTCAACTTATTTGGGAGAAAAAGGCAGAAATTTCCCTTATTTGGGGGCAAAAAACAGAAATTCCCCTTATTTTGGGGCAAAATTGCAGAAATTTCTCTTATTATGGGGAAAAATTGCAGAAATTTCTCTTATTTTAGGGCAAAATTGCAGAAATTTCACTTTTTTCTGAGAAAAAAAGCTAAAATTTTTCTTATTTTGGGGCAAAAATGCAGAAATTCCCATTATTTTGGGGCAAAAATTCAGAAATTCACCTTATTTTGGGGTAAAATTGCAGAAATTTCACATATTTCAGGGCAAAAAGCAGAAATTTTCTTTATTTTGGGGCAAAATTGCAGAAATTTCACTTATTTCAGGGTAATAAGTCAGAAATTTTCCTTATTTTGGGGCAAAAAAGACAGAAATTCTCCTTGTTTTGGAAAAAAAATACAGAAATTCCACTTATTTAGAGGCAAAAAGGCAGAAATTCCCCTTATTTTGGAGCAACAATGAAGAAATTTCCCTTTTTTATGGCAAAAAAGTATGCATTTAACATATTTTCGGGCAAAATTGCTGAAGTTTTCCGTATTTTGGAGCAAAATAGCAGAAATTCCCCTAATTGTGGGGCAAAAAGGCAGAAATTCCCTATATGTTGGAGCAAAAAAAAAAAAGAAATTCTCCTTATTTTGTGGTAAAACTCAGAAATTCCACTTATTTTGGGGCAAAATTCCAGAAATTTCTCTTATTTTGGGGCAAAATTGCAGAAATTTCAATTATTTCAGAGAAAAAAAGCAAAAATTCTTCTTATTTTGGGGCAAAAAGGTAGAAATTCCCTTTATTTTGGGGCAAAAATCAGAAATTCCCCTTATTTTGGGGCAAAATTGCAGAAATTTACCTTATTTTGGGGCAAAATTGCAGAAATTTCCCTTATTTGAGGTAAAATTGCTGTAATTTCACTTATTTTCAGGTAAAAAGGTTGAAATTTCTTTTATTTTGCAGCAAAAAAAGAGAAATTCCCCTTATTTTGGGGCAAAATTGCACTAATTTTCCTTATTATAGGGCAAAAAGGCAGAAATTCCGTATATTTTGTGCCAAAAATTCAGAAATTCCCCTTATCTTGAGGTAAAAAGGCTGACATTCCCCTTATTTGGGGGCAAAAATGCAGAAGTATCTTTTATTTTGGAGCAAAATGGCAGAAATTTCATTTATTTCAGGGTAATAAGTCAGAAATTTCCCTTATTTTGGAAAAAATTGCAGTAATTTCACTTATTTCAGGGTTATAAGTCAGAAATTCCCCTTATTTTGGAGCAAAAAAGTCAGAAATTCCCTTTGTTTTGGGGGAAAAAACAGAAATTTCACTTATTTAGAGGCAAAAAGGCAGAAATTCCCATTATTTTGAAGGAAAAATGAAGAAATTTCCCTTTTTTATGGCAAAAAGGTATGCATTCCCTTTATTTTCGGGCAAAAAGGCAGAAAATCCCCGTATTTTGGAGCAAAATTGCATAAATTTTCTCTAATTTTGGGACAAATGCAGACATTCCCTTTATTTAAGGGCAAAAATCAGAAGTTCCTCTTATTTTGGGGCAAAATTCCAGAAATTTTCTTTATTTTGGGGCAAAATTGCAGGAATTTACCTTATTTTGGGGCAAAATTGCAGAAATTTCTCTTATATGGGGCAAAATTGCAGAAATTTCACTTATTTTCATGTAAAAAGGCTGAAATTTTCTTTATTTTGGGGCAAAAAGGGAGAAATTCCTTTTTTTTTGGTCAAAATTGCAGAAATTTTCCATAATTTGGGGCAAAAAGGCAGAAATTCTGTATATTTTGTGGCAAAAATGCAGAAATTTCCCTTATTTTGAGGTAAAAAGGCTGAAATTCCCCTTATTTTGGGGCAATAAGGCAGAAATTCCCTTTATTTTGGGGTAAAATTGCAGAAATTTCAAATATTTCAGGGCAAAATGGCAGAAATTCCTCTTATTTTAAGGGAAAATGATGAAATCCCTAATTTTTGGCTAAAATTGAAGAAATTTCACTTATTTCGGGACAAAAAGGCAGAAATTCCAATTAATTTGGGCAAAAAGGCAGAAATGACCCGTATTTTGGAGCAAAATTGCAGAAATTCCCCTAATATTGGTGCAAAAATGCAGAGTTTCCCTTTATTTTGAGACAAAAAGGCATAAATTCTCCATATTTTGGTGCAAAAATCAGAAATTTTCCTTATTTTGAGATAAAATGCTGAAAGTCCCCATATTTTAGGGCAAAAGGCAGAAATTTCTCTTATTTTGGGGCAAATTTGCAGAAATTTCACTTATTTCAGGGTAATAAGTCAGAAATTTTCTTTACATCGGGGCAAAAAAGACAGAAATTTCCTTTGTTTTGGGGGAAAAACACAGAAATTCCACTTATTTAGAGGCAAAAAGGCAGAAATTCTCCTTATTTTGGAGCAACAATGAAGAAATTTCCCTTTTTTATGGCAAAAAGTATGCATTCTACTTATTTTCGGGCAAAAAGGCTGAAGTTCCCCGTATTTTGGAGCAAAATTGCAGAAATTCCCCTAATTGTGGGGCAAAAAGGCAGAAATTCCCTATATGTTGGGGCAAAAAGACAGAAATTCTCCTTATTTGGGGGCAAAACTCAGAAATTCCACTTATTTTGGGGCAAAATTACAGAAATTTCACTTATTTCAGGGAAAAAAGGCAGAAATTTTCTTATTTTGGGGCAAAAAGGCAGAAATTCCTAATATTTTGTGGCAAAAATGCAGAAATTCCCCTTATTTTGAGGTAAAAAGGCTGAAATTCTTCTTATTTGGGAGAAAAAAGCAGAAATTTCCCTTATTTGAGGGCAAAAAACAGAAATTCCCCTTATTTTGGGGCAAAATTGCAGAAATTTCTCTTATTATGGGGAAAAATTGCAGAAATTTCTCTTATTTTAGGGCAAAATTGCAGAAATTTCACTTATTTCAGAGAAAAAAAGCTGAAATTTTTCTTATTTTGGGGGAAAAAGGCAGAAATTCCCATTAGTTTGGGGAAAAATTCAGAAATTCTCCTTATTTTGGGTTAAAATTGCAGAAATTTCACATATTTCAGGGCAAAAAGGCAGAAATTTTCCTTATTTTGGGGCAAAATTGCAGAAATTTCACTTATTTCAGGGTAATAAGTCAGAAATTTTCCTTATTTTGGGGCAAAAAAGACAGAAATTCTCTTTGTTTTGGAAAAAAATACAGAAATTCCACTTATTAGAGGCAAAAAGGCAGAAATTCCCCTTATTTTGGAGCAACAATGAAGAAATTTCCTTTTTTTATGGCAAAAAAGTATGCATTCCACTTATTTTCGGGCAAAAAGGCTGAAGTTCCCAGTATTTTGGAGCAAAATTGCAGAAATTCCCCTAATTGTGGGGCAAAAAGGCAGAAATTCCCTATATGTTGGAGCAAAAAAAAAAAGAAATTCTCCTTATTTTGTGGTAAAACTCAGAAATTCCACTTATTTTGGGGCAAAATTCCAGAAATTTCTCTTATTTTGGGGCAAAATTGCAGAAATTTCAATTATTTCAGAGAAAAAAAGCAAAAATTCTTCTTATTTTGGGGCAAAGAGGCAGAAATTCCCTTTATTTTGGGGCAAAAATCAGAAATTCCCCTTATTTTGGGGTAAAATTGCAGAAATTTACCTTATTTTGGGGCAAAATTGCAGAAATTTCCCTTATTTGAGATAAAATTGCAGTAATTTCACTTGTTTTCAGGTAAAAAGGTTGAAATTTCTTTTATTTTGCAGCAAAAAAAAGAGAAATTCCCCTTATTTTGGGGCAAAATTGCACTAATTTTCCTTATTATAGGGCAAAAAGGCAGAAATTCCGTATATTTTGTGCCAAAAATTCAGAAATTCCCCTTATCTTGAGGTAAAAAGGCTGACATTCCCCTTATTTGGGGGCAAAAATGCAGAAATTTCTTTTATTTTGGAGCAAAATGGCAGAAATTTCATTTATTTCAGGGTAATAAGTCAGAAATTTCCCTTATTTTGGAAAAAAATTGCAGTAATTTCACTTATTTCAGGGTTATAAGTCAGAAATTCCCCTTATTTTGGAGCAAAAAAGTCAGAAATTCCCTTTGTTTTGGGGGAAAAAACAGAAATTTCACTTATTTAGAGGCAAAAAGGCAGAAATTCCCCTTATTTTGAAGCAAAAATGAAGAAATTTCCCTTTTTTATGGCAAAAAGGTATGCATTCCCTTTATTTTTGGGCAAAAAGGCAGAAAATCCCCGTATTTTGGAGCAAAATTGCATAAATTTTCTCTAATTTTGGGACAAATGCAGACATTCCCTTTATTTTGGGGCAAAAATCAGAAATTCCTCTTATTTTGGGGCAAAATTCCAGAAATTTTCTTTATTTTGGGGCAAAATTGCAGGAATTTACCTTATTTTGGGGCAAAATTGCAGAAATTTCTCTTATTTGGGGCAAAATTGCAGAAATTTCACTTATTTTCATGTAAAAAGGCTGAAATTTTCTTTATTTTGGGGCAAAAAGGGAGAAATTCCTTTTTTTGGTCAAAATTGCAGAAATTTTCCGTAATTTGGGGCAAAAAGGCAGAAATTCTGTATATTTTGTGGCAAAAATGCAGAAATTTCCCTTATTTTGAGGTAATAAGGTTGAAATTCCCCTTATTTTGGGGCAATAAGGCAGAAATTCCCTTTATTTTGGGGTAAAATTGCAGAAATTTCAAATATTTCAGGGCAAAATGGCAGAAATTCCTCTTATTTTAAGGGAAAATGATGAAAACACCTAATTTTTGGCTAAAATTGAAGAAATTTCACTTATTTCGGGACAAAAAGGCAGAAATTCCAATTAATTTGGGCAAAAAGGCAGAAATGACCCGTATTTTGGAGCAAAATTGCAGAAATTCCCCTAATATTGGTGCAAAAATGCAGAGTTTCCCTTTATTTTGAGACAAAAAGGCATAAATTCTCCATATTTTGGTGCAAAAATCAGAAATTTTCCTTATTTTGAGATAAAATGCTGAAAGTCCCCATATTTTAGGGCAAAAGGCAGAAATTTCTCTTATTTTGGGGCAAATTTGCAGAAATTTCACTTATTTCAGGGTAATAAGTCAGAAATTTTCCTTATTTTGGGGAAAAAAGACAGAAATTCTCTTTGTTTTGGAAAAAAAAGACAGAAATTCCACTTATTTAGAGGAAAAAAGGAAGAAATTCTCCTTATTTTGGAGCAATAATTTCCCTTTTTTATGGCAAAAAAGTATGCATTCCAGTTATTTTCGGGCAAAAAGGCTGAAGTTCCCCGTATTTTGGAGCAAAATTGCAGAAATTCCCCTAATTGTGGGGCAAAAAGGCAGAAATTCCCTATATGTTGTGGCAAAAAGACAGAAATTCTCCTTATTTTGGGGCAAAATGGCAGAAATTTCACTTATTTCAGGGAAAAAAGGCAGAAATTTTCCTATTTTGGGGCAAAAAGGCAGAAATTCCTAATATTTTGTGGCAAAAATGCAGAAATTTCCCTTATTTTGAGGTAAAAAGGCTGAAATTCTTCTTATTTGGGAGAAAAAAGGAGAAATTTCATTATTTGGGGGCAAAAACAGAAATTCCCCTTATTTTGAGGCAAAATTGCAGAAATTTTTCTTATTATGGGGAAAAATTGCAGAAATTTCTCTTATTTTAGGGCAAAATTGCAGAAATTTCACTTTTTTCTGAGAAAAAAAGCTAAAATTTTTCTTATTTTGGGGCAAAAATGCAGAAATTCCCATTATTTTGGGGCAAAAATTCAGAAATTCACCTTATTTTGGGGTAAAATTGCAGAAATTTCACATATTTCAGGGCAAAAAGTCAGAAATTTTCTTTATTTTGGGGCAAAATTGCAGAAATTTCACTTATTTCAGGGTAATAAGTCAGAAATTTTCCTTATTTTGGGGCAAAAAAGACAGAAATTCTCCTTGTTTTGGAAAAAAAAATACAGAAATTCCACTTATTTAGAGGCAAAAGGGCAGAAATTCCCCTTATTTTGGAGCAACAATGAAGAAATTTCCCTTTTTTATGGCAAAAAAGTATGCATTTAACATATTTTCGGGCAAAAAGGCTGAAGTTTTCCGTATTTTGGAGCAAAATAGCAGAAATTCTCCTAATTGTGGGGCAAAAAGGCAGAAATTCCCTATATGTTGTAGCAAAAAAACAGAAATTCTCCTTATTTTGGGGTAAAACTCAGAAATTCCAATTATTTTGGGGCAAAATTCCAGAAATTTCTCCTATTTTGGGGCAAAATTGCAGAAATTTCAATTATTTCAAAGAAAAAAAGCAAAAATTCTTCTTATTTTGGGGCAAAAATGCAGAAATTCCCTTTATTTTGGGGCAAAAATCAGAAATTCCCCTTATTTTGGGGCAAAATTGCAGAAATTTACCTTATTTTGGGGCAAAATTGCAGAAATTTCCCTTATTTGAGGCAAAATTGCAGTAATTTCACTTATTTTTAGGTAAAAAGGTTGAAATTTCCTTTATTTTGCAGCAAAAAAGGAGAAATTCCCCTTATTTTGGGGCAAAATTGCAGTGATTTTCCTTATTATGGGGCAAAAAAGCAGAAATTCCGTATATTTTGTGCCAAAAATTCAGAAATTCCCCTTATCTTGAGGTAAAAAGGCTGAAATTCCCCTTATTTGGGGGCAAAAAGGCAGAAATTTCTTTTATTTTGGAGCAAAATGGCAGAAATTTCATTTATTTCAGGGTAATAAGTCAAAAATTTCCCTTATTTTGGGGAAAAATTGCAGTAATTTCACTTATTTCAGGGTAATAAGTCAGAATTCCCCTTATTTTGGAGCAAAAATGTCAGAAATTCCCTTTGTTTTGGGGAAAAAACAGAAATTTCACTCATTTAGAGGCAAAAAGGCAGAAATTCTCCTTATTTTGAAGCAAAAATGAAAAAATTTCCCTTTTTTATGGCAAAAAGGTATGAATTCCCTTTATTTTCGAGCAAAAAGGAAGAAATTCACCGTATTTTGGAGCAAAATTGCATAAATTTTCTCTAATTTTGGGACAATTGCAGAAATTCCCTTTATATTGGGGCAAAAATCAGAAATTCCTCTTATTTTGGGGCAAAATTCCAGAAATTTTTTTTATTTTGGGGCAAAATTACAGGAATTTGCCTTATTTTGGGGCAAAATTGCAGAAATTTCTTTTATTTGGGGCAAAATTGCAGAAATTTCACTTATTTTCATGTAAAAAGACTATAATTTCCTTTATTTTGGGGCAAAAAGAGAAAAATTCCCCTTATTTTCGGTCAAAATTGCAGAAATTTTCCGTATTTTGGGGCAAAAAGGCAGAAATTCTGTATATTTTGTGGCAAAAAGGCATAAATTTCCCTTATTTTGAGGTAATAAGGTTGAAATTCCCCTTATTTTGTGGCAATAAGGCAGAAATTCCCCTTATTTTGGGGTAAAGTTGCAGAAATTTCAAATATTTCAGGGCAAAATGGCAGAAATTCCTCTTATTTTAAGGGAAAAAGATGAAATCCCTAATTTTTGGCTAAAATTGAAGAAATTTCACTTATTTCGGGACAAAAAGGCAGAAATTCCAATTAATTTCGGGCAAAAAGGGAGAAATGACCCGTATTTTGGAGCAAAATTGCAGAAATTCCCCTAATATTGGTGCAAAAATGCAGAAATTCCCTTTATTTTGGGGCAAAATGCAGAAATTCTCCATATTTTGGTGCAAAAATCAGAAATTTCCCTTATTTTGAGGTAAAATGCTGAAAGTCCCCATATTTTGGAGCAAAAGGCAGAAATTTCCCTTATTTTGGGGCAAATTTGCAGAAATTTCACTTATTTCAGAGTAATAAGTCTGAAATTTTCCTTATATTGGGGCAAAAAAGACAGAAATTCCCTTTGTTTTGGGCGAAAAAAACAGAAATTCCACTTATTTAGAGGCAAAAAGGCAGAAATTCTCTTTATTTTGGAGCAAAAATGAAGAAATTTCCCTTTTTTATGGCAAAAAAGTATGCATTCCACTTATTTTCGGGCAAAAAGGCTGAAGTTCCCAGTATTTTGGAGCAAAATTGCAGAAATTCCCCTAATTGTGGGGCAAAAAGGCAGAAATTCCCTATATGTTGGAGCAAAAAAAAAAAAGAAATTCTCCTTATTTTGTGGTAAAACTCAGAAATTCAGCTTATTTTGGGGCAAAATTCCAGAAATTTCTCTTATTTTGGGGCAAAATTGCAGAAATTTCAATTATTTCAGAGAAAAAAAGCAAAAATTCTTCTTATTTTGGGGCAAAAAGGCAGAAATTCCCTTTATTTTGGGGCAAAAATCAGAAATTCCCCTTATTTTGGGGCAAAATTGCAGAAATTTACCTTATTTTGGGGCAAAATTGCAGAAATTTCCCTTATTTGAGGTAAAATTGCTGTAATTTCACTTATTTTCAGGTAAAAAGGTTGAAATTTCTTTTATTTTGCAGCAAAAAAAGAGAAATTCCCCTTATTTTGGGGCAAAATTGCACTAATTTTCCTTATTATAGGGCAAAAAGGCAGAAATTCCGTATATTTTGTGCCAAAAATTCAGAAATTCCCCTTATCTTGAGGTAAAAAGGCTGACATTCCCCTTATTTGGGGGCACAAATGCAGAAATTTCTTTTATTTTGGAGCAAAATGGCAGAAATTTCATTTATTTCAGGGTAATAAGTCAGACATTTCCCTTATTTTGGAAAAAAAAATTGCAGTAATTTCACTTATTTCAGGGTTATAAGTCAGAAATTCCCCTTATTTTGGAGCAAAAAAGTCAGAAATTCCCTTTGTATTGGGGGAAAAAACAGAAATTTCACTTATTTAGAGGCAAAAAGGCAGAAATTCCCCTTATTTTGAAGAAAAAATGAAGAAATTTCCCTTTTTTATGGCAAAAAGGTATGCATTCCCTTTATTTTCGGGCAAAAAGGCAGAAAATCCCCGTATTTTGGAGCAAAATTGCATAAATTTTCTCTAATTTTAGGACAAATACAGACATTCCCTTTATTTTGGGGCAAAAATCAGAAATTCCTCTTATTTTGGGGCAAAATTCCAGAAATTTTCTTTATTTTGGGGCAAAATTGCAGGAATTTACCTTATTTTGGGGCAAAATTGCAGAAATTTCTTTTATTTGGGGCAAAATTGCAGAAATTTCACTTATTTTCATGTAAAAAGGCTGAAATTTTCTTTATTTTGGGGCAAAAAGGGAGAAATTCCTTTTTTTTGGTCAAAATTGCAGAAATTTTCCATAATTTGGGGCAAAAAGGCAGAAATTCTGTATATTTTGTGGCAAAAATGCAGAAACTTCCCTTATTTTGAGGTAATAAGGTTGAAATTCCCCTTATTTTGGGGCAATAAGGCAGAAATTCCCCTTATTTTGGGGTAAAATTGCAGAAATTTCAAATATTTCAGGGCAAAATGGCAGAAATTCCTCTTATTTTAAGGGAAAATGATGAAATCCCTAATTTTTGGCTAAAATTGAAGAAATTTCACTTATTTCGGGACAAAAAGGCAGAAATTCCAATTAATTTGGGCAAAAAGGCAGAAATGACCCGTATTTTGGAGCAAAATTGGAGAAATTCCCCAAATATTGGTGCAAAAATGCAGAAATTCCCTTTATTTTGAGGCAAAAATGCAGAAATTCTCCATATTTTGGTGCAAAAATCAGAAATTTCCCTTATTTTGAGTTAAAATGCTGAAAGTCCCCATATTTTGGGGCAAAAGGCAGAAATTTCTCTTATTTTGGGGCAAATTTGAAGAAATTTCACTTATTTCAGGGTAATAAGTCAGAAATTTTCTTTACATCGGGGTAAAAAAGACAGAAATTTCCTTTGTTTTGGGGGAAAAACACAGAAATTCCACTTATTTAGAGGCAAAAAGGCAGAAATTCTCTTTATTTTGGAGCAACAATGAAGAAATTTCCCTTTTTTATGGCAAAAAAGTATGCATTCTACTTATTTTCGGGCAAAAAGGCTGAAGTTCCCCGTATTTTGGAGCAAAATTGCAGAAATTCCCCTAATTGTGGGGCAAAAAGGCAGAAATTCCCTATATGTTGTGGCAAAAAGACAGAAATTCTCCTTATTTTGGGGCAAAATTGCAGAAATTTCACTTATTTCAGGAAAAAAAGGCAGAAATTTTCCTATTTTGGGGCAAAAAGGCAGAAATTCCTAATATTTTGTGGCAAAAATGCAGAAATTACCCTTATTTTGAGGTAAAAAGGCTGAAATTCAACTTATTTGGGAGGAAAAGGCAGAAATTTCCCTTATTTGGGGGCAAAAAACAGAAAATCCCCTTATTTTGGGGCAAAATTGCAGAAATTTCTCTTATTATGGGGAAAAATTGCAGAAATTTCTCTTATTTTAGGGCAAAATTGCAGAAATTTCACTTTTTTCTGAGAAAAAAAGCTAAAATTTTTCTTATTTGGGGGGAAAAAGGCAGAAATTCCCATTAGTTTGGGGCAAAAATTCAGAAATTCACCTTATTTTTGGGTAAAATTGCAGAAATTTCACATATTTCAGGGCAAAAAGGCAGAAATTTTCCTTATTTTGGGGCAAAATAGCAGAAATTTCACTTATTTCAGGGTAATAAGTCAGATATTTTCCTTATATTGGGGCAAAAATGACAGAAATTCCCTTTGTTTTGGGCGAAAAAAACAGAAATTCCACTTATTTAGAGGCAAAAAGGCAGAAATTCCCTTTATTTTGGGGCAAAAATGCAGAAATTCTCCATATTTTGGTGCAAAAATCAGAAATTTCCCTTATTTTGAGGTAAAATGCTGAAAGTCCCCATATTTTGGAGCAAAAGGCAGAAATTTCCCTTATTTTGGGGCAAATTTGCAGAAATTTCACTTATTTCAGAGTAATAAGTCAGATATTTTCCTTATTTTGGGGCAAAAAGACAGAAATTCCCTTTGTTTTGGGCGAAAGAAACAGAAATTCCACTTATTTAGAGGCAAAAAGGCAGAAATTCTCCTTATTTTGGAGCAACAATGAAGAAATTTCCCTTTTTTATGGCAAAAAAGTATGCATTCCACTTATTTTCGGGCAAAAAGGCTGAAGTTCCCCGTATTTTGGAGCAAAATTGCAGAAATTTTCTCTAATTTTGGGACAAATGCAGACATTCCCTTTATTTTGGGGCAAAAATCAGAAGTTCCTCTTATTTTGGGGCAAAATTCCAGAAATTTTCTTTATTTTGGGGCAAAATTGCAGGAATTTACCTTATTTTGGGGCAAAATTGCAGAAATTTCTCTTATTTGGGGCAAAATTGCAGAAATTTCACTTATTTTCATGTAAAAAGGCTGAAATTTTCTTTATTTTGGGGCAAAAAGGGAGAAATTCCTTTTTTTTGGTCAAAATTGCAGAAATTTTCCATAATTTGGGGCAAAAAGGCAGAAATTCTGTATATTTTGTGGCAAAAATGCAGAAATTTCCCTTATTTTGAGGTAATAAGGTTGAAATTCCCCTTATTTTGGGGCAATAAGGCAGAAATTCCCTTTATTTTGGGGTAAAATTGCAGAAATTTCAAATATTTCAGGGCAAAATGGCAGAAATTCCTCTTATTTTAAGGGAAAATGATGAAATCCCTAATTTTTGGCTAAAATTGAAGAAATTTCACTTATTTCGGGACAAAAAGCAGAAATTCCAATTAATTTGGGCAAAAAGGCAGAAATGACCCGTATTTTGGAGCAAAATTGCAGAAATTCCCCTAATATTGGTGCAAAAATGCAGAGTTTCCCTTTATTTTGAGACAAAAAGGCATAAATTCTCCATATTTTGGTGCAAAAATCAGAAATTTTCCTTATTTTGAGATAAAATGCTGAAAGTCCCCATATTTTAGGGCAAAAGGCAGAAATTTCTCTTATTTTGGGGCAAATTTGCAGAAATTTCACTTATTTCAGGGTAATAAGTCAGAAATTTTCTTTACATCGGGGCAAAAAAGACAGAAATTTCCTTTGTTTTGGGGGAAAAACACAGAAATTCCACTTATTTAGAGGCAAAAAGGCAGAAATTCTCCTTATTTTGGAGCAACAATGAAGAAATTTCCCTTTTTTATGGCAAAAAGTATGCATTCTACTTATTTTCGGGCAAAAAGGCTGAAGTTCCCCGTATTTTGGAGCAAAATTGCAGAAATTCCCCTAATTGTGGGGCAAAAAGGCAGAAATTCCCTATATGTTGGGGCAAAAAGACAGAAATTCTCCTTATTTGGGGGCAAAACTCAGAAATTCCACTTATTTTGGGGCAAAATTACAGAAATTTCACTTATTTCAGGGAAAAAAGGCAGAAATTTTCTTATTTTGGGGCAAAAAGGCAGAAATTCCTAATATTTTGTGGCAAAAATGCAGAAATTCCCCTTATTTTGAGGTAAAAAGGCTGAAATTCTTCTTATTTGGGAGAAAAAAGCAGAAATTTCCCTTATTTGAGGGCAAAAAACAGAAATTCCCCTTATTTTGGGGCAAAATTGCAGAAATTTCTCTTATTATGGGGAAAAATTGCAGAAATTTCTCTTATTTTAGGGCAAAATTGCAGAAATTTCACTTATTTCAGAGAAAAAAAGCTGAAATTTTTCTTATTTTGGGGGAAAAAGGCAGAAATTCCCATTAGTTTGGGGAAAAATTCAGAAATTCTCCTTATTTTGGGTTAAAATTGCAGAAATTTCACATATTTCAGGGCAAAAAGGCAGAAATTTTCCTTATTTTGGGGCAAAATTGCAGAAATTTCACTTATTTCAGGGTAATAAGTCAGAAATTTTCCTTATTTTGGGGCAAAAAAGACAGAAATTCTCTTTGTTTTGGAAAAAAATACAGAAATTCCACTTATTAGAGGCAAAAAGGCAGAAATTCCCCTTATTTTGGAGCAACAATGAAGAAATTTCCTTTTTTTATGGCAAAAAAGTATGCATTCCACTTATTTTCGGGCAAAAAGGCTGAAGTTCCCAGTATTTTGGAGCAAAATTGCAGAAATTCCCCTAATTGTGGGGCAAAAAGGCAGAAATTCCCTATATGTTGGAGCAAAAAAAAAAAAGAAATTCTCCTTATTTTGTGGTAAAACTCAGAAATTCCACTTATTTTGGGGCAAAATTCCAGAAATTTCTCTTATTTTGGGGCAAAATTGCAGAAATTTCAATTATTTCAGAGAAAAAAAGCAAAAATTCTTCTTATTTTGGGGCAAAGAGGCAGAAATTCCCTTTATTTTGGGGCAAAAATCAGAAATTCCCCTTATTTTGGGGTAAAATTGCAGAAATTTACCTTATTTTGGGGCAAAATTGCAGAAATTTCCCTTATTTGAGATAAAATTGCAGTAATTTCACTTGTTTTCAGGTAAAAAGGTTGAAATTTCTTTTATTTTGCAGCAAAAAAAGAGAAATTCCCCTTATTTTGGGGCAAAATTGCACTAATTTTCCTTATTATAGGGCAAAAAGGCAGAAATTCCGTATATTTTGTGCCAAAAATTCAGAAATTCCCCTTATCTTGAGGTAAAAAGGCTGACATTCCCCTTATTTGGGGGCAAAAATGCAGAAATTTCTTTTATTTTGGAGCAAAATGGCAGAAATTTCATTTATTTCAGGGTAATAAGTCAGAAATTTCCCTTATTTTGGAAAAAAATTGCAGTAATTTCACTTATTTCAGGGTTATAAGTCAGAAATTCCCCTTATTTTGGAGCAAAAAAGTCAGAAATTCCCTTTGTTTTGGGGGAAAAAACAGAAATTTCACTTATTTAGAGGCAAAAAGGCAGAAATTCCCCTTATTTTGAAGCAAAAATGAAGAAATTTCCCTTTTTTATGGCAAAAAGGTATGCATTCCCTTTATTTTTGGGCAAAAAGGCAGAAAATCCCCGTATTTTGGAGCAAAATTGCATAAATTTTCTCTAATTTTGGGACAAATGCAGACATTCCCTTTATTTTGGGGCAAAAATCAGAAATTCCTCTTATTTTGGGGCAAAATTCCAGAAATTTTCTTTATTTTGGGGCAAAATTGCAGGAATTTACCTTATTTTGGGGCAAAATTGCAGAAATTTCTCTTATTTGGGGCAAAATTGCAGAAATTTCACTTATTTTCATGTAAAAAGGCTGAAATTTTCTTTATTTTGGGGCAAAAAGGGAGAAATTCCTTTTTTTTGGTCAAAATTGCAGAAATTTTCCGTAATTTGGGGCAAAAAGGCAGAAATTCTGTATATTTTGTGGCAAAAATGCAGAAATTTCCCTTATTTTGAGGTAATAAGGTTGAAATTCCCCTTATTTTGGGGCAATAAGGCAGAAATTCCCTTTATTTTGGGGTAAAATTGCAGAAATTTCAAATATTTCAGGGCAAAATGGCAGAAATTCCTCTTATTTTAAGGGAAAATGATGAAAACACCTAATTTTTGGCTAAAATTGAAGAAATTTCACTTATTTCGGGACAAAAAGGCAGAAATTCCAATTAATTTGGGCAAAAAGGCAGAAATGACCCGTATTTTGGAGCAAAATTGCAGAAATTCCCCTAATATTGGTGCAAAAATGCAGAGTTTCCCTTTATTTTGAGACAAAAAGGCATAAATTCTCCATATTTTGGTGCAAAAATCAGAAATTTTCCTTATTTTGAGATAAAATGCTGAAAGTCCCCATATTTTAGGGCAAAAGGCAGAAATTTCTCTTATTTTGGGGCAAATTTGCAGAAATTTCACTTATTTCAGGGTAATAAGTCAGAAATTTTCCTTATTTTGGGGAAAAAAGACAGAAATTCTCTTTGTTTTGGAAAAAAAAGACAGAAATTCCACTTATTTAGAGGAAAAAAGGAAGAAATTCTCCTTATTTTGGAGCAATAATTTCCCTTTTTTATGGCAAAAAAGTATGCATTCCAGTTATTTTCGGGCAAAAAGGCTGAAGTTCCCCGTATTTTGGAGCAAAATTGCAGAAATTCCCCTAATTGTGGGGCAAAAAGGCAGAAATTCCCTATATGTTGTGGCAAAAAGACAGAAATTCTCCTTATTTTGGGGCAAAATGGCAGAAATTTCACTTATTTCAGGGAAAAAAGGCAGAAATTTTCCTATTTTGGGGCAAAAAGGCAGAAATTCCTAATATTTTGTGGCAAAAATGCAGAAATTTCCCTTATTTTGAGGTAAAAAGGCTGAAATTCTTCTTATTTGGGAGAAAAAAGGAGAAATTTCATTATTTGGGGGCAAAAACAGAAATTCCCCTTATTTTGAGGCAAAATTGCAGAAATTTTTCTTATTATGGGGAAAAATTGCAGAAATTTCTCTTATTTTAGGGCAAAATTGCAGAAATTTCACTTTTTTCTGAGAAAAAAAGCTAAAATTTTTCTTATTTTGGGGCAAAAATGCAGAAATTCCCATTATTTTGGGGCAAAAATTCAGAAATTCACCTTATTTTGGGGTAAAATTGCAGAAATTTCACATATTTCAGGGCAAAAAGTCAGAAATTTTCTTTATTTTGGGGCAAAATTGCAGAAATTTCACTTATTTCAGGGTAATAAGTCAGAAATTTTCCTTATTTTGGGGCAAAAAAGACAGAAATTCTCCTTGTTTTGGAAAAAAAAATACAGAAATTCCACTTATTTAGAGGCAAAAGGGCAGAAATTCCCCTTATTTTGGAGCAACAATGAAGAAATTTCCCTTTTTTATGGCAAAAAAGTATGCATTTAACATATTTTCGGGCAAAAAGGCTGAAGTTTTCCGTATTTTGGAGCAAAATAGCAGAAATTCTCCTAATTGTGGGGCAAAAAGGCAGAAATTCCCTATATGTTGTAGCAAAAAAACAGAAATTCTCCTTATTTTGGGGTAAAACTCAGAAATTCCAATTATTTTGGGGCAAAATTCCAGAAATTTCTCCTATTTTGGGGCAAAATTGCAGAAATTTCAATTATTTCAAAGAAAAAAAGCAAAAATTCTTCTTATTTTGGGGCAAAAATGCAGAAATTCCCTTTATTTTGGGGCAAAAATCAGAAATTCCCCTTATTTTGGGGCAAAATTGCAGAAATTTACCTTATTTTGGGGCAAAATTGCAGAAATTTCCCTTATTTGAGGCAAAATTGCAGTAATTTCACTTATTTTTAGGTAAAAAGGTTGAAATTTCCTTTATTTTGCAGCAAAAAAGGAGAAATTCCCCTTATTTTGGGGCAAAATTGCAGTGATTTTCCTTATTATGGGGCAAAAAGGCAGAAATTCCGTATATTTTGTGCCAAAAATTCAGAAATTCCCCTTATCTTGAGGTAAAAAGGCTGAAATTCCCCTTATTTGGGGGCAAAAAGGCAGAAATTTCTTTTATTTTGGAGCAAAATGGCAGAAATTTCATTTATTTCAGGGTAATAAGTCAAAAATTTCCCTTATTTTGGGGAAAAATTGCAGTAATTTCACTTATTTCAGGGTAATAAGTCAGAAATTCCCCTTATTTTGGAGCAAAAATGTCAGAAATTCCCTTTGTTTTGGGGGAAAAAACAGAAATTTCACTCATTTAGAGGCAAAAAGGCAGAAATTCTCCTTATTTTGAAGCAAAAATGAAAAAATTTCCCTTTTTTATGGCAAAAAGGTATGAATTCCCTTTATTTTCGAGCAAAAAGGCAGAAATTCACCGTATTTTGGAGCAAAATTGCATAAATTTTCTCTAATTTTGGGACAATTGCAGAAATTCCCTTTATATTGGGGCAAAAATCAGAAATTCCTCTTATTTTGGGGCAAAATTCCAGAAATTTTTTTTATTTTGGGGCAAAATTACAGGAATTTGCCTTATTTTGGGGCAAAATTGCAGAAATTTCTTTTATTTGGGGCAAAATTGCAGAAATTTCACTTATTTTCATGTAAAAAGACTATAATTTCCTTTATTTTGGGGCAAAAAGAGAAAAATTCCCCTTATTTTCGGTCAAAATTGCAGAAATTTTCCGTATTTTGGGGCAAAAAGGCAGAAATTCTGTATATTTTGTGGCAAAAAGGCATAAATTTCCCTTATTTTGAGGTAATAAGGTTGAAATTCCCCTTATTTTGTGGCAATAAGGCAGAAATTCCCCTTATTTTGGGGTAAAGTTGCAGAAATTTCAAATATTTCAGGGCAAAATGGCAGAAATTCCTCTTATTTTAAGGGAAAAAGATGAAATCCCTAATTTTTGGCTAAAATTGAAGAAATTTCACTTATTTCGGGACAAAAAGGCAGAAATTCCAATTAATTTCGGGCAAAAAGGGAGAAATGACCCGTATTTTGGAGCAAAATTGCAGAAATTCCCCTAATATTGGTGCAAAAATGCAGAAATTCCCTTTATTTTGGGGCAAAATGCAGAAATTCTCCATATTTTGGTGCAAAAATCAGAAATTTCCCTTATTTTGAGGTAAAATGCTGAAAGTCCCCATATTTTGGAGCAAAAGGCAGAAATTTCCCTTATTTTGGGGCAAATTTGCAGAAATTTCACTTATTTCAGAGTAATAAGTCTGAAATTTTCCTTATATTGGGGCAAAAAAGACAGAAATTCCCTTTGTTTTGGGCGAAAAAAACAGAAATTCCACTTATTTAGAGGCAAAAAGGCAGAAATTCTCTTTATTTTGGAGCAAAAATGAAGAAATTTCCCTTTTTTATGGCAAAAAAGTATGCATTCCACTTATTTTCGGGCAAAAAGGCTGAAGTTCCCAGTATTTTGGAGCAAAATTGCAGAAATTCCCCTAATTGTGGGGCAAAAAGGCAGAAATTCCCTATATGTTGGAGCAAAAAAAAAAAAAGAAATTCTCCTTATTTTGTGGTAAAACTCAGAAATTCAGCTTATTTTGGGGCAAAATTCCAGAAATTTCTCTTATTTTGGGGCAAAATTGCAGAAATTTCAATTATTTCAGAGAAAAAAAGCAAAAATTCTTCTTATTTTGGGGCAAAAAGGCAGAAATTCCCTTTATTTTGGGGCAAAAATCAGAAATTCCCCTTATTTTGGGGCAAAATTGCAGAAATTTACCTTATTTTGGGGCAAAATTGCAGAAATTTCCCTTATTTGAGGTAAAATTGCTGTAATTTCACTTATTTTCAGGTAAAAAGGTTGAAATTTCTTTTATTTTGCAGCAAAAAAAGAGAAATTCCCCTTATTTTGGGGCAAAATTGCACTAATTTTCCTTATTATAGGGCAAAAAGGCAGAAATTCCGTATATTTTGTGCCAAAAATTCAGAAATTCCCCTTATCTTGAGGTAAAAAGGCTGACATTCCCCTTATTTGGGGGCAAAAATGCAGAAATTTCTTTTATTTTGGAGCAAAATGGCAGAAATTTCATTTATTTCAGGGTAATAAGTCAGACATTTCCCTTATTTTGGAAAAAAAATTGCAGTAATTTCACTTATTTCAGGGTTATAAGTCAGAAATTCCCCTTATTTTGGAGCAAAAAAGTCAGAAATTCCCTTTGTTTTGGGGGAAAAAACAGAAATTTCACTTATTTAGAGGCAAAAAGGCAGAAATTCCCCTTATTTTGAAGAAAAAATGAAGAAATTTCCCTTTTTTATGGCAAAAAGGTATGCATTCCCTTTATTTTCGGGCAAAAAGGCAGAAAATCCCCGTATTTTGGAGCAAAATTGCATAAATTTTCTCTAATTTTAGGACAAATACAGACATTCCCTTTATTTTGGGGCAAAAATCAGAAATTCCTCTTATTTTGGGGCAAAATTCCAGAAATTTTCTTTATTTTGGGGCAAAATTGCAGGAATTTACCTTATTTTGGGGCAAAATTGCAGAAATTTCTTTTATTTGGGGCAAAATTGCAGAAATTTCACTTATTTTCATGTAAAAAGGCTGAAATTTTCTTTATTTTGGGGCAAAAAGGGAGAAATTCCTTTTTTTTGGTCAAAATTGCAGAAATTTTCCATAATTTGGGGCAAAAAGGCAGAAATTCTGTATATTTTGTGGCAAAAATGCAGAAACTTCCCTTATTTTGAGGTAATAAGGTTGAAATTCCCCTTATTTTGGGGCAATAAGGCAGAAATTCCCCTTATTTTGGGGTAAAATTGCAGAAATTTCAAATATTTCAGGGCAAAATGGCAGAAATTCCTCTTATTTTAAGGGAAAATGATGAAATCCCTAATTTTTGGCTAAAATTGAAGAAATTTCACTTATTTCGGGACAAAAAGGCAGAAATTCCAATTAATTTGGGCAAAAAGGCAGAAATGACCCGTATTTTGGAGCAAAATTGCAGAAATTCCCCAAATATTGGTGCAAAAATGCAGAAATTCCCTTTATTTTGAGGCAAAAATGCAGAAATTCTCCATATTTTGGTGCAAAAATCAGAAATTTCCCTTATTTTGAGGTAAAATGCTGAAAGTCCCCATATTTTGGGGCAAAAGGCAGAAATTTCTCTTATTTTGGGGCAAATTTGAAGAAATTTCACTTATTTCAGGGTAATAAGTCAGAAATTTTCTTTACATCGGGGTAAAAAAGACAGAAATTTCCTTTGTTTTGGGGGAAAAACACAGAAATTCCACTTATTTAGAGGCAAAAAGGCAGAAATTCTCTTTATTTTGGAGCAACAATGAAGAAATTTCCCTTTTTTATGGCAAAAAAAGTATGCATTCTACTTATTTTCGGGCAAAAAGGCTGAAGTTCCCCGTATTTTGGAGCAAAATTGCAGAAATTCCCCTAATTGTGGGGCAAAAAGGCAGAAATTCCCTATATGTTGTGGCAAAAAGACAGAAATTCTCCTTATTTTGGGGCAAAATTGCAGAAATTTCACTTATTTCAAGAAAAAAAGGCAGAAATTTTCCTATTTTGGGGCAAAAAGGCAGAAATTCCTAATATTTTGTGGCAAAAATGCAGAAATTACTCTTATTTTGAGGTAAAAAGGCTGAAATTCAACTTATTTGGGAGGAAAAGGCAGAAATTTCCCTTATTTGGGGGCAAAAAACAGAAAATCCCCTTATTTTGGGGCAAAATTGCAGAAATTTCTCTTATTATGGGGAAAAATTGCAGAAATTTCTCTTATTTTAGGGCAAAATTGCAGAAATTTCACTTTTTTCTGAGAAAAAAAAGCTAAAATTTTTCTTATTTGGGGGGAAAAAGGCAGAAATTCCCATTAGTTTGGGGCAAAAATTCAGAAATTCACCTTATTTTTGGGTAAAATTGGAGAAATTTCACATATTTCAGGGCAAAAAGGCAGAAATTTTCCTTATTTTGGGGCAAAATTGCAGAAATTTCACTTATTTCAGGGTAATAAGTCAGATATTTTCCTTATATTGGGGCAAAAATGACAGAAATTCCCTTTGTTTTGGGCGAAAAAAACAGAAATTCCACTTATTTAGAGGCAAAAAGGCAGAAATTCCCTTTATTTTGGGGCAAAAATGCAGAAATTCTCCATTTTTTGGTGCAAAAATCAGAAATTTCCCTTATTTTGAGGTAAAATGCTGAAAGTCCCCATATTTTGGAGCAAAAGGCAGAAATTTCCCTTATTTTGGGGCAAATTTGCAGAAATTTCACTTATTTCAGAGTAATAAGTCAGATATTTTCCTTATTTTGGGGCAAAAAGACAGAAATTCCCTTTGTTTTGGGCGAAAGAAACAGAAATTCCACTTATTTAGAGGCAAAAAGGCAGAAATTCTCCTTATTTTGGAGCAACAATGAAGAAATTTCCCTTTTTTATGGCAAAAAAGTATGCATTCCACTTATTTTCGGGCAAAAAGGCTGAAGTTCCCCGTATTTTGGAGCAAAATTGCAGAAATTCCCCTAATTGTGGGGCAAAAAGGCAGAAATTCCCTATATGTTGGGGCAAAAAGACAGAAATTCTCCTTATTTTGGGGAAAAACTCAGAAATTCCACTTATTTTGGGGCAAAATTACAGAAATTTCACTTATTTCAGGGAAAAAAGGCAGAAATTTTCTTATTTTGGGGCAAAAAGGCAGAAATTCCTAATATTTTGTGGCAAAAATGCAGAAATTCCCCTTATTTTGAGGTAAAAAGGCTGAAATTCTTCTTATTTGGGAGAAAAAAGCAGAAATTTCCCTTATTTGAGGGCAAAAAACAGAAATTCCCTTTATTTTGGGGCAAAATTGCAGAAATTTCCCTTATTATGGGGAAAAATTGCAGAAATTTCTCTTTTTTTAGGGCAAAATTGCAGAAATTTCACTTATTTCAGAGAAAAAAAGCTAAAATTTTTCTTATTTTGGGGGAAAAAGGCAGAAATTCCCGTTAGTTTGGGGCAAAAATTCAGAAATTCACCTTATTTTGGGGTAAAATTGCAGAAATTTCACATATTTCAGGGCAAAAATGCAGAAATTTTCCTTATTTTGGGGCAAAATTGCAGAAATTTCACTTATTTCAGGGTAATAAGTCAGAAATTTTCCTTATTTTGGGGCAAAAAAGACAGAAATTCTCTTTGTTTTGGAAAAAAAATACAGAAATTCCACTTATTTAGAGGCAAAAAGGCAGAAATTCCCCTTATTTTGGAGCAACAATGAGAAAATTTCCTTTTTTTAATGGCAAAAAAGTATGCATTCCACTTATTTTCGGGCAAAAAGGCTGAAGTTCCCAGTATTTTGGAGCAAAATTGCAGAAATTCCCCTAATTGTGGGGCAAAAAGGCAGAAATTCCCTATATGTTGGAGCAAAAAAAAAAAAAAGAAATTCTCCTTATTTTGTGGTAAAACTCAGAAATTCCACTTATTTTGGGGCAAAATTCCAGAAATTTCTCTTATTTTGGGGCAAAATTGCAGAAATTTCAATTATTTCAGAGAAAAAAAGCAAAAATTCTTCTTATTTTGGGGCAAAAAGGCAGAAATTCCCTTTATTTTGGGGCAAAAATCAGAAATTCCCCTTATTTTGGGGCAAAATTGCAGAAATTTACCTTATTTTGGGGCAAAATTGCAGAAATTTCCCTTATTTGAGGTAAAATTGCAGTAATTTCACTTATTTTCAGGTAAAAAGGTTGAAATTTCTTTTATTTTGCAGCAAAAAAAGAGAAATTCCCCTTATTTTGGGGCAAAATTGCACTAATTTTCCTTATTATAGGGCAAAAAGGCAGAAATTCCATATATTTTGTGCCAAAAATTCAGAAATTCCCCTTATCTTGAGGTAAAAAGGCTGAAATTCCCATTATTTGGGGGCAAAAATGCAGAAATTTCTTTTATTTTGGAGCAAAATGGCAGAAATTTCATTTATTTCAGGGTAATAAGTCATTAATTTCCCTTATTTTGGAAAAAATTGCAGTAATTTCACTTATTTCAGGGTTATAAGTCAGAAATTCCCCTTATTTTGGAGCAAAAAAGTCAGAAATTCCCTTTGTTTTGGGGAAAAAAAAAGAAATTTCACTTATTTAGACGCAAAAAGGCAGAAATTCCCCTTATTTTGAAGCAAAAATGAAGAAATTTCCTTTTTTTATGGCAAAAAGTTATGCATTCCCTTTATTTTCGGGCAAAAAGGCAGAAAATCCCCGTATTTTGGAGCAAAATTGCATAAATTTTCTCTAATTTTGGGACAAATGCAGACATTCCCTTTATTTTGGGGCAAAAATCAGAAATTCCTCTTATTTTGGGGCAAAATTCCAGAAATTTTCTTTATTTTGGGGCAAAATTGCAGGAATTTACCTTATTTTGGGGCAAAATTGCAGAAATTTCTCTTATTTGGGGAAAATTGCAGAAATTTCACTTATTTTCATGTAATAAGGCTGAAATTTTCTTTATTTTTGGGCAAAAAGGGAGAAATTCCTTTTTTTGGTCAAAATTGCAGAAATTTTCCGTAATTTGGGGCAAAAAGGCAGAAATTCTGTATATTTTGTGGCAAAAATGCAGAAATTTCCCTTATTTTGAAGTAATAAGGTTGAAATTCCCCTTATTTTGGGGCAATAAGGCAGAAATTCCCCTTATTTTGGGGTAAAATTGCAGAAATTTCAAATATTTCAGGGCAAAATGGCAGAAATTCCTCTTATTTTAAGGGAAAATGATGAAATCCCTAATTTTTGGCTAAAATTGAAGAAATTTCACTTATTTCGGGACAAAAAGGCAGAAATTCCAATTAATTTGGGCAAAAAGGCAGAAATGACCCGTATTTTGGAGCAAAATTGGAGAAATTCCCCTAATATTGGTGCAAAAATGCAGAAATTCCCTTTATTTTGAGGCAAAAATGCAGAAATTCTCCATATTTTGGTGCAAAAATCAGAAATTTCCCTTATTTTGAGGTAAAATGCTGAAAGTCCCCATATTTTGGGGCAAAAGGCAGAAATTTCTCTTAATTTGGGGCAAATTTGCAGAAATTTCACTTATTTCAGGGTAATAAGTCAGAAATTTTCTTTACATCGGGGCAAAAAAAAACAGAAATTTCCTTTGTTTTTGGGGAAAAACACAGAAATTCCACTTATTTAGAGGCAAAAAGGCAGAAATTCTCTTTATTTTGGAGCAACAATGAAGAAATTTCCCTTTTATATGGCAAAAAAGTATGCATTCCACTTATTTTCGGGCAAAAAGGCTGAAGTTCCCCGTATTTTGGAGCAAAATTGCAGAAATTCCCCTAATTGTGGGGCAAAAAGGCAGAAATTCCCTATATGTTGTGGCAAAAAGACAGAAATTCTCCTTATTTTGGGGCATAATTGCAGAAATTTCACTTATTTCAGGGAAAAAAGGCAGAAATTTTCCTATTTTGGGGCAAAAAGGCAGAAATTCCTAATATTTTCTGGCAAAAATGCAGAAATTACCCTTATTTTGAGGTAAAAAGGTTGAAATTCTTCTTATTTGGGAGAAAAAAGCAGAAATTTCCCTTATTTAAGGGCAAAAAACAGAAATTCCCCTTATTTTGGGGCAAAATTGCAGAAATTTCTCTTATTATGGGGAAAAATTGCAGAAATTTTTCTTATTTTAGGGCAAAATTGCAGAAATTTCACTTATTTCAGAGAAAAAAAGCTAAAATTTTTCTTATTTTGGGGCAAAAAGGCAGAAATTCCCATTAGTTTGTGGCAAAAATTCAGAAATTCACCTTATTTTGTGGTAAAATTGCAGATATTTCACATATTTCAGGGCAAAAAGGCAGAAATTTTCCTTATTTTGGGGCCAAATTGCAGAAATTTCACTTATTTCAGGGTAATAAGTCAGAAATTTTCCTTATTTTGGGGCAAAAAAGACAGAAATTCTCTTTGTTTTGGAAAAAAATACAGAAATTCCACTTATTAGAGGCAAAAAGGAAGAAATTCCCCTTATTTTGGAGCAACAATGAAGAAATTTCCCTTTTTTATGGCAAAAAAGTATGCATTCCACTTATTTTCGGGCAAAAAGGCTGAAGTTCCCAGTATTTTGGAGCAAAATTGCAGAAATTCCCCTAATTGTGGGGCAAAAAGGCAGAAATTCCCTATATGTTGGGGCAAAAAAAAAGAAATTCTCCTTATTTTGTGGTAAAACTCAGAAATTCAGCTTATTTTGGGGCAAAATTCCAGAAATTTCTCTTATTTTGGGGCAAAATTGCAGAAATTTCAATTATTTTAGAGAAAAAAAGCAAAAATTCTTCTTATTTTGTGGCAAAAATGCAGAAATTTCCATTATTTGAGGCAAAATTGCAGTAATTTCACTTATTTTCAGGTAAAAAGGTTGAAATTTCCTTTATTTTGCAGCAAAAATAGAGGAATTCCCTTTATTTTGGGGCAAAATTGCAGTAATTTTCCTTATTATGGGGCAAAAAGGCAGAAATTCTGTATATTTTGTGCCAAAAATTCAGAAATTCCCCTTATCTTGGGGTAAAAAGGCTGAAATTCCCCTTATTTGGGGGCAAAAATGCAGAAATTTCTTTTATTTTGGAGCAAAATGGCAGAAATTTCATTTATTTCAGGGTAATAAGTCAGAAATTTCCCTTATTTTGGGGAAAAATTGCAGTAATTTCACTTATTTCAGGGTAATAAGTCAGAAATTCCCCTTATTTTGGAGCAAAAAATCAGAAATTCCCTTTGTTTTGGGGGAAAAAACAGAAATTTCACTTATTTAGAGGCAAAAAGGCAGAAATTCCCCTTATTTTGAAGCAAAAATGAAGAAATTTCCCTTTTTTATGGCAAAAAGGTATGCATTCCCTTTATTTTCGGGCAAAAAGGCAGAAATTCCCTGTATTTTGGAGCAAAATTGCATAAATTTTCTCTAATTTTGGGACAAATGCAGACATTCCATTTATTTTGGGGCAAAAATCAGAAATTCCTCTTATTTTGGGGCAAAATTCCAGAAATTTTCTTAATTTTGAGGCAAAATTGCAGGAATTTACCTTATTTTGGGGCAAAATTGCCGAAATTTCTCTTATTTGGGGCAAAATTGCAGAAATTTCACTTATTTTCATGTAAAAAGTTTGAAATTTCCTTTATTTTGGGGCAAAAAGGGAGAAATTCCCCTTTTTTTGGTCAAAATTGCAGAAATTTTCTGTATTTTGGGGCAAAAAGGCAGAAATTCTGTATATTTTGTGGCAAAAATGCAGAAATTTCCCTTATTTTGAGGTAATAAGGTTGAAATTCCCCTTATTTTGGGGCAATAAGGCAGAAATTCCCCTTATTTTGGGGTAAAATTGCAGAAATTTCAAATATTTCAGGGCAAAATTGCAGAAATTCCTCTTATTTTAAGGGAAAATGATGAAATCCCTAATTTTTGGCTAAAATTGAAGAAATTTCACTTATTTCGGGACAAAAAGTCAGAAATTCCAATTAATTTGGGCAAAAAAGGTAGAAATGACCCGTATTTTGGAGCAAAATTGCAGAAATTCCCCTAATATTGGTGCAAAAATGCAGAAATTCCCTTTATTTTGAGGCAAAAATGCAGAAATTCTCCATATTTTGGTGCAAAAATCAGAAATTTCCCTTATTTTGAGGTAAAATGCTGAAAGTCCCCATATTTTGGGGCAAAATGCAGAAATTTCTCTTATTTTGGGGTAAATTTGCAGAAATTTCACTTATATCATGGGAATAAGTAAGAAATTTTCTTTATATCGGGGCAAAAAAGACAGATATTTCCTTTGTTTTGGGGGAAAAACACAGAAATTCCACTTATTTAGAGGCAAAAAGGTAGAAATTCTCCTTATTTTGGAGCAACAATGAAGAAATTTCCATTTTTTATGGCAAAAAAGTATGCATTCCACTTATTTTCGGGCAAAAAGGCTGAAGTTCCCTGTATTTTGGAGCAAAATGGCAGAAATTCCTCTAATTGTGGGGCAAAAAGGCAGAAATTCCCTATATGTTGTGGCAAAAAGACAGAAATTCTCCTTATTTTGGGGCAAAACTCAGAAATTCCACTTATTTTGGGGCAAAATTGCAGAAATTTCACTTATTTCAGGGAAAAAAGGCAGAAATTTTCCTATTTTGGGGCAAAAAGGCAGAAATTCCTAATATTTTGTGGCAAAAATGCAGAAATTCCCCTTATTTTGAGGTAAAAATGCTGAAATTCCACTTATTTGGGAGAAAAAGGCAGAAATTTCCCTTATTTGCGGGCAAAAAACAGAAATTCCCCTTATTTTGGGGCAAAATTGCAGAAATTTCTCTTATTATGGGGAAAAATTGCAGAAATTTCTCTTATTTTAGGGCAAAATTGCAGAAATTTCACTTATTTCAGAGAAAAAAAGCTAAAATTTTTCTTATTTTGGGGCAAAAATGCAGAAATTCCCATTATTTTTGGGCAAAAATTCAGAAATTCACCTTATTTTGGGGTAAAATTGCAGAAATTTCACATATTTCAGGGCAAAAAGGCAGAAATTTTCCTTATTTTGGGGCAAAATTGCAGAAATTTCACTTATTTCAGGGTAATAAGTCAGAAATTTTTCTTATTTTGGGTCAAAAAAAATAGAAATTCTCCTTGTTTTGGAAAAAAAAATACAGAAATTCCACTTATTTAGAGGCAAAAAGGCAGAAATTCCCCTTATTTTGGAGCAACAATGAAGAAATTTCCCTTTTTTATGGCAAAAAAGTATGCATTTAACATATTTTCGGGCAAAAAGGCTGAAGTTTTCCGTATTTTGGAGCAAAATTTCAGAAATTCCCCTAATTGTGGGGCAAAAAGGCAGAAATTCCCTATATGTTGTAGCAAAAAAACAGAAATTCTCCTTATTTTGGGGTAAAACTCAGAAATTCCAGTTATTTTGGGGCAAAATTCCAGAAATTTCCCCTATTTTGGGGCAAAATTGCAGAAATTTCAATTATTTCAGAGAAAAAAAGCAAAAATTTTTCTTATTTTGGGGCCAAAAGGCAGAAATGCACTTTATTTTGGGGCAAAAATCAGAAAGTCCCTTTATTTTGGGGCAAAATTGCAGAAATTTACCTTATTTTGGGGCAAAATTGCAGAAATTTCCTTTATTTGGGCAAAATTGAAGTAATTTCATTTATTTTCAGGTAAAATGCTGAAATTTCCTTTATTTTGCGGCAAAAAATGAGAAATTCCCCTTATTTTGGGGCAAATTTGCAGTAATTTTCCTTCATATGGGGCATAAAGACAGAAATTCCGTATATTTTGTTCCAAAAATGCAGTAATTCCCCTTATTTTGAGGTAAAAAGGCTGAAATTCCCCTTATTTGGGGGCAAAAAGGCAGAAATTTCTTTTATTTTTGAGCAAAATTGCAGAAATTTCATTTATTTCAGGGTAATAAGTCAGAAATTCCCCTTATTTTGGGGCAAAAAAGACAGAAATTCCGTTTGTTTTGGGGGAAAAAGACAGAAATTCCACTTCTTTAGAAGCAAAAAGGCAGAAATTCCCCTTATTTTTGAGCAAAAATGAAGAAATTTCCCTTATATATGGCAAAAAGGTATGCATTCCCCTTATTTTCAGGCAAAAAGGCAGAAATTCCCTGTATTTTGGAGCAAAATTGCAGAAATTCTCCTAATTGTGGGGCAAAAAGGCAGAAATTCCCTATATGTTGGGGCAAAAAGCCAGAAATTCTACTTATTTTGGGGCAAAACTCAGAAATTCCACTTTTTTTGGGGGAAAATTGCAGAAATTTCACTTATTTTGGGGAAAAAAGGCAGAAATTCTCCTTATTTTGGTGCAAAAAGGCAGAAATTCCTAATATTTTGTGGCAAAAATGCAGAAATTCCCCTTTTTTTGAGGTAAAAAGGCTGAAATTCCCATTATTTGGGTGCAAAAATGCAGAAATTTCCCTTATTTTGGGGCAAAATTGCAGAAATTTCACTTATTTCAGGGTAATAAGTCAGAAATTTTCTTTATTTTGGGGCAAAAAAGTAAATTCTTTTTGTTTTGGGGGAAAAAGACAGAAATTCCACTTATTTAGAGGCAAAAGGCAGAAATTCCTCTTATTTTGGAGCCAAAATGAAGAAATTTCACTTTTTTATGGCAAAAAGTTATGCATTCCTCTTATTTTCGGGCAAAAAGGCAGAAATTCCTCGTATTTTGGAGCAAAATTGCAGAAATTCCCCAAATTTTGGGGCAAAAGGTAGAAATTCCCTTTATTTTGGGGCAAAAATCAGAAATTCCCTTATTTTGGGGCAAAATTCCATAAATTTCCTTTATTTTGGGGCAAAATTGCAGAATTTTACCTTATTTTGGGGCAAAATTGCAGAAATTTCTTTACTTGGGGCATAATTGCAGTAATTTCACCTATTTTCAGGAAAAAGGCTGAAATTTCCTTTATTTTTGGGCAAAAAAGGAGAAATTCCCCTTATTTTGGGGAAAAATTGCAGAAATTTTCCTTATTATGGGGCCAAAAAGCAGAAAATCCGTATATTATGTGGCAAAAATGCAGAAATTCCCCTTATTTTGAGGTAAAAGTTGAAATTCCCCTTATTTTGGGGCAAAAAGGCAGAAATTTTCCTTATTTTGGTGCAAAATTGCAGAAATTTTACTTATTTCAGGGTAATAGGTCAGAAATTCCCCTTATTTTTGGGAAAAAAAGACAGAAATTCCCTTTGTTTTGGGGGAACAATACAGAAATTCCACTTATTTAGAGGCAAAAAGGCAGAAATTCCCCTTATTTTGGAGCAAAAATGAAGAAATTTACCTTTTATATGGCAAAAAGGTATGAATTCCCCTTATTTTTGGGCAAATAAGCAAAAATTCCCCGTATTTTGGAGCAAAATTGCAGAAATCCCCCTAATTGTGGGCCAAAAAGCCAGACATTCCTTATATTTTGGGGTAAAAAGACAGAAATTCTCCTTATTTTGGGGCAAAACTCAGAAATTCCACTTATTTTGGGGCAAAATTGCAGAAATTTCACTTATTTCTGGGAAAAAGGCAGAAATTTTCCTTATTTTGGGGCAAAAAGGCAGAAATTCCTAATATTTTGTGGCAAAAATGCAGAAATTCCCCTTATTTTGAGGTAAAAAGGCTGAAATTCCTCTTATTTGGGTGCAAAAAGGCAGAAATTTCCCTTATTTTGGGGCAAAATTGCAGAAATTTCACTTATTTCAGGGTAATAAATCAGAAATTCCCCTTATTTTGGGGCAAAAAAGTCAGAAATTCCCTTTGTTTTGGAGGAAAAAGACAGAAATTCCACTTATTTAGAGGCAAAAGGCAGAAATTCCTCTTATTTTGGAGCAAAAATGAAGAAATTTCACTTTTTTATGGCAAAAAGTTATGCATTCCTCTTATTTTCGGGCAAATAGGCAGAAATTCCCCGTATTTTGGAGCAAAATTGCAGAAATTCCCCAAATTTTGCGGCAAAAGGTAGAAATTCCCTTTATTTTGGGGCAAAAATCAGAAATTCCCTTATTTTGTGGCAAAATTTCATAAATTTCCTTTATTTTGCGGCAAAATTGCAGAAATTTGACTTATTTTGGGGCATAATTGAAGAAATTTCTTTATTTGGGGCAAAATTGCAGTAATTTCACATATTTTCAGGTAAAAAGGCTGAAATTTTCCTTATTATTGGGCAAAAAAACAGAAATTCCGTAAATTATGTGGCAAAAATGCAGAAATTCCCCTTATTTTGAGGTAAAAGTTGAAATTCCCCTTATTTGGGGGCAAAAAGGCAGAAATTTCCCTTATTTTGGTGCAAAATTGCAGAAATTTTACTTATTTCAGGGTAATAGGTCAGATATTCCCCTTATTTTGGGGCAAAAAAGACAGAAATTCTCTTTGTTTTGGGGGAAAAAGACAGAAATTCCACTTATTTAGAGGCAAAAAGGCAGAAATTCCCCTTATTTTGGGGCAAAATTGCAGAAATTTCTTATATTATGGGGAAAAATTGCAGAAATTTCTTCTATTTTAGGGCAAAATTGCAGAAATTTCACTTATTTCAGAGAAAAAAAGCAAAAATCTTTCTTAATTTGGGGCAAAAAGCAGAAATTCCCATTATTTTGGGGCAAAAATTCAGAAATTCACCTTATTTTGGGGCAAAATTGCAGAAATTACCCTTATTTCAGGGTAATAATTCAGAAATTTTCCTTATTTTGGGGGAAAAAGACAGAAATTCTCTTTGTTTTGGGAAAAAAATACAGAAATTCCACTTATTTAGAGGCAAAAAGGCAGAAATTCCCCTTATTTTAAAGCAACAATGAAGAAATTTTTTTTTTTATGGCAAAAAAGTATGCATTCCACTTATTTTCGGGCAAAAAGGCTGAAGTTCCCCGTATTTGGAGCAAAATTGCAGAAATTTTTCTAATTGTGGGGCAAAAAGGCAGAAATTCCCTATATTTTGGGGCAAAAAAACAGAAATTCTCCTGATTTTGGGGTAAAACTCAGAAATTCCACTTATTTTGGGGCAAAATTCCAGAAATTTCTCTTATTTTGGGGCAAAATTGCAGAAATTTCAATTATTTCAGAGAAAAAAAGCAAAAATTTTTCTTATTTTGGGGCAAAAAGGCAGAAATTCCTTTTATTTTGGGGCAAAAATCAGAAAATCCCCTTATTTTGGGGCAAAATTGCAGAAATTTACCTTATTTTGGGGCAAAATTGCAGAAATTTCTCTTATTTGGGGCAAAATTGCAGTAATTTCACTTATTTTCAGGTAAAAAGGTTGAAATTTCCTTTATTTTGCATCAAAAAAAGAGAAATTCCTTTTATTTTGGGGCAAAATTGCAGTAATTTTCCTTATTATGGGGCAAAAAGGCAGAAATTCCCCTTATTTTGAGGTAAAAAGGCTGAAATTCCCCTTATTTGGGAGAAAAAGGCAGAAATTCCCCTTATTTGGGGGCAAAATTGCAGAAATTTACCTTATTTTGGTGCAAAATTGGTGAAATTTACCTTATTTGGGGGCAAAATTGCAGAAATTTCCCTTATTTGGGGCAAAATTGCAGTAATTTCACTTATTTTCAGGTAAAAAGGTTGAAATTTCCTTTATTTTGCAACAAAAAAAAAAAGAGAAATTCCCCTTATTTTGGGACAAAATTGCAGAAATTTTCTTTATTATGGGGCAAAAAAGCAGAAATTCCGTAAATTATGTGGCAAAAATGCAGAAATTCCCCTTATTTTGAAGTAAAAGTTGAAATTCCCCTTATTTGGGGGCAAAAAGGCAGAAATATTTCTTATTTAGGTGCAAAATTGTAGAAATTTTACTTATTTCAGGGTAATAGGTCAGAAATTCCTCTTATTTTGGGGCAAAAAAGACAGAAATTCCCTTTGTTTTGGGGGAAAAAGACAGAAATTCCACTTATTTAGAGGCAAAAAGGCAGAAATTCCCTTTATTTTGGGGCAAAATTTCAGAAATTTCTCTTATTATGGGGAAAAATTGCAGAAATTTCTCCTATTTTAGTGCAAAATTGCAGAAATTTCACTTATTTCAGAGAAAAAAAGCAAAAATCTTTCTTATTTTGGGGCAAAAAGCAGAAATTCCCATTATTTTGCGGCAAAAATTCAGAAATTCACCTTATTTTGGGGCAAAATTGCAGAAATAACACTTATTTCAGGGTAATAAGTCAGAAATTTTCCTTATTTTGGGGCAAAAAAGACAGAAATTCTCTTGTTTTGGGAAAAAAATACAGAAATTCCACTTATTTAGAGGCAAAAAGGCAGAAATTCCCCTTATTTTAAAGCAACAATGAAGAAATTTCCCTTTTTTATGGCAAAAAAGTATGCATTCCACTTATTTTCGGGCAAAAAGGCTGAAGTTCCCCGTATTTTGGAGCAAAATTGCAGAAATTCCCCTAATTGTGGGGCAAAAAGGCAGAAATTCCCTATATGTTGGGGCAAAAAGACAGAAATTCTCCTTATTTTGGGGAAAAACTCAGAAATTCCACTTATTTTGGGGCAAAATTACAGAAATTTCACTTATTTCAGGGAAAAAAGGCAGAAATTTTCTTATTTTGGTGCAAAAAGGCAGAAATTCCTAATATTTTGTGGCAAAAATGCAGAAATTCCCCTTATTTTGAGGTAAAAAGGCTGAAATTCTTCTTATTTGGGAGAAAAAAGCAGAAATTTCCCTTATTTGAGGGCAAAAAACAGAAATTCCCTTTATTTTGGGGCAAAATTGCAGAAATTTCCCTTATTATGGGGAAAAATTGCAGAAATTTCTCTTTTTTTAGGGCAAAATTGCAGAAATTTCACTTATTTCAGAGAAAAAAAGCTAAAATTTTTCTTATTTTGGGGGAAAAAGGCAGAAATTCCCGTTAGTTTGGGGCAAAAATTCAGAAATTCACCTTATTTTGGGGTAAAATTGCAGAAATTTCACATATTTCAGGGCAAAAATGCAGAAATTTTCCTTATTTTGGGGCAAAATTGCAGAAATTTCACTTATTTCAGGGTAATAAGTCAGAAATTTTCCTTATTTTGGGGCAAAAAAGACAGAAATTCTCTTTGTTTTGGAAAAAAAATACAGAAATTCCACTTATTTAGAGGCAAAAAGGCAGAAATTCCCCTTATTTTGGAGCAACAATGAGAAAATTTCCTTTTTTTAATGGCAAAAAAGTATGCATTCCACTTATTTTCGGGCAAAAAGGCTGAAGTTCCCAGTATTTTGGAGCAAAATTGCAGAAATTCCCCTAATTGTGGGGCAAAAAGGCAGAAATTCCCTATATGTTGGAGCAAAAAAAAAAAAAGAAATTCTCCTTATTTTGTGGTAAAACTCAGAAATTCCACTTATTTTGGGGCAAAATTCCAGAAATTTCTCTTATTTTGGGGCAAAATTGCAGAAATTTCAATTATTTCAGAGAAAAAAAGCAAAAATTCTTCTTATTTTGGGGCAAAAAGGCAGAAATTCCCTTTATTTTGGGGCAAAAATCAGAAATTCCCCTTATTTTGGGGCAAAATTGCAGAAATTTACCTTATTTTGGGGCAAAATTGCAGAAATTTCCCTTATTTGAGGTAAAATTGCAGTAATTTCACTTATTTTCAGGTAAAAAGGTTGAAATTTCTTTTATTTTGCAGCAAAAAAAGAGAAATTCCCCTTATTTTGGGGCAAAATTGCACTAATTTTCCTTATTATAGGGCAAAAAGGCAGAAATTCCATATATTTTGTGCCAAAAATTCAGAAATTCCCCTTATCTTGAGGTAAAAAGGCTGAAATTCCCATTATTTGGGGGCAAAAATGCAGAAATTTCTTTTATTTTGGAGCAAAATGGCAGAAATTTCATTTATTTCAGGGTAATAAGTCATTAATTTCCCTTATTTTGGAAAAAATTGAAGTAATTTCACTTATTTCAGGGTTATAAGTCAGAAATTCCCCTTATTTTGGAGCAAAAAAGTCAGAAATTCCCTTTGTTTTGGGAAAAAAAAAAGAAATTTCACTTATTTAGACGCAAAAAGGCAGAAATTCCCCTTATTTTGAAGCAAAAATGAAGAAATTTCCTTTTTTTATGGCAAAAAGTTATGCATTCCCTTTATTTTCGGGCAAAAAGGCAGAAAATCCCCGTATTTTGGAGCAAAATTGCATAAATTTTCTCTAATTTTGGGACAAATGCAGACATTCCCTTTATTTTGGGGCAAAAATCAGAAATTCCTCTTATTTTGGGGCAAAATTCCAGAAATTTTCTTTATTTTGGGGCAAAATTGCAGGAATTTACCTTATTTTGGGGCAAAATTGCAGAAATTTCTCTTATTTGGGGAAAATTGCAGAAATTTCACTTATTTTCATGTAATAAGGCTGAAATTTTCTTTATTTTTGGGCAAAAAGGGAGAAATTCCTTTTTTTGGTCAAAATTGCAGAAATTTTCCGTAATTTGGGGCAAAAAGGCAGAAATTCTGTATATTTTGTGGCAAAAATGCAGAAATTTCCCTTATTTTGAAGTAATAAGGTTGAAATTCCCCTTATTTTGGGGCAATAAGGCAGAAATTCCCCTTATTTTGGGGTAAAATTGCAGAAATTTCAAATATTTCAGGGCAAAATGGCAGAAATTCCTCTTATTTTAAGGGAAAATGATGAAATCCCTAATTTTTGGCTAAAATTGAAGAAATTTCACTTATTTCGGGACAAAAAGGCAGAAATTCCAATTAATTTGGGCAAAAAGGCAGAAATGACCCGTATTTTGGAGCAAAATTGGAGAAATTCCCCTAATATTGGTGCAAAAATGCAGAAATTCCCTTTATTTTGAGGCAAAAATGCAGAAATTCTCCATATTTTGGTGCAAAAATCAGAAATTTCCCTTATTTTGAGGTAAAATGCTGAAAGTCCCCATATTTGGGGGCAAAAGGCAGAAATTTCTCTTATTTTGGGGCAAATTTGCAGAAATTTCACTTATTTCAGGGTAATAAGTCAGAAATTTTCTTTACATCGTGGCAAAAAAAACAGAAATTTCCTTTGTTTTTGGGGAAAAACACAGAAATTCCACTTATTTAGAGGCAAAAAGGCAGAAATTCTCTTTATTTTGGAGCAACAATGAAGAAATTTCCCTTTTATATGGCAAAAAAGTATGCATTCCACTTATTTTCGGGCAAAAAGGCTGAAGTTCCCCGTATTTTGGAGCAAAATTGCAGAAATTCCCCTAATTGTGGGGCAAAAAGGCAGAAATTCCCTATATGTTGTGGCAAAAAGACAGAAATTCTCCTTATTTTGGGGCAAAATTGCAGAAATTTCACTTATTTCAGGGAAAAAAGGCAGAAATTTTCCTATTTTGGGGCAAAAAGGCAGAAATTCCTAATATTTTCTGGCAAAAATGCAGAAATTACCCTTATTTTGAGGTAAAAAGGTTGAAATTCTTCTTATTTGGGAGAAAAAAGCAGAAATTTCCCTTATTTAAGGGCAAAAAACAGAAATTCCCCTTATTTTGGGGCAAAATTGCAGAAATTTCTCTTATTATGGGGAAAAATTGCAGAAATTTTTCTTATTTTAGGGCAAAATTGCAGAAATTTCACTTATTTCAGAGAAAAAAAGCTAAAATTTTTCTTATTTTGGGGCAAAAAGGCAGAAATTCCCATTAGTTTGTGGCAAAAATTCAGAAATTCACCTTATTTTGGGGTAAAATTGCAGATATTTCACATATTTCAGGGCAAAAAGGCAGAAATTTTCCTTATTTTGGGGCCAAATTGCAGAAATTTCACTTATTTCAGGGTAATAAGTCAGAAATTTTCCTTATTTTGGGGCAAAAAAGACAGAAATTCTCTTTGTTTTGGAAAAAAATACAGAAATTCCACTTATTAGAGGCAAAAAGGAAGAAATTCCCCTTATTTTGGAGCAACAATGAAGAAATTTCCCTTTTTTATGGCAAAAAAGTATGCATTCCACTTATTTTCGGGCAAAAAGGCTGAAGTTCCCAGTATTTTGGAGCAAAATTGCAGAAATTCCCCTAATTGTGGGGCAAAAAGGCAGAAATTCCCTATATGTTGGGGCAAAAAAAAAGAAATTCTCCTTATTTTGTGGTAAAACTCAGAAATTCAGCTTATTTTGGGGCAAAATTCCAGAAATTTCTCTTATTTTGGGGCAAAATTGCAGAAATTTCAATTATTTTAGAGAAAAAAAGCAAAAATTCTTCTTATTTTGTGGCAAAAATGCAGAAATTTCCATTATTTGAGGCAAAATTGCAGTAATTTCACTTATTTTCAGGTAAAAAGGTTGAAATTTCCTTTATTTTGCAGCAAAAATAGAGGAATTCCCTTTATTTTGGGGCAAAATTGCAGTAATTTTCCTTATTATGGGGCAAAAAGGCAGAAATTCTGTATATTTTGTGCCAAAAATTCAGAAATTCCCCTTATCTTGGGGTAAAAAGGCTGAAATTCCCCTTATTTGGGGGCAAAAATGCAGAAATTTCTTTTATTTTGGAGCAAAATGGCAGAAATTTCATTTATTTCAGGGTAATAAGTCAGAAATTTCCCTTATTTTGGGGAAAAATTGCAGTAATTTCACTTATTTCAGGGTAATAAGTCAGAAATTCCCCTTATTTTGGAGCAAAAAATCAGAAATTCCCTTTGTTTTGGGGGAAAAAACAGAAATTTCACTTATTTAGAGGCAAAAAGGCAGAAATTCCCCTTATTTTGAAGCAAAAATGAAGAAATTTCCCTTTTTTATGGCAAAAAGGTATGCATTCCCTTTATTTTCGGGCAAAAAGGCAGAAATTCCCTGTATTTTGGAGCAAAATTGCATAAATTTTCTCTAATTTTGGGACAAATGCAGACATTCCATTTATTTTGGGGCAAAAATCAGAAATTCCTCTTATTTTGGGGCAAAATTCCAGAAATTTTCTTTATTTTGAGGCAAAATTGCAGGAATTTACCTTATTTTGGGGCAAAATTGCCGAAATTTCTCTTATTTGGGGCAAAATTGCAGAAATTTCACTTATTTTCATGTAAAAAGTTTGAAATTTCCTTTATTTTGGGGCAAAAAGGGAGAAATTCCCCTTTTTTTGGTCAAAATTGCAGAAATTTTCTGTATTTTGGGGCAAAAAGGCAGAAATTCTGTATATTTTGTGGCAAAAATGCAGAAATTTCCCTTATTTTGAGGTAATAAGGTTGAAATTCCCCTTATTTTGGGGCAATAAGGCAGAAATTCCCCTTATTTTGGGGTAAAATTGCAGAAATTTCAAATATTTCAGGGCAAAATTGCAGAAATTCCTCTTATTTTAAGGGAAAATGATGAAATCCCTAATTTTTGGCTAAAATTGAAGAAATTTCACTTATTTCGGGACAAAAAGTCAGAAATTCCAATTAATTTGGGCAAAAAAGGTAGAAATGACCCGTATTTTGGAGCAAAATTGCAGAAATTCCCCTAATATTGGTGCAAAAATGCAGAAATTCCCTTTATTTTGAGGCAAAAATGCAGAAATTCTCCATATTTTGGTGCAAAAATCAGAAATTTCCCTTATTTTGAGGTAAAATGCTGAAAGTCCCCATATTTTGGGGCAAAATGCAGAAATTTCTCTTATTTTGGGGTAAATTTGCAGAAATTTCACTTATATCATGGGAATAAGTAAGAAATTTTCTTTATATCGGGGCAAAAAAGACAGATATTTCCTTTGTTTTGGGGGAAAAACACAGAAATTCCACTTATTTAGAGGCAAAAAGGTAGAAATTCTCCTTATTTTGGAGCAACAATGAAGAAATTTCCATTTTTTATGGCAAAAAAGTATGCATTCCACTTATTTTCGGGCAAAAAGGCTGAAGTTCCCTGTATTTTGGAGCAAAATGGCAGAAATTCCTCTAATTGTGGGGCAAAAAGGCAGAAATTCCCTATATGTTGTGGCAAAAAGACAGAAATTCTCCTTATTTTGGGGCAAAACTCAGAAATTCCACTTATTTTGGGGCAAAATTGCAGAAATTTCACTTATTTCAGGGAAAAAAGGCAGAAATTTTCCTATTTTGGGGCAAAAAGGCAGAAATTCCTAATATTTTGTGGCAAAAATGCAGAAATTCCCCTTATTTTGAGGTAAAAATGCTGAAATTCCACTTATTTGGGAGAAAAAGGCAGAAATTTCCCTTATTTGCGGGCAAAAAACAGAAATTCCCCTTATTTTGGGGCAAAATTGCAGAAA
Source organism: Micromys minutus (assembly GCF_963924665.1). Classification (NCBI taxonomy): domain Eukaryota; kingdom Metazoa; phylum Chordata; class Mammalia; order Rodentia; family Muridae; genus Micromys; species Micromys minutus. The sequence continues at coordinate 566,105 of NW_027667330.1, forward strand.
TTTCTCTTATTATGGGGAAAAATTGCAGAAATTTCTCTTATTTTAGGGCAAAATTGCAGAAATTTCACTTATTTCAGAGAAAAAAAGCTAAAATTTTTCTTATTTTGGGGCAAAAATGCAGAAATTCCCATTATTTTTGGGCAAAAATTCAGAAATTCACCTTATTTTGGGGTAAAATTGCAGAAATTTCACATATTTCAGGGCAAAAAGGCAGAAATTTTCCTTATTTTGGGGCAAAATTGCAGAAATTTCACTTATTTCAGGGTAATAAGTCAGAAATTTTTCTTATTTTGGGTCAAAAAAAATAGAAATTCTCCTTGTTTTGGAAAAAAAAATACAGAAATTCCACTTATTTAGAGGCAAAAAGGCAGAAATTCCCCTTATTTTGGAGCAACAATGAAGAAATTTCCCTTTTTTATGGCAAAAAAGTATGCATTTAACATATTTTCGGGCAAAAAGGCTGAAGTTTTCCGTATTTTGGAGCAAAATTTCAGAAATTCCCCTAATTGTGGGGCAAAAAGGCAGAAATTCCCTATATGTTGTAGCAAAAAAACAGAAATTCTCCTTATTTTGGGGTAAAACTCAGAAATTCCAGTTATTTTGGGGCAAAATTCCAGAAATTTCCCCTATTTTGGGGCAAAATTGCAGAAATTTCAATTATTTCAGAGAAAAAAAGCAAAAATTTTTCTTATTTTGGGGCCAAAAGGCAGAAATGCACTTTATTTTGGGGCAAAAATCAGAAAGTCCCTTTATTTTGGGGCAAAATTGCAGAAATTTACCTTATTTTGGGGCAAAATTGCAGAAATTTCCTTTATTTGGGCAAAATTGAAGTAATTTCATTTATTTTCAGGTAAAATGCTGAAATTTCCTTTATTTTGCGGCAAAAAATGAGAAATTCCCCTTATTTTGGGGCAAATTTGCAGTAATTTTCCTTCATATGGGGCATAAAGACAGAAATTCCGTATATTTTGTTCCAAAAATGCAGTAATTCCCCTTATTTTGAGGTAAAAAGGCTGAAATTCCCCTTATTTGGGGGCAAAAAGGCAGAAATTTCTTTTATTTTTGAGCAAAATTGCAGAAATTTCATTTATTTCAGGGTAATAAGTCAGAAATTCCCCTTATTTTGGGGCAAAAAAGACAGAAATTCCGTTTGTTTTGGGGGAAAAAGACAGAAATTCCACTTCTTTAGAAGCAAAAAGGCAGAAATTCCCCTTATTTTTGAGCAAAAATGAAGAAATTTCCCTTATATATGGCAAAAAGGTATGCATTCCCCTTATTTTCAGGCAAAAAGGCAGAAATTCCCTGTATTTTGGAGCAAAATTGCAGAAATTCTCCTAATTGTGGGGCAAAAAGGCAGAAATTCCCTATATGTTGGGGCAAAAAGCCAGAAATTCTACTTATTTTGGGGCAAAACTCAGAAATTCCACTTTTTTGGGGGGAAAATTGCAGAAATTTCACTTATTTTGGGGAAAAAAGGCAGAAATTCTCCTTATTTTGGTGCAAAAAGGCAGAAATTCCTAATATTTTGTGGCAAAAATGCAGAAATTCCCCTTATTTTGAGGTAAAAAGGCTGAAATTCCCATTATTTGGGTGCAAAAATGCAGAAATTTCCCTTATTTTGGGGCAAAATTGCAGAAATTTCACTTATTTCAGGGTAATAAGTCAGAAATTTTCTTTATTTTGGGGCAAAAAAGTAAATTCTTTTTGTTTTGGGGGAAAAAGACAGAAATTCCACTTATTTAGAGGCAAAAGGCAGAAATTCCTCTTATTTTGGAGCCAAAATGAAGAAATTTCACTTTTTTATGGCAAAAAGTTATGCATTCCTCTTATTTTCGGGCAAAAAGGCAGAAATTCCTCGTATTTTGGAGCAAAATTGCAGAAATTCCCCAAATTTTGGGGCAAAAGGTAGAAATTCCCTTTATTTTGGGGCAAAAATCAGAAATTCCCTTATTTTGGGGCAAAATTCCATAAATTTCCTTTATTTTGGGGCAAAATTGCAGAATTTTACCTTATTTTGGGGCAAAATTGCAGAAATTTCTTTACTTGGGGCATAATTGCAGTAATTTCACCTATTTTCAGGAAAAAGGCTGAAATTTCCTTTATTTTTGGGCAAAAAAGGAGAAATTCCCCTTATTTTGGGGAAAAATTGCAGAAATTTTCCTTATTATGGGGCCAAAAAGCAGAAAATCCGTATATTATGTGGCAAAAATGCAGAAATTCCCCTTATTTTGAGGTAAAAGTTGAAATTCCCCTTATTTTGGGGCAAAAAGGCAGAAATTTTACTTATTTCAGGGTAATAGGTCAGAAATTCCCCTTATTTTTGGGAAAAAAAGACAGAAATTCCCTTTGTATTGGGGGAACAATACAGAAATTCCACTTATTTAGAGGCAAAAAGGCAGAAATTCCCCTTATTTTGGAGCAAAAATGAAGAAATTTACCTTTTATATGGCAAAAAGGTATGAATTCCCCTTATTTTTGGGCAAATAAGCAAAAATTCCCCGTATTTTGGAGCAAAATTGCAGAAATCCCCCTAATTGTGGGCCAAAAAGCCAGACATTCCTTATATTTTGGGGTAAAAAGACAGAAATTCTCCTTATTTTGGGGCAAAACTCAGAAATTCCACTTATTTTGGGGCAAAATTGCAGAAATTTCACTTATTTCTGGGAAAAAGGCAGAAATTTTCCTTATTTTGGGGCAAAAAGGCAGAAATTCCTAATATTTTGTGGCAAAAATGCAGAAATTCCCCTTATTTTGAGGTAAAAAGGCTGAAATTCCTCTTATTTGGGTGCAAAAAGGCAGAAATTTCCCTTATTTTGGGGCAAAATTGCAGAAATTTCACTTATTTCAGGGTAATAAATCAGAAATTCCCCTTATTTTGGGGCAAAAAAGTCAGAAATTCCCTTTGTTTTGGAGGAAAAAGACAGAAATTCCACTTATTTAGAGGCAAAAGGCAGAAATTCCTCTTATTTTGGAGCAAAAATGAAGAAATTTCACTTTTTTATGGCAAAAAGTTATGCATTCCTCTTATTTTCGGGCAAATAGGCAGAAATTCCCCGTATTTTGGAGCAAAATTGCAGAAATTCCCCAAATTTTGCGGCAAAAGGTAGAAATTCCCTTTATTTTGGGGCAAAAATCAGAAATTCCCTTATTTTGTGGCAAAATTTCATAAATTTCCTTTATTTTGCGGCAAAATTGCAGAAATTTGACTTATTTTGGGGCATAATTGAAGAAATTTCTTTATTTGGGGCAAAATTGCAGTAATTTCACATATTTTCAGGTAAAAAGGCTGAAATTTTCCTTATTATTGGGCAAAAAAACAGAAATTCCGTAAATTATGTGGCAAAAATGCAGAAATTCCCCTTATTTTGAGGTAAAAGTTGAAATTCCCCTTATTTGGGGGCAAAAAGGCAGAAATTTCCCTTATTTTGGTGCAAAATTGCAGAAATTTTACTTATTTCAGGGTAATAGGTCAGATATTCCCCTTATTTTGGGGCAAAAAAGACAGAAATTCTCTTTGTTTTGGGGGAAAAAGACAGAAATTCCACTTATTTAGAGGCAAAAAGGCAGAAATTCCCCTTATTTTGGGGCAAAATTGCAGAAATTTCTTATATTATGGGGAAAAATTGCAGAAATTTCTTCTATTTTAGGGCAAAATTGCAGAAATTTCACTTATTTCAGAGAAAAAAAGCAAAAATCTTTCTTAATTTGGGGCAAAAAGCAGAAATTCCCATTATTTTGGGGCAAAAATTCAGAAATTCACCTTATTTTGGGGCAAAATTGCAGAAATTACCCTTATTTCAGGGTAATAATTCAGAAATTTTCCTTATTTTGGGGGAAAAAGACAGAAATTCTCTTTGTTTTGGGAAAAAAATACAGAAATTCCACTTATTTAGAGGCAAAAAGGCAGAAATTCCCCTTATTTTAAAGCAACAATGAAGAAATTTTTTTTTTTATGGCAAAAAAGTATGCATTCCACTTATTTTCGGGCAAAAAGGCTGAAGTTCCCCGTATTTGGAGCAAAATTGCAGAAATTTTTCTAATTGTGGGGCAAAAAGGCAGAAATTCCCTATATTTTGGGGCAAAAAAACAGAAATTCTCCTGATTTTGGGGTAAAACTCAGAAATTCCACTTATTTTGGGGCAAAATTCCAGAAATTTCTCTTATTTTGGGGCAAAATTGCAGAAATTTCAATTATTTCAGAGAAAAAAAGCAAAAATTTTTCTTATTTTGAGGCAAAAAGGCAGAAATTCCTTTTATTTTGGGGCAAAAATCAGAAAATCCCCTTATTTTGGGGCAAAATTGCAGAAATTTACCTTATTTTGGGGCAAAATTGCAGAAATTTCTCTTATTTGGGGCAAAATTGCAGTAATTTCACTTATTTTCAGGTAAAAAGGTTGAAATTTCCTTTATTTTGCATCAAAAAAAGAGAAATTCCTTTTATTTTGGGGCAAAATTGCAGTAATTTTCCTTATTATGGGGCAAAAAGGCAGAAATTCCCCTTATTTTGAGGTTAAAAGGCTGAAATTCCCCTTATTTGGGAGAAAAAGGCAGAAATTCCCCTTATTTGGGGGCAAAATTGCAGAAATTTACCTTATTTTGGTGCAAAATTGGTGAAATTTACCTTATTTGGGGGCAAAATTGCAGAAATTTCCCTTATTTGGGGCAAAATTGCAGTAATTTCACTTATTTTCAGGTAAAAAGGTTGAAATTTCCTTTATTTTGCAACAAAAAAAAAAAGAGAAATTCCCCTTATTTTGGGACAAAATTGCAGAAATTTTCTTTATTATGGGGCAAAAAAGCAGAAATTCCGTAAATTATGTGGCAAAAATGCAGAAATTCCCCTTATTTTGAAGTAAAAGTTGAAATTCCCCTTATTTGGGGGCAAAAAGGCAGAAATATTTCTTATTTAGGTGCAAAATTGTAGAAATTTTACTTATTTCAGGGTAATAGGTCAGAAATTCCTCTTATTTTGGGGCAAAAAAGACAGAAATTCCCTTTGTTTTGGGGGAAAAAGACAGAAATTCCACTTATTTAGAGGCAAAAAGGCAGAAATTCCCTTTATTTTGGGGCAAAATTTCAGAAATTTCTCTTATTATGGGGAAAAATTGCAGAAATTTCTCCTATTTTAGTGCAAAATTGCAGAAATTTCACTTATTTCAGAGAAAAAAAGCAAAAATCTTTCTTATTTTGGGGCAAAAAGCAGAAATTCCCATTATTTTGCGGCAAAAATTCAGAAATTCACCTTATTTTGGGGCAAAATTGCAGAAATAACACTTATTTCAGGGTAATAAGTCAGAAATTTTCCTTATTTTGGGGCAAAAAAGACAGAAATTCTCTTGTTTTGGGAAAAAAATACAGAAATTCCACTTATTTAGAGGCAAAAAGGCAGAAATTCCCCTTATTTTAAAGCAACAATGAAGAAATTTCCCTTTTTTATGGCAAAAAAGTATGCATTCCACTTATTTTCGGGCAAAAAGGCTGAAGTTCCCCGTATTTTGGAGCAAAATTGCAGAAATTCCCCTAATTGTGGGGCAAAAAGGCAGAAATTCCCTATATGTTGGGGCAAAAAGACAGAAATTCTCCTTATTTTGGGGAAAAACTCAGAAATTCCACTTATTTGGGGGCAAAATTACAGAAATTTCACTTATTTCAGGGAAAAAAGGCAGAAATTTTCTTATTTTGGGGCAAAAAGGCAGAAATTCCTAATATTTTGTGGCAAAAATGCAGAAATTCCCCTTATTTTGAGGTAAAAAGGCTGAAATTCTTCTTATTTGGGAGAAAAAAGCAGAAATTTCCCTTATTTGAGGGCAAAAAACAGAAATTCCCTTTATTTTGGGGCAAAATTGCAGAAATTTCCCTTATTATGGGGAAAAATTGCAGAAATTTCTCTTTTTTTAGGGCAAAATTGCAGAAATTTCACTTATTTCAGAGAAAAAAAGCTAAAATTTTTCTTATTTTGGGGGAAAAAGGCAGAAATTCCCGTTAGTTTGGGGCAAAAATTCAGAAATTCACCTTATTTTGGGGTAAAATTGCAGAAATTTCACATATTTCAGGGCAAAAATGCAGAAATTTTCCTTATTTTGGGGCAAAATTGCAGAAATTTCACTTATTTCAGGGTAATAAGTCAGAAATTTTCCTTATTTTGGGGCAAAAAAGACAGAAATTCTCTTTGTTTTGGAAAAAAAATACAGAAATTCCACTTATTTAGAGGCAAAAAGGCAGAAATTCCCCTTATTTTGGAGCAACAATGAGAAAATTTCCTTTTTTTAATGGCAAAAAAGTATGCATTCCACTTATTTTCGGGCAAAAAGGCTGAAGTTCCCAGTATTTTGGAGCAAAATTGCAGAAATTCCCCTAATTGTGGGGCAAAAAGGCAGAAATTCCCTATATGTTGGAGCAAAAAAAAAAAAAGAAATTCTCCTTATTTTGTGGTAAAACTCAGAAATTCCACTTATTTTGGGGCAAAATTCCAGAAATTTCTCTTATTTTGGGGCAAAATTGCAGAAATTTCAATTATTTCAGAGAAAAAAAGCAAAAATTCTTCTTATTTTGGGGCAAAAAGGCAGAAATTCCCTTTATTTTGGGGCAAAAATCAGAAATTCCCCTTATTTTGGGGCAAAATTGCAGAAATTTACCTTATTTTGGGGCAAAATTGCAGAAATTTCCCTTATTTGAGGTAAAATTGCAGTAATTTCACTTATTTTCAGGTAAAAAGGTTGAAATTTCTTTTATTTTGCAGCAAAAAAAGAGAAATTCCCCTTATTTTGGGGCAAAATTGCACTAATTTTCCTTATTATAGGGCAAAAAGGCAGAAATTCCATATATTTTGTGCCAAAAATTCAGAAATTCCCCTTATCTTGAGGTAAAAAGGCTGAAATTCCCATTATTTGGGGGCAAAAATGCAGAAATTTCTTTTATTTTGGAGCAAAATGGCAGAAATTTCATTTATTTCAGGGTAATAAGTCATTAATTTCCCTTATTTTGGAAAAAATTGAAGTAATTTCACTTATTTCAGGGTTATAAGTCAGAAATTCCCCTTATTTTGGAGCAAAAAAGTCAGAAATTCCCTTTGTTTTGGGAAAAAAAAAAGAAATTTCACTTATTTAGACGCAAAAAGGCAGAAATTCCCCTTATTTTGAAGCAAAAATGAAGAAATTTCCTTTTTTTATGGCAAAAAGTTATGCATTCCCTTTATTTTCGGGCAAAAAGGCAGAAAATCCCCGTATTTTGGAGCAAAATTGCATAAATTTTCTCTAATTTTGGGACAAATGCAGACATTCCCTTTATTTTGGGGCAAAAATCAGAAATTCCTCTTATTTTGGGGCAAAATTCCAGAAATTTTCTTTATTTTGGGGCAAAATTGCAGGAATTTACCTTATTTTGGGGCAAAATTGCAGAAATTTCTCTTATTTGGGGAAAATTGCAGAAATTTCACTTATTTTCATGTAATAAGGCTGAAATTTTCTTTATTTTTGGGCAAAAAGGGAGAAATTCCTTTTTTTGGTCAAAATTGCAGAAATTTTCCGTAATTTGGGGCAAAAAGGCAGAAATTCTGTATATTTTGTGGCAAAAATGCAGAAATTTCCCTTATTTTGAAGTAATAAGGTTGAAATTCCCCTTATTTTGGGGCAATAAGGCAGAAATTCCCCTTATTTTGGGGTAAAATTGCAGAAATTTCAAATATTTCAGGGCAAAATGGCAGAAATTCCTCTTATTTTAAGGGAAAATGATGAAATCCCTAATTTTTGGCTAAAATTGAAGAAATTTCACTTATTTCGGGACAAAAAGGCAGAAATTCCAATTAATTTGGGCAAAAAGGCAGAAATGACCCGTATTTTGGAGCAAAATTGGAGAAATTCCCCTAATATTGGTGCAAAAATGCAGAAATTCCCTTTATTTTGAGGCAAAAATGCAGAAATTCTCCATATTTTGGTGCAAAAATCAGAAATTTCCCTTATTTTGAGGTAAAATGCTGAAAGTCCCCATATTTTGGGGCAAAAGGCAGAAATTTCTCTTATTTTGGGGCAAATTTGCAGAAATTTCACTTATTTCAGGGTAATAAGTCAGAAATTTTCTTTACATCGGGGCAAAAAAAACAGAAATTTCCTTTGTTTTTGGGGAAAAACACAGAAATTCCACTTATTTAGAGGCAAAAAGGCAGAAATTCTCTTTATTTTGGAGCAACAATGAAGAAATTTCCCTTTTATATGGCAAAAAAGTATGCATTCCACTTATTTTCGGGCAAAAAGGCTGAAGTTCCCCGTATTTTGGAGCAAAATTGCAGAAATTCCCCTAATTGTGGGGCAAAAAGGCAGAAATTCCCTATATGTTGTGGCAAAAAGACAGAAATTCTCCTTATTTTGGGGCAAAATTGCAGAAATTTCACTTATTTCAGGGAAAAAAGGCAGAAATTTTCCTATTTTGGGGCAAAAAGGCAGAAATTCCTAATATTTTCTGGCAAAAATGCAGAAATTACCCTTATTTTGAGGTAAAAAGGTTGAAATTCTTCTTATTTGGGAGAAAAAAGCAGAAATTTCCCTTATTTAAGGGCAAAAAACAGAAATTCCCCTTATTTTGGGGCAAAATTGCAGAAATTTCTCTTATTATGGGGAAAAATTGCAGAAATTTTTCTTATTTTAGGGCAAAATTGCAGAAATTTCACTTATTTCAGAGAAAAAAAGCTAAAATTTTTCTTATTTTGGGGCAAAAAGGCAGAAATTCCCATTAGTTTGTGGCAAAAATTCAGAAATTCACCTTATTTTGGGGTAAAATTGCAGATATTTCACATATTTCAGGGCAAAAAGGCAGAAATTTTCCTTATTTTGGGGCCAAATTGCAGAAATTTCACTTATTTCAGGGTAATAAGTCAGAAATTTTCCTTATTTTGGGGCAAAAAAGACAGAAATTCTCTTTGTTTTGGAAAAAAATACAGAAATTCCACTTATTAGAGGCAAAAAGGAAGAAATTCCCCTTATTTTGGAGCAACAATGAAGAAATTTCCCTTTTTTATGGCAAAAAAGTATGCATTCCACTTATTTTCGGGCAAAAAGGCTGAAGTTCCCAGTATTTTGGAGCAAAATTGCAGAAATTCCCCTAATTGTGGGGCAAAAAGGCAGAAATTCCCTATATGTTGGGGCAAAAAAAAAGAAATTCTCCTTATTTTGTGGTAAAACTCAGAAATTCAGCTTATTTTGGGGCAAAATTCCAGAAATTTCTCTTATTTTGGGGCAAAATTGCAGAAATTTCAATTATTTTAGAGAAAAAAAGCAAAAATTCTTCTTATTTTGTGGCAAAAATGCAGAAATTTCCATTATTTGAGGCAAAATTGCAGTAATTTCACTTATTTTCAGGTAAAAAGGTTGAAATTTCCTTTATTTTGCAGCAAAAATAGAGGAATTCCCTTTATTTTGGGGCAAAATTGCAGTAATTTTCCTTATTATGGGGCAAAAAGGCAGAAATTCTGTATATTTTGTGCCAAAAATTCAGAAATTCCCCTTATCTTGGGGTAAAAAGGCTGAAATTCCCCTTATTTGGGGGCAAAAATGCAGAAATTTCTTTTATTTTGGAGCAAAATGGCAGAAATTTCATTTATTTCAGGGTAATAAGTCAGAAATTTCCCTTATTTTGGGGAAAAATTGCAGTAATTTCACTTATTTCAGGGTAATAAGTCAGAAATTCCCCTTATTTTGGAGCAAAAAATCAGAAATTCCCTTTGTTTTGGGGGAAAAAACAGAAATTTCACTTATTTAGAGGCAAAAAGGCAGAAATTCCCCTTATTTTGAAGCAAAAATGAAGAAATTTCCCTTTTTTATGGCAAAAAGGTATGCATTCCCTTTATTTTCGGGCAAAAAGGCAGAAATTCCCTGTATTTTGGAGCAAAATTGCATAAATTTTCTCTAATTTTGGGACAAATGCAGACATTCCATTTATTTTGGGGCAAAAATCAGAAATTCCTCTTATTTTGGGGCAAAATTCCAGAAATTTTCTTTATTTTGAGGCAAAATTGCAGGAATTTACCTTATTTTGGGGCAAAATTGCCGAAATTTCTCTTATTTGGGGCAAAATTGCAGAAATTTCACTTATTTTCATGTAAAAAGTTTGAAATTTCCTTTATTTTGGGGCAAAAAGGGAGAAATTCCCCTTTTTTTGGTCAAAATTGCAGAAATTTTCTGTATTTTGGGGCAAAAAGGCAGAAATTCTGTATATTTTGTGGCAAAAATGCAGAAATTTCCCTTATTTTGAGGTAATAAGGTTGAAATTCCCCTTATTTTGGGGCAATAAGGCAGAAATTCCCCTTATTTTGGGGTAAAATTGCAGAAATTTCAAATATTTCAGGGCAAAATTGCAGAAATTCCTCTTATTTTAAGGGAAAATGATGAAATCCCTAATTTTTGGCTAAAATTGAAGAAATTTCACTTATTTCGGGACAAAAAGTCAGAAATTCCAATTAATTTGGGCAAAAAAGGTAGAAATGACCCGTATTTTGGAGCAAAATTGCAGAAATTCCCCTAATATTGGTGCAAAAATGCAGAAATTCCCTTTATTTTGAGGCAAAAATGCAGAAATTCTCCATATTTTGGTGCAAAAATCAGAAATTTCCCTTATTTTGAGGTAAAATGCTGAAAGTCCCCATATTTTGGGGCAAAATGCAGAAATTTCTCTTATTTTGGGGTAAATTTGCAGAAATTTCACTTATATCATGGGAATAAGTAAGAAATTTTCTTTATATCGGGGCAAAAAAGACAGATATTTCCTTTGTTTTGGGGGAAAAACACAGAAATTCCACTTATTTAGAGGCAAAAAGGTAGAAATTCTCCTTATTTTGGAGCAACAATGAAGAAATTTCCATTTTTTATGGCAAAAAAGTATGCATTCCACTTATTTTCGGGCAAAAAGGCTGAAGTTCCCTGTATTTTGGAGCAAAATGGCAGAAATTCCTCTAATTGTGGGGCAAAAAGGCAGAAATTCCCTATATGTTGTGGCAAAAAGACAGAAATTCTCCTTATTTTGGGGCAAAACTCAGAAATTCCACTTATTTTGGGGCAAAATTGCAGAAATTTCACTTATTTCAGGGAAAAAAGGCAGAAATTTTCCTATTTTGGGGCAAAAAGGCAGAAATTCCTAATATTTTGTGGCAAAAATGCAGAAATTCCCCTTATTTTGAGGTAAAAATGCTGAAATTCCACTTATTTGGGAGAAAAAGGCAGAAATTTCCCTTATTTGCGGGCAAAAAACAGAAATTCCCCTTATTTTGGGGCAAAATTGCAGAAATTTCTCTTATTATGGGGAAAAATTGCAGAAATTTCTCTTATTTTAGGGCAAAATTGCAGAAATTTCACTTATTTCAGAGAAAAAAAGCTAAAATTTTTCTTATTTTGGGGCAAAAATGCAGAAATTCCCATTATTTTTGGGCAAAAATTCAGAAATTCACCTTATTTTGGGGTAAAATTGCAGAAATTTCACATATTTCAGGGCAAAAAGGCAGAAATTTTCCTTATTTTGGGGCAAAATTGCAGAAATTTCACTTATTTCAGGGTAATAAGTCAGAAATTTTTCTTATTTTGGGTCAAAAAAAATAGAAATTCTCCTTGTTTTGGAAAAAAAATACAGAAATTCCACTTATTTAGAGGCAAAAAGGCAGAAATTCCCCTTATTTTGGAGCAACAATGAAGAAATTTCCCTTTTTTATGGCAAAAAAGTATGCATTTAACATATTTTCGGGCAAAAAGGCTGAAGTTTTCCGTATTTTGGAGCAAAATTTCAGAAATTCCCCTAATTGTGGGGCAAAAAGGCAGAAATTCCCTATATGTTGTAGCAAAAAAACAGAAATTCTCCTTATTTTGGGGTAAAACTCAGAAATTCCAGTTATTTTGGGGCAAAATTCCAGAAATTTCCCCTATTTTGGGGCAAAATTGCAGAAATTTCAATTATTTCAGAGAAAAAAAGCAAAAATTTTTCTTATTTTGGGGCCAAAAGGCAGAAATGCACTTTATTTTGGGGCAAAAATCAGAAAGTCCCTTTATTTTGGGGCAAAATTGCAGAAATTTACCTTATTTTGGGGCAAAATTGCAGAAATTTCCTTTATTTGGGCAAAATTGAAGTAATTTCATTTATTTTCAGGTAAAATGCTGAAATTTCCTTTATTTTGCGGCAAAAAATGAGAAATTCCCCTTATTTTGGGGCAAATTTGCAGTAATTTTCCTTCATATGGGGCATAAAGACAGAAATTCCGTATATTTTGTTCCAAAAATGCAGTAATTCCCCTTATTTTGAGGTAAAAAGGCTGAAATTCCCCTTATTTGGGGGCAAAAAGGCAGAAATTTCTTTTATTTTTGAGCAAAATTGCAGAAATTTCATTTATTTCAGGGTAATAAGTCAGAAATTCCCCTTATTTTGGGGCAAAAAAGACAGAAATTCCGTTTGTTTTGGGGGAAAAAGACAGAAATTCCACTTCTTTAGAAGCAAAAAGGCAGAAATTCCCCTTATTTTTGAGCAAAAATGAAGAAATTTCCCTTATATATGGCAAAAAGGTATGCATTCCCCTTATTTTCAGGCAAAAAGGCAGAAATTCCCTGTATTTTGGAGCAAAATTGCAGAAATTCTCCTAATTGTGGGGCAAAAAGGCAGAAATTCCCTATATGTTGGGGCAAAAAGCCAGAAATTCTACTTATTTTGGGGCAAAACTCAGAAATTCCACTTTTTTTGGGGGAAAATTGCAGAAATTTCACTTATTTTGGGGAAAAAAGGCAGAAATTCTCCTTATTTTGGTGCAAAAAGGCAGAAATTCCTAATATTTTGTGGCAAAAATGCAGAAATTCCCCTTATTTTGAGGTAAAAAGGCTGAAATTCCCATTATTTGGGTGCAAAAATGCAGAAATTTCCCTTATTTTGGGGCAAAATTGCAGAAATTTCACTTATTTCAGGGTAATAAGTCAGAAATTTTCTTTATTTTGGGGCAAAAAAGTAAATTCTTTTTGTTTTGGGGGAAAAAGACAGAAATTCCACTTATTTAGAGGCAAAAGGCAGAAATTCCTCTTATTTTGGAGCCAAAATGAAGAAATTTCACTTTTTTATGGCAAAAAGTTATGCATTCCTCTTATTTTCGGGCAAAAAGGCAGAAATTCCTCGTATTTTGGAGCAAAATTGCAGAAATTCCCCAAATTTTGGGGCAAAAGGTAGAAATTCCCTTTATTTTGGGGCAAAAATCAGAAATTCCCTTATTTTGGGGCAAAATTCCATAAATTTCCTTTATTTTTGGGCAAAATTGCAGAATTTTACCTTATTTTGGGGCAAAATTGCCGAAATTTCTTTACTTGGGGCATAATTGCAGTAATTTCACTTATTTTCAGGAAAAAGGCTGAAATTTCCTTTATTTTTGGGCAAAAAAGGAGAAATTCCCCTTATTTTGGGGAAAAATTGCAGAAATTTTCCTTATTATGGGGCCAAAAAGCAGAAAATCCGTATATTATGTGGCAAAAATGCAGAAATTCCCCTTATTTTGAGGTAAAAGTTGAAATTCCCCTTATTTTGGGGCAAAAAGGCAGAAATTTTCCTTATTTTGGTGCAAAATTGCAGAAATTTTACTTATTTCAGGGTAATAGGTCAGAAATTCCCCTTATTTTTGGGAAAAAAAGACAGAAATTCCCTTTGTTTTGGGGGAACAATACAGAAATTCCACTTATTTAGAGGCAAAAAGGCAGAAATTCCCCTTATTTTGGAGCAAAAATGAAGAAATTTACCTTTTATATGGCAAAAAGGTATGAATTCCCCTTATTTTTGGGCAAATAAGCAAAAATTCCCCGTATTTTGGAGCAAAATTGCAGAAATCCCCCTAATTGTGGGCCAAAAAGCCAGACATTCCTTATATTTTGGGGTAAAAAGACAGAAATTCTCCTTATTTTGGGGCAAAACTCAGAAATTCCACTTATTTTGGGGCAAAATTGCAGAAATTTCACTTATTTCTGGGAAAAAAGGCAGAAATTTTCCTTATTTTGGGGCAAAAAGGCAGAAATTCCTAATATTTTGTGGCAAAAATGCAGAAATTCCCCTTATTTTGAGGTAAAAAGGCTGAAATTACTCTTATTTGGGTGCAAAAAGGCAGAAATTTCCCTTATTTTGGGGCAAAATTGCAGAAATTTCACTTATTTCAGGGTAATAAATCAGAAATTCCCCTTATTTTGGGGCAAAAAAGTCAGAAATTCCCTTTGTTTTGGAGGAAAAAGACAGAAATTCCACTTATTTAGAGGCAAAAGGCAGAAATTCCTCTTATTTTGGAGCAAAAATGAAGAAATTTCACTTTTTTATGGCAAAAAGTTATGCATTCCTCTTATTTTCGGGCAAATAGGCAGAAATTCCCCGTATTTTGGAGCAAAATTGCAGAAATTCCCCAAATTTTGCGGCAAAAGGTAGAAATTCCCTTTATTTTGGGGCAAAAATCATTAATTCCCTTATTTTGGGGCAAAATTCCATAAATTTCCTATATTTTGGGGCAAAATTGCAGAATTTTACCTTATTTTGGGGCAAAATTGCAGAAATTTCTTTACTTGGGGCATAATTGCAGTAATTTCACATATTTTCAGGTAAAAAGGCTGAAATTTCCTTTATTTTTGGGCAAAAAAGGAGAAATTCCCCTTATTTTGGGGCAAAATTGCAGAAATTTTCCTTATTATGGGGCCAAAAAGCAGAAAATCCGTATATTATGTGGCAAAAATGCAGAAATTCCCCTTATTTTGAGGTAAAAGTTGAAATTCCCCTTATTTTGGGGCAAAAAGGCAGAAATTTCCCTTATTTTGGTGCAAAATTGCAGAAATTTTACTTATTTCAGGGTAATAGGTCAGAAATTCCCCTTATTTTTGGGCAAAAAAGACAGAAATTCCCTTTGTTTTGGGGGAACAATACAGAAATTCCACTTATTTAGAGGCAAAAAGGCAGAAATTCCCCTTATTTTGGAGCAAAAATGAAGAAATTTACCTTTTATATGGCAAAAAGGTATGAATTCCCCTTATTTTTGGGCAAATAAGCAAAAATTCCCCGTATTTTGGAGCAAAATTGCAGAAATCCCCCTAATTGTGGGCCAAAAAGCCAGACATTCCTTATATTTTGGGGTAAAAAGACAGAAATTCTCCTTATTTTGGGGCAAAACTCAGAAATTCCACTTATTTTGGGGCAAAATTGCAGAAATTTCACTTATTTCTGGGAAAAAAGGCAGAAATTTTCCTTATTTTGGGGCAAAAAGGCAGAAATTCCTAATATTTTGTGGCAAAAATGCAGAAATTCCCCTTATTTTGAGGTAAAAAGGCTGAAATTCCTCTTATTTGGGTGCAAAAAGGCAGAAATTTCCCTTATTTTGGGGCAAAATTGCAGAAATTTCACTTATTTCAGGGTAATAAATCAGAAATTCCCCTTATTTTGGGGCAAAAAAGTCAGAAATTCCCTTTGTTTTGGAGGAAAAAGACAGAAATTCCACTTATTTAGAGGCAAAAGGCAGAAATTCCTCTTATTTTGGAGCAAAAATGAAGAAATTTCACTTTTTTATGGCAAAAAGTTATGCATTCCTCTTATTTTCGGGCAAATAGGCAGAAATTCCCCGTATTTTGGAGCAAAATTGCAGAAATTCCCCAAATTTTGCGGCAAAAGGTAGAAATTCCCTTTATTTTGGGGCAAAAATCAGAAATTCCCTTATTTTGGGGCAAAATTTCATAAATTTCCTTTATTTTGCGGCAAAATTGCAGAAATTTAACTTATTTTGGGGCATAATTGAAGAAATTTCTTTATTTGGGGCAAAATTGCAGTAATTTCACATATTTTCAGGTAAAGAGGCTGAAATTTTCTTTATTTTTGGGCAAAAAAGGAGAAATTCCCCTTATTTTGGGGCAAAATTGCAGAAATTTTCCTTATTATGGGGCAAAAAAACAGAAATTCCGTAAATTATGTGGCAAAAATGCAGAAATTCCCCTTATTTTGAGGTAAAAGTTGAAATTCCCCTTATTTGGGGGCAAAAAGGCAGAAATTTCCCTTATTTTGGTGCAAAATTGCAGAAATTTTACTTATTTCAGGGTAATAGGTCAGATATTCCCCGTATTTTGGGGCAAAAATGACAGAAATTCTCTTTGTTTTGGGGGAAAAAGACAGAAATTCCACTTATTTAGAGGCAAAAAGGCAGAAATTCCCCTTATTTTGGGGCAAAATTGCAGAAATTTCTTTTATTATGGGGAAAAATTGCAGAAATTTCTCCTATTTTAGGGCAAAATTGCAGAAATTTCACTTATTTCAGAGAAAAAAAGCAAAAATCTTTCTTAATTTGGGGCAAAAAGCAGAAATTCCCATTATTTTGGGGCAAAAATTCAGAAATTCACCTTATTTTGGGGCAAAATTGCAGAAATTACCCTTATTTCAGGGTAATAAATCAGAAATTTTCCTTATTTTGGGGGAAAAAGACAGAAATTCTCTTTGTTTTGGGAAAAAAATACAGAAATTCCACTTATTTAGTGGCAAAAAGGCAGAAATTCCCCTTATTTTAAAGCAACAATGAAGAAATTTCTTTTTTTTATGGCAAAAAAGTATGCATTCCACTTATTTTCGGGCAAAAAGGCTGAAGTTCCCCGTATTTGGAGCAAAATTGCAGAAATTTTTCTAATTGTGGGGCAAAAAGGCAGAAATTCCCTATATTTTGGGGCAAAAAAACAGAAATTCTCCTGATTTTGGGGTAAAACTCAGAAATTCCACTTATTTTGGGGCAAAATTCCAGAAATTTCTCTTATTTTGGGGCAAAATTGCAGAAATTTCAATTATTTCAGAGAAAAAAAGCAAAAATTTTTCTTATTTTGGGGCAAAAAGGCAGAAATTCCTTTTATTTTGGGGCAAAAATCAGAAAATCCCCTTATTTTGGGGCAAAATTGCAGAAATTTACCTTATTTTGGGGCAAAATTGCAGAAATTTCTCTTATTTGGGGCAAAATTGCAGTAATTTCACTTATTTTCAGGTAAAAAGGTTGAAATTTCCTTTATTTTGCATCAAAAAAAGAGAAATTCCTTTTATTTTGGGGCAAAATTGCAGTAATTTTCCTTATTATGGGGCAAAAAGGCAGAAATTCCCCTTATTTTGAGGTAAAAAGGCTGAAATTCCCCTTATTTGGGAGAAAAAGGCAGAAATTCCCCTTATTTGGGGGCAAAATTGCAGAAATTTACCTTATTTTGGTGCAAAATTGGAGAAATTTACCTTATTTGGGGGCAAAATTGCAGAAATTTCCCTTATTTGGGGCAAAATTGCAGTAATTTCACTTATTTTCAGGTAAAAAGGTTGAAATTTCCTTTATTTTGCAACAAAAATAAAAGAGAAATTCCCCTTATTTTGGGGCAAAATTGCAGAAATTTTCTTTATTATGGGGCAAAAAAGCAGAAATTCCGTAAATTATGTGGAAAAATGCAGAAATTCCCCTTATTTTGAAGTAAAAGTTGAAATTCCCCTTATTTGGGGGCAAAAAGGCAGAAATATTTCTTATTTAGGTGCAAAATTGCAGAAATTTTACTTATTTCAGGGTAATAGGTCAGAAATTCCTCTTATTTTGGGGCAAAAAAGACAGAAATTCCCTTTGTTTTGGGGGAAAAAGACAGAAATTCCACTTATTTAGAGGCAAAAAGGCAGAAATTCCCCTTATTTTGGAGCAAAAATGAAGAAATTTACCTTTTATATGGCAAAAAGGTATGAATTCCCCTTATTTTTGGGCACATAAGCAAAAATTCCCCGTATTTTGGAGCAAAATTGCAGAAATCCCCCTAATTGTGGGCCAAAAAGCCAGACATTCCTTATATTTTGGGGTAAAAAGACAGAAATTCTCCTTATTTTGGGGCAAAACTCAGAAATTCCACTTATTTTGGGGCAAAATTGCAGAAATTTCACTTATTTCTGGGAAAAAAGGCAGAAATTTTCCTTATTTTGGGGCAAAAAGGCAGAAATTCCTAATATTTTGTGGCAAAAATGCAGAAATTCCCCTTATTTTGAGGTAAAAAGGCTGAAATTCCTCTTATTTGGGTGCAAAAAGGCAGAAATTTCCCTTATTTTGGGGCAAAATTGCAGAAATTTCACTTATTTCAGGGTAATAAATCAGAAATTCCCCTTATTTTGGGGCAAAAAAGTCAGAAATTCCCTTTGTTTTGGAGGAAAAAGACAGAAATTCCACTTATTTAGAGGCAAAAGGCAGAAATTCCTCTTATTTTGGAGCAAAAATGAAGAAATTTCACTTTTTTATGGCAAAAAGTTATGCATTCCTCTTATTTTCGGGCAAATAGGCAGAAATTCCCCGTATTTTGGAGCAAAATTGCAGAAATTCCCCAAATTTTGCGGCAAAAGGTAGAAATTCCCTTTATTTTGGGGCAAAAATCAGAAATTCCCTTATTTTGGGGCAAAATTTCATAAATTTCCTTTATTTTGCGGCAAAATTGCAGAAATTTAACTTATTTTGGGGCATAATTGAAGAAATTTCTTTATTTGGGGCAAAATTGCAGTAATTTCACATATTTTCAGGTAAAGAGGCTGAAATTTCCTTTATTTTTGGGCAAAAAAGGAGAAATTCCCCTTATTTTGGGGCAAAATTGCAGAAATTTTCCTTATTATGGGGCAAAAAAACAGAAATTCCGTAAATTATGTGGCAAAAATGCAGAAATTCCCCTTATTTTGAGGTAAAAGTTGAAATTCCCCTTATTTGGGGGAAAAAAGGCAGAAATTTCCCTTATTTTGGTGCAAAATTGCAGAAATTTTACTTATTTCAGGGTAATAGGTCAGATATTCCCCTTATTTTGGGGCAAAAATGACAGAAATTCTCTTTGTTTTGGGGGAAAAAGACAGAAATTCCACTTATTTAGAGGCAAAAAGGCAGAAATTCCCCTTATTTTGGGGCAAAATTGCAGAAATTTCTTTTATTATGGGGAAAAATTGCAGAAATTTCTCCTATTTTAGGGCAAAATTGCAGAAATTTCACTTATTTCAGAGAAAAAAAGCAAAAATCTTTCTTAATTTGGGGCAAAAATCAGAAATTCCCATTATTTTGGGGCAAAAATTCAGAAATTCACCTTATTTTGGGGCAAAATTGCAGAAATTACCCTTATTTCAGGGTAATAAATCAGAAATTTTCCTTATTTTGGGGGAAAAAGACAGAAATTCTCTTTGTTTTGGGAAAAAAATACAGAAATTCCACTTATTTAGAGGCAAAAAGGCAGAAATTCCCCTTATTTTAAAGCAACAATGAAGAAATTTCTTTTTTTTATGGCAAAAAAGTATGCATTCCACTTATTTTCGGGCAAAAAGGCTGAAGTTCCCCGTATTTGGAGCAAAATTGCAGAAATTTTTCTAATTGTGGGGCAAAAAGGCAGAAATTCCCTATATTTTGGGGCAAAAAAACAGAAATTCTCCTGATTTTGGGGTAAAACTCAGAAATTCCACTTATTTTGGGGCAAAATTCCAGAAATTTCTCTTATTTTGGGGCAAAATTGCAGAAATTTCAATTATTTCAGAGAAAAAAAGCAAAAATTTTTCTTATTTTGGGGCAAAAAGGCAGAAATTCCTTTTATTTTGGGGCAAAAATCAGAAAATCCCCTTATTTTGGGGCAAAATTGCAGAAATTTACCTTATTTTGGGGCAAAATTGCAGAAATTTCTCTTATTTGGGGCAAAATTGCAGTAATTTCACTTATTTTCAGGTAAAAAGGTTGAAATTTCCTTTATTTTGCATCAAAAAAAGAGAAATTCCTTTTATTTTGGGGCAAAATTGCAGTAATTTTCCTTATTATGGGGCAAAAAGGCAGAAATTCCCCTTATTTTGAGGTAAAAAGGCTGAAATTCCCCTTATTTGGGAGAAAAAGGCAGAAATTCCCCTTATTTGGGGGCAAAATTGCAGAAATTTACCTTATTTTGGTGCAAAATTGGAGAAATTTACCTTATTTGGGGGCAAAATTGCAGAAATTTCCCTTATTTGGGGCAAAATTGCAGTAATTTCACTTATTTTCAGGTAAAAAGGTTGAAATTTCCTTTATTTTGCAACAAAAATAAAAGAGAAATTCCCCTTATTTTGGGGCAAAATTGCAGAAATTTTCTTTATTATGGGGCAAAAAAGCAGAAATTCCGTAAATTATGTGGAAAAATGCAGAAATTCCCCTTATTTTGAAGTAAAAGTTGAAATTCCCCTTATTTGGGGGCAAAAAGGCAGAAATATTTCTTATTTAGGTGCAAAATTGCAGAAATTTTACTTATTTCAGGGTAATAGGTCAGAAATTCCTCTTATTTTGGGGCAAAAAAGACAGAAATTCCCTTTGTTTTGGGGGAAAAAGACAGAAATTCCACTTATTTAGAGGCAAAAAGGCAGAAATTCCCCTTATTTTGGAGCAAAAATGAAGAAATTTACCTTTTATATGGCAAAAAGGTATGAATTCCCCTTATTTTTGGGCACATAAGCAAAAATTCCCCGTATTTTGGAGCAAAATTGCAGAAATCCCCCTAATTGTGGGCCAAAAAGCCAGACATTCCTTATATTTTGGGGTAAAAAGACAGAAATTCTCCTTATTTTGGGGCAAAACTCAGAAATTCCACTTATTTTGGGGCAAAATTGCAGAAATTTCACTTATTTCTGGGAAAAAAGGCAGAAATTTTCCTTATTTTGGGGCAAAAAGGCAGAAATTCCTAATATTTTGTGGCAAAAATTCAGAAATTCCCCTTATTTTGAGGTAAAAAGGCTGAAATTCCTCTTATTTGGGTGCAAAAAGGCAGAAATTTCCCTTATTTTGGGGCAAAATTGCAGAAATTTCACTTATTTCAGGGTAATAAATCAGAAATTCCCCTTATTTTGGGGCAAAAAAGTCAGAAATTCCCTTTGTTTTGGAGGAAAAAGACAGAAATTCCACTTATTTAGAGGCAAAAGGCAGAAATTCCTCTTATTTTGGAGCAAAAATGAAGAAATTTCACTTTTTTATGGCAAAAAGTTATGCATTCCTCTTATTTTCGGGCAAATAGGCAGAAATTCCCCGTATTTTGGAGCAAAATTGCAGAAATTCCCCAAATTTTGCGGCAAAAGGTAGAAATTCCCTTTATTTTGGGGCAAAAATCAGAAATTCCCTTATTTTGGGGCAAAATTTCATAAATTTCCTTTATTTTGCGGCAAAATTGCAGAAATTTAACTTATTTTGGGGCATAATTGAAGAAATTTCTTTATTTGGGGCAAAATTGCAGTAATTTCACATATTTTCAGGTAAAAAGGCTGAAATTTCCTTTATTTTTGGGCAAAAAAGGAGAAATTCCCCTTATTTTGGGGCAAAATTGCAGAAATTTTCCTTATTATGGGGCAAAAAAACAGAAATTCCGTAAATTATGTGGCAAAAATGCAGAAATTCCCCTTATTTTGAGGTAAAAGTTGAAATTCCCCTTATTTGGGGGCAAAAAGGCAGAAATTTCCCTTATTTTGGTGCAAAATTGCAGAAATTTTACTTATTTCAGGGTAATAGGTCAGATATTCCCCTTATTTTGGGGCAAAAATGACAGAAATTCTCTTTGTTTTGGGGGAAAAAGACAGAAATTCCACTTATTTAGAGGCAAAAAGGCAGAAATTCCCCTTATTTTGGGGCAAAATTGCAGAAATTTCTTTTATTATGGGGAAAAATTGCAGAAATTTCACTTATTTCAGAGAAAAAAAGCAAAAATCTTTCTTATTTTGGGGCAAAAAGCAGAAATTCCCATTATTTTGGGGCAAAAATTTAGAAATTCACCTTATTTTGGGGCAAAATTGCAGAAATTACCCTTATTTCAGGGTAATAATTCAGAAATTTTCCTTATTTTGGGGGAAAAAGACAGAAATTCTCTTTGTTTTGGGAAAAAAATACAGAAATTCCACTTATTTAGAGGCAAAAAGGCAGAAATTCCCCTTATTTTAAAGCAACAATGAAGAAATTTCTTTTTTTTATGGCAAAAAAGTATGCATTCCACTTATTTTCGGGCAAAAAGGCTGAAGTTCCCCGTATTTGGAGCAAAATTGCAGAAATTTTTCTAATTGTGGGGCAAAAAGGCAGAAATTCCCTATATTTTGGGGCAAAAAAACAGAAATTCTCCTGATTTTGGGGTAAAACTCAGAAATTCCACTTATTTTGGGGCAAAATTCCAGAAATTTCTCTTATTTTGGGGCAAAATTGCAGAAATTTCAATTATTTCAGAGAAAAAAAGCAAAAATTTTTCTTATTTTGGGGCAAAAAGGCAGATATTCCTTTTATTTTGGGGCAAAAATCAGAAAATCCCCTTATTTTGGGGCAAAATTGCAGAAATTTACCTTATTTTGGGGCAAAATTGCAGAAATTTCTCTTATTTGGGGCAAAATTGCAGTAATTTCACTTATTTTCAGGTAAAAAGGTTGAAATTTCCTTTATTTTGCATCAAAAAAAGAGAAATTCCTTTTATTTTGGGGCAAAATTGCAGTAATTTTCCTTATTATGGGGCAAAAAGGCAGAAATTCCCCTTATTTTGAGGTAAAAAGGCTGAAATTCCCCTTATTTGGGAGAAAAAGGCAGAAATTCCCCTTATTTGGGGGCAAAATTGCAGAAATTTACCTTATTTTGGTGCAAAATTGGAGAAATTTACCTTATTTGGGGGCAAAATTGCAGAAATTTCCCTTATTTGGCGCAAAATTGCAGTAATTTCACTTATTTTCAGGTAAAAAGGTTGAAATTTCCTTTATTTTGCAACAAAAAAAAGAGAAATTCCCCTTATTTTGGGGCAAAATTGCAGAAATTTTCTTTATTATGGGGCAAAAAAGCAGAAATTCCGTAAATTATGTGGCAAAAATGCAGAAATTCCTCTTATTTTGAAGTAAAAGTTGAAATTCCCCTTATTTGGGGGCAAAAAGGCAGAAATATTTCTTATTTAGGTGCAAAATTGCAGAAATTTTACTTATTTCAGGGTAATAGGTCAGAAATTCCTCTTATTTTGGGGCAAAAAAGACAGAAATTCCCTTTGTTTTGGGGGAAAAAGACAGAAATTCCACTTATTTAGAGCAAAAAGGCAGAAATTCCCTTTATTTTGGGGCAAAATTGCAGAAATTTCTCTTATTATGGGGAAAAATTGCAGAAATTTCTCCTATTTTAGTGCAAAATTGCAGAAATTTCACTTATTTCAGAGAAAAAAAGCAAAAATCTTTCTTATTTTGGGGCAAAAAGCAGAAATTCCCATTATTTTGGGGCAAAAATTCAGAAATTCACCTTATTTTGGGGCAAAATTGCAGAAATTACACTTATTTCAGGGTAATAAGTCAGAAATTTTCCTTATTTTGGGGCAAAAAAGACAGAAATTCTTTTTGTTTTCGAAAAAAATACAGAAATTCCACTTATTTAGAGGCAAAAAGGCAGAAATTCCCCTTATTTTAAAGCAACAATGAAGAAATTTCCCTTTTTTATGGCAAAAAAGTATGCATTCCACTTATTTTCGGCCAAAAAGGCTGAAGTTCCCCGTATTTTGGAGCAAAATTGCAGAAATTTTTCTAATTGTGGGGCAAAAAGGCAGAAATTCCCTATATTTTGGGGCAAAAAAACAGAAATTCTCCTTATTTTGGGGTAAAACTCAGAAATTCCACTTATTTTGGGGCAAAATTCCAGAAATTTCTCTTATTTTGGGGCAAAATTGCAGAAATTTCAATTATTTCAGAGAAAAAAAGCAAAAATTTTTCTTATTTTGGGGCAAAAAGTCAGAAATTCCTTTTATTTTGGGGCAAAAATCAGAAATTCCCCTTATTTTGGGGCAAAATTGCAGAAATTTACCTTATTATGGGGCAAAATTGCAGAAATTTCCCTTATTTAGGGCAAAATTGCAGTAATATCACTTATTTTCAGGTAAAAAGGTTGAAATTTCCTTTATTTTGCAGCAAAAAAAAAAAGAAATTCCCCTTATTTTGGGGCAAAATTGCAGTAACTTTCCTTATTATGGGGCAAAAGGCAGAAATTCCCCTTATTTTGAGGTTAAAAGGCTGAAATTCCCCTTATTTGGGAGAAAAAGGCAGAAATTTCCCTTATTTGGGGGTAAAAGACAGAAATTCCCCTTATTTTGGGGCAAAATTGCAGAAATTTCTCTTATTATGGGGAAAAATTGCAGAAATTTCTCTTATTTTAGGGCAAAATTGCAGAAATTTCACTTATTTCAGAGAAAAAAGCAAAAATTTTTCTTATGTTGGAGCAAAAAAGCAGAAATTCCCATTATTTTGGGGCAAAAATTCAGAAATTCACCTTATTTTGGGGTAAAATTGCAGAAATTTCACATATTTCAGGGCAGAAAGGCAGAAATTTTCCTTATTTTGGGGCAAAATAGCAGAAATTTCACTTATTTCAGGGTAATAAGTCAGAAATTTTCCTTATTTCGGTGCAAAAAAGACAGAAATTCTCTTTGTTTTGGAAAAAAATACAGAAATTCCACTTATTAAGAGGCAAAAAGGCAGCAATTCCCCTTATTTTGGAGCAACAATGAAGAAATTTCCCTTTTTTATGGCAAAAAACTATGCATTTCACTTATTTTCGGGCAAAAAGGCTGAAGTTCCCTTTATTTTAGAGCAAAATTGCAGAAATTCCCCTAATTGTGAGGCAAAAAGGCAGAAATTCCCTATATGTTGGGGCAAAAAAACAGAAATTCTCCTTATTTTGGGGTAAAACTCAGAAATTCCAATTATTTTGGGGCAAAATTCCAGAAATTTCCTCTATTTTGGGGCAAAATTGCAGAAATTTCAATTATTTCAGAGAAAAAAAGCAAAAATTTTTCTTATTTTGGGGCAAAAAGTCAGAAATTCATTTTATTTTGGGGCAAAAATCAGAAATTCCCTTTATTTGGGGGCAGAATTGCAGAAGTTTACCTTATTTTGGGGCAAAATTGCAGAAATTTCCCTTATTTGGGGCAAAATTGAAGTAATTTCACTTATTTTCACGTAAAAAGGCTGAAATTTCCTTTATTATGCGGCAAAAAAGGAGAAATTCCTTTTATTTTGGGGCAAAATTGCAGTAATTTTTCTTCATATGGGGCAAAAAGACAGAAATTCCTAATATTTTGTGGCAAAAATGCAGAAATTCCCCTTTTTTGATGTAAAAAGCCTGAAATTCCCCTTATTTGGGGGCAAAAATGCAGAAATTTTCCTTATTTTGGGGCAAAAAAGACAGAAATTCCCTTTATTTTGCGGGAAAAAGACAGAAATTCCACTTATTTAGAGGCAAAAAGGCAAAAATTCCACTTATTTTAGAGCAGAAATGAAGAAATTTCCCTTTTATATGGCAAAAATGTATGAATTCCCCCTTTTTTTGGCAAATAGGCAAAAATTCCCTGTATTTTGGAGCAAAATTGCAGAAATCCCCCTAATTGTGGGCCAAAAAGCCAGAAATTCCCTATATTTTGGGGTAAAAAGACAGAAATTCTTATTAATTTGGGGCAAAACACAGAAATTCCACTTATTTTGGGGCAAAATTGCAGAAATTTCACTTATTTCAGGGAAAAAGGCAGAAATTTTCCTTATTTTGGGGCAAAAAGGCAGAAATTCCTAATATATTGTGGCAAAAATGCAGAAATTCCCCTTATTTTGAGGTATAAAGGCTGAAATTCCCCTTATTTGGGGGCAAAAAGGGAGAAATTTCCCTTATTTTGGGGAAAAATTGCAGAAATTTCACTTATTTCAGGGTAATAAATCAGAAATTCCTCTTATTTTGGGGCAAAAAAGTCAGAAATTCCATTTGTTTTGGGGGAAAAAGACAGAAATTCCACTTATTTAGAGGCAAAAGGCAGAAATTCCCCTTATTTTGGAGCAAAAATGAAGAAATTTCACTTTTTTATGGCAAAAAGTTATGCATTCCTCTTAATTTAAGGCAAAAAGGCAGAAATTCCCCGTATTTTGGAGCAAAATTGCAGAAATTCTCCAAATTTTGAAGAAAAAGGCAGAAATTCCCTTTATTTTGGGGCAAAAATCAGAAATCCCCCTTATTTTGGGGCAAAATTCCATAAATTTCCTTTATTTTGGGGCAAAATTGAAGAAATTTACCTTATTTTGGGGCAAAATTCCAGAAATTTCTTTATTTGGGGCAAAATTGCAGTAATTTCACTTATTTTCAGGTAAAAAGGCTGAAATTTCCTTTATTTTGGGACAAAAATGAGAAATTCCCCTTATTTTGGGGAAAAATTGCAGAAATTTTCCTTATTATGGGGCCAAAAAGCAGAAATTCCGTAAATTATGTGGCAAAAATGCAGAAATTCCCCTTATTTTGAGGAAAAAGTTGAAATTCCCCTTATTTGGGGGCAAAAAGGCAGAAATTTCCCTTATTTTGGTGCAAAATTACAGAAATTTTACTTTTTTCAGGGTAATAGGTCAGAAATTCCTTTTATTTTGGGGCAAAAAAGACAGAAATTCCCTTTATTTTGGGGGAAAAAGACAGAAATTCCACTTATTTAGAGGCAAAAAGGCAGAAATTCCCCTTATTTTAGAGCAAAAATGAAGGAATTTCCCTTTTATATGGCAAAAAGGTATGAATTCCCCTTATTTTTGGGAAAATAGGCAAATATTCCCCGTATTTTAGAGCAAAATTGCAGAAATCCCCCTAATTGTGGGCCAAAAAGCCAGAAATTCCCTATGTTTTGGGGTAAAAAGACAGAAATTCTTCTTATTTTGGGGCAAAACTCAGAAATTCCACATATTTTGGGGCAAAATTGCAGAAATTTCAGTTATTTCAGGGAAAAAAGCTGAAATTTTCCTTATTTTGGGGCAAAAAGGCAGAAATTCCTAATATTTTATGGCAAAAATGAAGAAATTTCCCTTATTTTGAGGTAAAAAGGCTGAAATTCCCCATATTTGGGAACAAAAATGCAGAAATTATCCATTATTTTGGGGCAAAATTGGAGAAATTTCACTTATTTCAGGGTAATCAGTCTGAAATTCCCCTTATTTTGGGGCAAAAAAGACAAAAATTCCGTTTATTTTGGGGGAAAAAGACAGAAATTCCACTTATTTAGAGGCAAAAAGGCAGAAATTCCCCTTATTTTGGAGCAAAAATGAAGAAATTTCCCTTATATATGGCAAAAAGGTATGCATTCCCCTTATTTTCGGGCAAAAAGGCAGAAATTCCCCGTATTTTGGAGCAAAATTGCAGAAATTCCCCTAATTGTGGGGCAAAAAGGCAGAAATTCCATATATGTTGGGGCAAAAAGCCAGAAATTCTCCTTATTTTGTGGCAAAACTCAGAAAGTCCACTTCTTTTGGGGCAAAATTGCAGAAATTTCACTTATTTTCATGTAAAAAGGCTAAAATTTCCTTTATTTTGGGGCAAAAAGGGAGAAATTCCCCTTTTTTGGGTCAAAATTGCAGAAATTTTCCGTATTTTGGGGCAAAAAGGCAGAAATTTTGTATATTTTGTGGCAAAAAGGCAGAAATTTCCCTTATTTTGAGGTAATAAGTTTGAAATTCCCCTTATTTTGGGGCAAAAAGGCAGAAATTCCTAATATTTTATGGCAAAAATGAAGAAATTTCCCTTATTTTGAGGTAAAAAGGCTGAAATTCCCCATATTTGAGAACAAAAATGCAGAAATTATCCATTATTTTGGGGCATAATTGGAGAAATTTCACTTATTTCAGGGTAATCAGTCTGAAATTCCCCTTATTTTGGGGCAAAAAAGACAAAAATTCCATTTGTTTTGGGGGAAAAAGACATAAATTCCACTTATTTAGAGGCAAAAAGGCAGAAATTCCCCTTATTTTGGAGCAAAAATGAAGAAATTTCCCTTATATATGGCAAAAAGGTATGCATTCCCCTTATTTTCGGGCAAAAAGGCAGAAATTCCCCGTATTTTGGAGCAAAATTGCAGAAATTCTCCTAATTGTGGGGCAAAAAGGCAGAAATTCCCTATATGTTGGGGCAAAAAGCCAGAAATTATCTTTATTTTTGGGCAAAACTCAGAAATTCCACTTCTTTTGGGGCAAAATTGCAGAAATTTCACTTATTTCGGGGAAAAAAGGCAGAAATTTTCCTTATTTTGGGGCAAAAAAGCAGAAATTCCTAATATTTTGTGGGAAAAATGCAGAAATTCCCCTTATTTTGAGGTAAAAAGGCTGAAATTCCCCTTATTTGGGGGCAAAAAGGCAGAAATTTCCCTTATTTTGGGGCAAAATTGCAGAAATTTCACTTATTTCAGGGTAATAAATCAGAAATTCCCCTTATTTTGGGGCAAAAGAGTCAGAAAATTCCCTTTGTTTTTGGGGAAAAAGACAGAAATTCCACTTATTTAGAGGCAAAAAGGCAGAAATTCCCCTTCTTTTGGAGCAAAAATGAAGAAATTTCACTTTTTTATGGCAAAAAGTTATGCATTCCTCTTATTTTCGGGCAAAAAGGCAGAAATTCCCCGTATTTTGGAGCAAAATTGCAGAAATTCCCCAAATTTTGGGGCAAAAGGTAGAAATTCCCTTTATTTTGGGGCAATAATCAGAAAATCCCTTATTTTGGGGCAAAAATCAGAAAATCCCTTATTTTGGGGCAAAATTCCATAAATTTCCTTTATTTTGGGGCAAAATTGCAGAAATTTACCTTATTTTGGGGCAAAATTGCAGAAATTTCTTTATTTGGGGCAAAATTGCAGTAATTTCACTTATTATCAGGTAAAAAGGCTGAAATTTCCTTTATTTTTGGGCAAAAAAGGAGATATTCCCCTTATTTTGGGGCAAAATTGCAGAAATTTTTTTTATTATGGGGCAAAAAAGCAGAAATTCCGTATTATGTGGCAAAAATGCAGAAATTCCCCTTATTTTGAGGTAAAAGTTGAAATTCCCCTTATTTGGAGGCAAAAAGGCAGAAATTTCCCTTATTTTGGTGCAAAATTGCAGAAATTTTACTTATTTCAGGGTAATAGGTCAGAAATTCCTATTATTTTGGGGCAAAAAAAAACAGAAATTCCCTTTGGTTTGGGGGAAAAAGACAGAAATTCCACTTATTTAGAGGCAAAAAGGCAGAAATTGCCCTTATTTTGGGGCAAAATTGCAGAAATTTCTCTTATTATGGGGAAAAGTTGCAGAAATTTCTCCTATTTTAGGGCAAAATTGCAGAAATTTCACTTATTTCAGAGGAAAAAAGCAAAATCTTTCTTATATTGGGGCAAAAAGCAGAAATTCCCATTATTTTGGGGCAAAAATTCAGAAATTCACCTTATTTTGGTGCAAAATTGCAGAAATTTCACTTATTTCAGGGTAATAAGTCAGAAATTTTTCTTATTTTGGGGCAAAAAAAGACAGAAATTGTCTTTGTTTTGGGAAAAAAATACAGAAATTCCACTTATTTAGAGGCAAATAGGCAGAAATTCCCCTTATTTTAAAGCAACAATGAAGAAATTTCCATTTTTTATGGCAAAATGTATGCATTCCACTTATTTTCGGGCAAAAAGGCTGAAGTTCCCTGTATTTTGGAGCAAATTGCAGAAATTCCTCTAATTGTGGGGCAAAAAGGCAGAAATTCCCTATATGTTGGGGCAAAAAAACAGAAATTCTCCTTATTTTGGGGTAAAACTCAGAAATTCCATTTATTTTGGGGCAAAATTCCAGAAATTTCTCTTATTTTGGGGCAAAATTGCAGAAATTTCAATTATTTCAGAGAAAAAAAGCAAAAATTTTTCTTATTTTGGGGCAAAGAGGCAGAAATTCTCTTTATTTTGGGGCAAAAATCAGAAATTCCCCTTATTTTGGGGCAAAATTGCAGAAATTTACCTTATTTTGGGGCAAAATTGCAGAAATTTCCCTTATTTGGGGCAAAATTGCAGTAATTTCACTTATTTTCACGTAAAAAGGTTGAAATTTCCTTTATTTTGCAGCAAAAAAAGAGAAATTCCCCTTATTTTGGGGCAAAATTGCAGTAATTTTCCTTATTATGGGGCAAAAAGGCAGAAATTCCGTATATTTTGTGCCAAAAATGCAGAAATTCCCCTTATCTTGAGGTAAAAAGGCTGAAATTCCCCTTATTTGGGGGCAAAAAGGCAGAAATTTCTCTTATTTTGTAGCAAAATAGCAGAAATTTCATTTATTTCAGGGTAATAAGTCAGAAATTTCCCTTATTTTGGGGAAAAATTGCAGTAATTTCACTTATTTCAGGGTAATAAGTCAGAAATTCCCCTTAGTTTGGAGCAAAAAAGTCAGAAATTCCCTTTGTTTAGGGGGAAAAAACAGAAATTTCACTTATTTAGAGGCAAAAAGGCAGAAATTCCCCTTATTTTGGAGCAAAAATGAAGAAATTTCCCTTTTTTATGGCAAAAAGTTATGCATTCCCCTTATTTTCGGGCAAAAAAGCAGAAATTCACCGTATTTTGGAGCAAAATTGCATAAATTTCCCTAATTTTGGGACAAATGCAGAAATTCCCTTTATTTTGGGGCAAAAATCAGAAATTCCTCTTATTTTGGGGCAAAATTCCAGAAATTTTCTTTATTTTGGGGCAAAATTGCAGGAATTTACCTTATTTTTGGGCAAAATGCAGAAATTTCTCTTATTTGGGGCAAAATTGCAGAAATTTCACTTATTTTCATGTAAAAAGGCTGAAATTTCCTTTATTTTGGGGCAAAAAGGGAGAAATTCCCCTTTTTTGGGTCAAAATTACAGAAATTTTCCGTATTTTGGGGCAAAAAGGCAGAAATTTTTTATATTTTGTGGCAAAAAGGCAGAAATTTCCCTTATTTTGAGGTAATAAGTTTGAAATTCCCCTTATTTTGGGGCAAAAAGGCAGAAATTCCTAATATTTTATGGCAAAAATGAAGAAATTTCCTTTATTTTGAGGTAAAAAGGCTGAAATTCCCCTTATTTGGGAACAAAAATGCAGAAATTATCCATTATTTTGGGGCAAAATTGGAGAAATTTCACTTATTTCAGGGTAATCAGTCTGAAATTCCCCTTATTTTGGGGCAAAAAAGACAAAAATTCCGTTTGTTTTGGGGGAAAAAGACAGAAATTCCACTTATTTAGAGGCAAAAAGGCAGAAATTCCCCTTATTTTGGAGCAAAAATGAAGAAATTTCCCTTATATATGGCAAAAAGGTATGCATTCCCCTTATTTTCGGGCAAAAAGGCAGAAATTCCCCGTATTTTGGAGCAAAATTGCAGAAATTCTCCTAATTGTGGGGCAAAAAGGCAGAAATTCCCTATATGTTGGGGCAAAAAGCCAGAAATTCTCCTTATTTTGGGGCAAAACTCAGAAATTCCACTTCTTTTGGGGCAAAATTGCAGAAATTTCACTTATTTCAGGGAAAAAAGGCAGAAATTTTCCTTATTTTGGGGCAAAAAGGCAGAAATTCCTAATATTTTGTGGGAATAATGCAGAAATTACTCTTATTTTGAGGTAAAAAGGCTGAAATTCCCCTTATTTGGGGGCAAAAAGGCAGAAATTTCCCTTATTTTGGGGCAAAATTTCAGAAATTTCACTTATTTCAGGGTAATAAATCAGAAATTCCCCTTATTTTGGGGCAAAAAAGTCAGAAATTCCCTTTGTTTTGGGGGAAAAAGACAGAAATTCCACTTATTTAGAAGCAAAAGGCAGAAATTCCCCTTATTTTGGAACAAAAATGAAGAAATTTCACTTTTTTTATGGCAAAAAGTTATGCATTCCTCTTATTTTCGGGCAAAAAGGCAGAAAATCCCCAATTTTGGAGCAAAATTGCAGAAATTTTTCAAATTTGGGGGCAAAAGGTAGAAATTCCCTTTATTTTGGGGCAATAATCAGAAAATCCCTTATTTTGGGGCAAAAATCAGAAAATCCCTTATTTTGGGGCAAAATTCCATAAATTTCCTTTATTTTGGGGCAAAATTGCAGAAATTTACCTTATTTTGGGGCAAAATTGCAGAAATTTCTTTATTTGGGGCAAAATTGCAGTAATTTCACTTATTTTCAGGTAAAAAGGCTGAAATTTCCTTTATTTTTGGGCAAAAAAGGAGAAATTCCCCTTATTTTGGGGCAAAATTGCAGAAATTTTCCTTATTATGGGGCAAAAAAGCAGAAATTCCGTATTATGTGGCAAAAATGCAGAAATTCCCCTTATTTTGAGGTAAAAGTTGAAATTCCCCTTATTTGGGGGCAAAAAGGCAGAAATTTCCCTTATTTTGGTGCAAAATTGTAGAAATTTTACTTATTTCAGGGTAATAGGTCAGAAATTCCTCTTATTTTGGGGCAAAAAAGACAGAAATTCCCTTTGGTTTGGGGGAAAAAGACAGAAATTCCACTTATTTAGAGGCAAAAAGGCAGAAATTGCCCTTATTTTGGGGCAAAATTGCAGAAATTTCTCTTATTATGGGGAAAAATTGCAGAAATTTCACTTATTTCAGAGAAAAAAAGCAAAAATCTTTCTTATATTGGGGCAAAAAGCAGAAATTCCCATTATTTTGGGGCAAAAATTCAGAAATTCACCTTATTTTGGTGCAAAATTGCAGAAATTTCACTTATTTCAGGGTAATAAGTCAGAAATTTTCCTTATTTTGGGGCAAAAAAGACAGAAATTTTCTTTGTTTTGGGAAAAAAATACAGAAATTCCACTTATTTAGAGGCAAATAGGCAGAAATTCCCCTTATTTTAAAGCAACAATGAAGAAATTTCCCTTTTTTATGGCAAAATGTATGCATTCCACTTATTTTCGGGCAAAAAGGCTGAAGTTCCCCGTATTTTGGAGCAAAATTGCAGAAATTCCTCTAATTGTGGGGCAAAAATGCAGATATTCCCTATATGTTGAGGCAAAAAAACAGAAATTCTCTTTATTTTGGGGTAAAACTCAGAAATTCCACTTATTTTGAGGCAAAATTCCAGAAATTTCTCTTATTTTGGGGCAAAATTGCAGAAATTTCAATTATTTCAGAGAAAAAAAGCAAAAATTTTTCTTCTTTTGGGGCAAAGAGGCAGAAATTCCCTTATTTTGGGGCAAAAATCAGAAATTCCCCTTTTTTGGGGCAAAATTGCAGAAATTTACCTTATTTTGGGGCAAAATTGCAGAAATTTCCCTTATTTGGGGCAAAATTGCAGTAATTTCACTTATTTTCAGGTAAAAAGGTTGAAATTTCCTTTATTTTGCAGCAAAAAAGAGAAATTCCCCTTATTTTGGGGCAAAATTGCAGTAATTTTCTTTATTATGGGGCAAAAAGACAGAAATTCCGTATATTTTGTGCCAAAAATGCAGAAAATCCCCTTATCTTGAAGTAAAAAGGCTGAAATTCCCCTTATTTGGGAGCAAAAAGGCAGAAATTTCTTTTATTTTGGAGCAAAATGGCAGAAATTTCATTTATTTCAGGGTAATAAGTCAGAAATTTCCCTTATTTTGGGGAAAAATTGCAGTAATTTCACTTATTTCAGGGTAATAAGTCAGAAATTTCCCTTATTTTGGAGCAAAAAAGTCAGAAATTCCCTTTGTTTTGGGGGAAAAAACAGAAATTTCACTTATTTAGAGGCAAAAAGGCAGAAATTCCCCTTATTTTGGAGCAAAAATGAAGAAATTTCCCTTTTTTATGGCAAAAAGGTATGCATTCCCCTTATTTTCGGGCAAAAAGGCAGAAATTCCCCGTATTTTGGAGCAAAATTGCATAAATTTCCCTAATTTTTGGACAAATGCAGAAATTCCCTTTATTTTGGGGCAAAAATCACAAATTCCTCTTATTTTGGGGCAAAATTCCAGAAATTTTCTTTATTTTGGGGCAAAATTGCAGGAATTTACCTTATTTTTGGGCAAAATGCAGAAATTTCTCTTATTTGGGGCAAAATTGCAGAAATTTCACTTATTTTCATGTAAAAAGGCTGAAATTTCCTTTATTTTGGGGCAAAAAGGGAGAAATTCCCCTTTTTTTGGGTCAAAATTGCAGAAATTTTCCGTATTTTGGGGCAAAAAGGCAGAAATTTTTTATATTTTGTGGCAAAAAGGCAGAAATTTTCTTTATTTTGAGGTAATAAGGTTGAAATTCCCCTTATTTTGGGGCAAAAAGGCAGAAATTCCTAATATTTTATGGCAAAAATGAAGAAATTTCCTTTATTTTGAGGTAAAAAGGCTGAAATTCCCCTTATTTGGGAACAAAAATGCAGAAATTATCCATTATTTTGGGGCAAAATTGGAGAAATTTCACTTATTTCAGGGTAATCAGTCTGAAATTCCCCTTATTTTGGGGCAAAAAAGACAAAAATTCCGTTTGTTTTGGGGGAAAAAGACAGAAATTCCACTTATTTAGAGGCAAAAAGGCAGAAATTCCCCTTATTTTGGAGCAAAAATGAAGAAATTTCCCTTATATATGGCAAAAAGGTATGCATTCCCCTTATTTTCGGGCAAAAAGGCAGAAATTCCCCGTATTTTGGAGCAAAATTGCAGAAATTCTCCTAATTGTGGGGCAAAAAGGCAGAAATTCCCTATATGTTGGGGCAAAAAGCCAGAAATTCTCCTTATTTTGGGGCAAAACTCAGAAATTCCACTTCTTTTGGGGCAAAATTGCAGAAATTTCACTTATTTCAGGGAAAAAAGGCAGAAATTTTCCTTATTTTGGGGCAAAAAGGCAGAAATTCCTAATATTTTGTGGGAATAATGCAGAAATTACTCTTATTTTGAGGTAAAAAGGCTGAAATTCCCCTTATTTGGGGGAAAAAGGCAGAAATTTCCCTTATTTTGGGGCAAAATTTCAGAAATTTCACTTATTTCAGGGTAATAAATCAGAAATTCCCCTTATTTTGGGGCAAAAAAGTCAGAAATTCCCTTTGTTTTTGGGGAAAAAGACAGAAATTCCACTTATTTAGAAGCAAAAGGCAGAAATTCCCCTTATTTTGGAACAAAAATGAAGAAATTTCACTTTTTTTATGGCAAAAAGTTATGCATTCCTCTTATTTTCGGGCAAAAAGGCAGAAAATCCCCAATTTTGGAGCAAAATTGCAGAAATTTTTCAAATTTGGGGGCAAAAGGTAGAAATTCCCTTTATTTTGGGGCAATAATCAGAAAATCCCTTATTTTGGGGCAAAAATCAGAAAATCCCTTATTTTGGGGCAAAATTCCATAAATTTCCTTTATTTTGGGGCAAAATTGCAGAAATTTACCTTATTTTGGGGCAAAATTGCAGAAATTTCTTTATTTGGGGCAAAATTGCAGTAATTTCACTTATTTTCAGGTAAAAAGGCTGAAATTTCCTTTATTTTTGGGCAAAAAAGGAGAAATTCCCCTTATTTTGGGGCAAAATTGCAGAAATTTTCCTTATTATGGGGCAAAAAAGCAGAAATTCCGTATTATGTGGCAAAAATGCAGAAATTCCCCTTATTTTGAGGTAAAAGTTGAAATTCCCCTTATTTGGGGGCAAAAAGGCAGAAATTTCCCTTATTTTGGTGCAAAATTGTAGAAATTTTACTTATTTCAGGGTAATAGGTCAGAAATTCCTCTTATTTTGGGGCAAAAAAGACAGAAATTCCCTTTGGTTTGGGGGAAAAAGACAGAAATTCCACTTATTTAGAGGCAAAAAGGCAGAAATTGCCCTTATTTTGGGGCAAAATTGCAGAAATTTCTCTTATTATGGGGAAAAATTGCAGAAATTTCACTTATTTCAGAGAAAAAAAGCAAAAATCTTTCTTATATTGGGGCAAAAAGCAGAAATTCCCATTATTTTGGGGCAAAAATTCAGAAATTCACCTTATTTTGGTGCAAAATTGCAGAAATTTCACTTATTTCAGGGTAATAAGTCAGAAATTTTCCTTATTTTGGGGCAAAAAAGACAGAAATTTTCTTTGTTTTGGGAAAAAAATACAGAAATTCCACTTATTTAGAGGCAAATAGGCAGAAATTCCCCTTATTTTAAAGCAACAATGAAGAAATTTCCCTTTTTTATGGCAAAATGTATGCATTCCACTTATTTTCGGGCAAAAAGGCTGAAGTTCCCCGTATTTTGGAGCAAAATTGCAGAAATTCCTCTAATTGTGGGGCAAAAATGCAGATATTCCCTATATGTTGAGGCAAAAAAACAGAAATTCTCTTTATTTTGGGGTAAAACTCAGAAATTCCACTTATTTTGAGGCAAAATTCCAGAAATTTCTCTTATTTTGGGGCAAAATTGCAGAAATTTCAATTATTTCAGAGAAAAAAAGCAAAAATTTTTCTTCTTTTGGGGCAAAGAGGCAGAAATTCCCTTATTTTGGGGCAAAAATCAGAAATTCCCCTTTTTTGGGGCAAAATTGCAGAAATTTACCTTATTTTGGGGCAAAATTGCAGAAATTTCCCTTATTTGGGGCAAAATTGCAGTAATTTCACTTATTTTCAGGTAAAAAGGTTGAAATTTCCTTTATTTTGCAGCAAAAAAGAGAAATTCCCCTTATTTTGGGGCAAAATTGCAGTAATTTTCTTTATTATGGGGCAAAAAGACAGAAATTCCGTATATTTTGTGCCAAAAATGCAGAAAATCCCCTTATCTTGAAGTAAAAAGGCTGAAATTCCCCTTATTTGGGAGCAAAAAGGCAGAAATTTCTTTTATTTTGGAGCAAAATGGCAGAAATTTCATTTATTTCAGGGTAATAAGTCAGAAATTTCCCTTATTTTGGGGAAAATTGCAGTAATTTCACTTATTTCAGGGTAATAAGTCAGAAATTTCCCTTATTTTGGAGCAAAAAAGTCAGAAATTCCCTTTGTTTTGGGGGAAAAAACAGAAATTTCACTTATTTAGAGGCAAAAAGGCAGAAATTCCCCTTATTTTGGAGCAAAAATGAAGAAATTTCCCTTTTTTATGGCAAAAAGGTATGCATTCCCCTTATTTTCGGGCAAAAAGGCAGAAATTCCCCGTATTTTGGAGCAAAATTGCATAAATTTCCCTAATTTTTGGACAAATGCAGAAATTCCCTTTATTTTGGGGCAAAAATCACAAATTCCTCTTATTTTGGGGCAAAATTCCAGAAATTTTCTTTATTTTGGGGCAAAATTGCAGGAATTTACCTTATTTTTGGGCAAAATGCAGAAATTTCTCTTATTTGGGGCAAAATTGCAGAAATTTCACTTATTTTCATGTAAAAAGGCTGAAATTTCCTTTATTTTGGGGCAAAAAGGGAGAAATTCCCCTTTTTTTGGGTCAAAATTGCAGAAATTTTCCGTATTTTGGGGCAAAAAGGCAGAAATTTTTTATATTTTGTGGCAAAAAGGCAGAAATTTTCTTTATTTTGAGGTAATAAGGTTGAAATTCCCCTTATTTTGGGACAAAAAGGCAGAAATTCCTAATATTTTATGGCAAAAATGAAGAAATTTCCCTTATTTTGAGGTAAAAAGGCTGAAATTCCCCTTATTTGGGAACAAAAATGCAGAAATTATCCATTATTTTGGGGCAAAATTGGAGAAATTTCACTTATTTCAGGGTAATCAGTCTGAAATTCCCCTTATTTTGGGGCAAAAAAGACAAAAATTCCGTTTGTTTTGGGGGAAAAAGACAGAAATTCCACTTATTTAGAGGCAAAAAGGCAGAAATTCCCCTTATTTTGGAGCAAAAATGAAGAAATTTCCCTTATATATGGCAAAAAGGTATGCATTCCCCTTATTTTCGGGCAAAAAGGCAGAAATTCCCCGTATTTTGGAGCAAAATTGCATAAATTCCCCTAATTGTGGGGCAAAAAGTCAGAAATTCCCTATATGTTGGGGCAAAAAGCCAGAAATTCTCCTTATTTTGGGGCAAAACTCAGAAATTCCACTTCTTTTGGGGCAAAATTGCAGAAATTTCAATTATTTCGGGGAAAAAAGGCAGAAATTTTCCTTATTTTGGGGCAAAAAGGCAGAAATTCCTAATATTTTGTGGGAAAAATGCAGAAATTCCCCTTATTTTGAGGTAAAAAGGCTGAAATTCCCCTTATTTGGGGGCAAAAAGGCAGAAATTTCCCTTATTTTGGGGCAAAATTGCAGAAATTTCACTTATTTCAGGGTAATAAATCAGAAATTCCCCTTATTTTGGGGCAAAAAAGTCAGAAATTCTCTTTGTTTTGGGGGAAAAAGACAGAAATTCCACTTATTTAGAGGCAAAAGGCAGAAATTCCCCTCATTTTGGAGCAAAAATGAAGAAATTTCACTTTTTTATGGCAAAAAGTTATGCATTCCGCTTATTTTCGTGCAAAAAGGCAGAAATTCCCTGTATTTTGGAGCAAAATTGCAGAAATTCCCCAAATTTTGGGGCAAAAGGTAGAAATTCCCTTTATTTTGGGGCAATAATCAGAAAATCCCTTATTTTGGGGCAAAAATCAGAAAATCCCTTATTTTGGGGCAAAATTCCATAAATTTCCTTTATTTTGGGGCAAAATTGCAGAAATTTACCTTATTTTGGGGCAAAATTGCAGAAATTTCTTTATTTGGGGCAAAATTGCAGTAATTTCACTTATTTTCAGGTAAAAAGGCTGAAATTTCCTTTATTTTTTGGGCAAAAAAGGAGAAATTCCCCTTATTTTGGGGCAAAATTGCAGAAATTTTCCTTATTATGGGGCAAAAAAGCAGAAATTCCGTATTATGTGGCAAAAATGCAGAAATTCCCCTTATTTTGAGGTAAAAGTTGAAATTCCCCTTATTTGGGGGCAAAAAGGCAGAAATTTCCCTTATTTTGGTGCAAAATTGTAGAAATTTTACTTATTTCAGGGTAATAGGTCAGAAATTCCTCTTATTTTGGGGCAAAAAAGACAGAAATTCCCTTTGGTTTGGGGGAAAAAGACAGAAATTCCACTTATTTAGAGGCAAAAAGGCAGAAATTGCCCTTATTTTGGGGCAAAATTGCAGAAATTTCTCTTATTATGGGGAAAAATTGCAGAAATTTCACTTATTTCAGAGAAAAAAAGCAAAAATCTTTCTTATATTGGGGCAAAAAGCAGAAATTCCCATTATTTTGGGGCAAAAATTCAGAAATTCACCTTATTTTGGTGCAAAATTGCAGAAATTTCACTTATTTCAGGGTAATAAGTCAGAAATTTTCCTTATTTTGGGGCAAAAAAGACAGAAATTTTCTTTGTTTTGGGAAAAAAATACAGAAATTCCACTTATTTAGAGGCAAAAAGGCAGAAATTCCCCTTATTTTAAAGCAACAATGAAGAAATTTCCCTTTTTTATGGCAAAATGTATGCATTCCACTTATTTTCGGGCAAAAAGGCTGAAGTTCCCCGTATTTTGGAGCAAAATTGCAGAAATTCCTCTAATTGTGGGGCAAAAAGGCAGATATTCCCTATATGTTGAGGCAAAAAAACAGAAATTCTCTTTATTTTGGGGTAAAACTCAGAAATTCCACTTATTTCGAGGCAAAATTCCAGAAATTTCTCTTATTTTGGGGCAAAATTGCAGAAATTTCAATTATTTCAGAGAAAAAAAGCAAAAATTTTTCTTCTTTTGGGGCAAAGAGGCAGAAATTCCCTTTATTTTGGGGCAAAAATCAGAAATTCCCCTTATTTTGGGGCAAAATTGCAGAAATTTACCTTATTTTGGGGCAAAATTGCAGAAATTTCCCTTATTTGGGGCAAAATTGCAGTAATTTCACTTATTTTCAGGTAAAAAGGTTGAAATTTCCTTTATTTTGCAGCAAAAAAAGAGAAATTCCCCTTATTTTGGGGCAAAATTGCAGTAATTTTCTTTATTATGGTGCAAAAAGACAGAAATTCCGTATATTTTGTGCCAAAAATGCAGAAAATCCCCTTATCTTGAAGTAAAAAGGCTGAAATTCCCCTTATTTGGGGGCAAAAAGGCAGAAATTTCTTTTATTTTGGAGCAAAATGGCAGAAATTTCATTTATTTCAGGGTAATAAGTCAGAAATTTCCCTTATTTTGGGGAAAAATTGCAGTAATTTCACTTATTTCAGGGTAATAAGTCAGAAATTTCCCTTATTTTGGAGCAAAAAAGTCAGAAATTCCCTTTGTTTTGGGGGAAAAAACAGAAATTTCACTTATTTAGAGGCAAAAAGGCAGAAATTCCCCTTATTTTGGAGCAAAAATGAAGAAATTTCCCTTTTTTATGGCAAAAAGGTATGCATTCCCCTTATTTTCGGGCAAAAAGGCAGAAATTCCCCGTATTTTGGAGCAAAATTGCATAAATTTCCCTAATTTTTGGACAAATGCAGAAATTCCCTTTATTTTGGGGCAAAAATCAGAAATTCCTCTTATTTTGGGGCAAAATTCCAGAAATTTTCTTTATTTTGGGGCAAAATTGCAGGAATTTACCTTATTTTTGGGCAAAATGCAGAAATTTCTCTTATTTGGGGCAAAATTGCAGAAATTTCACTTATTTTCATGTAAAAAGGCTGAAATTTCCTTTATTTTGGGGCAAAAAGGGAGAAATTCCCCTTTTTTTGGGTCAAAATTGCAGAAATTTTCCGTATTTTGGGGCAAAAAGGCAGAAATTTTTTATATTTTGTGGCAAAAAGGCAGAAATTTTCTTTATTTTGAGGTAATAAGGTTGAAATTCCCCTTATTTTGGGGCAAAAAGGCAGAAATTCCTAATATTTTATGGCAAAAATGAAGAAATTTCCCTTATTTTGAGGTAAAAAGGCTGAAATTCCCCTTATTTGGGAACAAAAATGCAGAAATTATCCATTATTTTGGGGCAAAATTGGAGAAATTTCACTTATTTCAGGGTAATCAGTCTGAAATTCCCCTTATTTTGGGGCAAAAAAGACAAAAATTCCGTTTGTTTTGGGGGAAAAAGACAGAAATTCCACTTATTTAGAGGCAAAAAGGCAGAAATTCCCCTTATTTTGGAGCAAAAATGAAGAAATTTCCCTTATATATGGCAAAAAGGTATGCATTCCCCTTATTTTCGGGCAAAAAGGCAGAAATTCCCCGTATTTTGGAGCAAAATTGCATAAATTCCCCTAATTGTGGGGCAAAAAGTCAGAAATTCCCTATATGTTGGGGCAAAAAGCCAGAAATTCTCCTTATTTTGGGGCAAAACTCAGAAATTCCACTTCTTTTGGGGCAAAATTGCAGAAATTTCAATTATTTCGGGGAAAAAAGGCAGAAATTTTCCTTATTTTGGGGCAAAAAGGCAGAAATTCCTAATATTTTGTGGGAAAAATGCAGAAATTCCCCTTATTTTGAGGTAAAAAGGCTGAAATTCCCCTTATTTGGGGGCAAAAAGGCAGAAATTTCCCTTATTTTGGGGCAAAATTGCAGAAATTTCACTTATTTCAGGGTAATAAATCAGAAATTCCCCTTATTTTGGGGCAAAAAAGTCAGAAATTCTCTTTGTTTTGGGGGAAAAAGACAGAAATTCCACTTATTTAGAGGCAAAAGGCAGAAATTCCCCTCATTTTGGAGCAAAAATGAAGAAATTTCACTTTTTTATGGCAAAAAGTTATGCATTCCGCTTATTTTCGTGCAAAAAGGCAGAAATTCCCCGTATTTTGGAGCAAAATTGCAGAAATTCCCCAAATTTTGGGGCAAAAGGTAGAAATTCCCTTTATTTTGGGGCAATAATCAGAAAATCCCTTATTTTGGGGCAAAAATCAGAAAATCCCTTATTTTGGGGCAAAATTCCATAAATTTCCTTTATTTTGGGGCAAAATTGCAGAAATTTACCTTATTTTGGGGCAAAATTGCAGAAATTTCTTTATTTGGGGCAAAATTGCAGTAATTTCACTTATTTTCAGGTAAAAAGGCTGAAATTTCCTTTATTTTTGGGCAAAAAAGGAGAAATTCCCCTTATTTTGGGGCAAAATTGCAGAAATTTTTTTTATTATGGGGCAAAAAAGCAGAAATTCCGTATTATGTGGCAAAAATGCAGAAATTCCCCTTATTTTGAGGTAAAAGTTGAAATTCCCCTTATTTGGAGGCAAAAAGGCAGAAATTTCCCTTATTTTGGTGCAAAATTGCAGAAATTTCACTTATTTCAGGGTAATAGGTCAGAAATTCCTCTTATTTTGGGGCAAAAAAAGACAGAAATTCCCTTTGGTTTGGGGGAAAAAGACAGAAATTCCACTTATTTAGAGGCAAAAAGGCAGAAATTGCCCTTATTTTGGGGCAAAATTGCAGAAATTTCTCTTATTATGGGGAAAAATTGCAGAAATTTCTCCTATTTTAGGGCAAAATTGCAGAAATTTCACTTATTTCAGAGAAAAAGAGCAAAAATCTTTCTTATATTGGGGCAAAAAGCAGAAATTCCCATTATTTTGGGGCAAAAATTCAGAAATTCACCTTATTTTGGTGCAAAATTGCAGAAATTTCACTTATTTCAGGGTAATAAGTCAGAAATTTTTCTTATTTTGGGGCAAAAAAGACAGAAATTGTCTTTGTTTTGGGAAAAAAATACAGAAATTCCACTTATTTAGAGGCAAAAAGGCAGAAATTCCCCTTATTTTAAAGCAACAATGAAGAAATTTCCCTTTTTTATGGCAAAATGTATGCATTCCACTTATTTTCGGGCAAAAAGGCTGAAGTTCCCCGTATTTTGGAGCAAAATTGCAGAAATTCCTCTAATTGTGGGGCAAAAAGGCAGAAATTCCCTATATGTTGGGGCAAAAAAACAGAAATTCTCCTTATTTTGGGGTAAAACTCAGAAATTCCACTTATTTTGGGGCAAAATTCCAGAAATTTCTCTTATTTTGGGGCAAAATTGCAGAAATTTCAATTATTTCAGAGAAAAAAAGCAAAAATTTTTCTTATTTTGGGGCAAAGAGGCAGAAATTCTCTTTATTTTGGGGCAAAAATCAGAAATTCCCCTTATTTTGGGGCAAAATTGCAGAAATTTACCTTATTTTGGGGCAAAATTGCAGAAATTTCCCTTATTTGGGGCAAAATTGCAGTAATTTCACTTATTTTCAGGTAAAAAGGTTGAAATTTCCTTTATTTTGCAGCAAAAAATAGAAATTCCCCTTATTTTGGGGCAAAATTGCAGTAATTTAATTTATTATGGCGCAAAGAGGCAGAAATTCCG
The DNA here is from genome assembly GCF_963924665.1 of Micromys minutus. Taxonomy (NCBI): domain Eukaryota; kingdom Metazoa; phylum Chordata; class Mammalia; order Rodentia; family Muridae; genus Micromys; species Micromys minutus. Next base: position 608,975 of record NW_027667330.1, read on the forward strand.
TATATTTTGTGCCAAAAATGCAGAAATTCCCCTTATCTTGAAGTAAAAAGGCTGAAATTCCCCTTATTTGGGGGCAAAAAGGCAGAAATTTCCCTTATTTTGGGGCAAAATTGCAGAAATTTCACTTATTTCAGGGTAATAAATCAGAAATTCCCCTTATTTTGGGGCAAAAAAGTCAGAAATTCTCTTTGTTTTGGGGGGAAAAGACAGAAATTCCACTTATTTAGAGGCAAAAGGCAGAAATTCCCCTCATTTTGGAGCAAAAATGAAGAAATTTCACTTTTTTATGGCAAAAAGTTATGCATTCCTCTTATTTTCGGGCAAAAAGGCAGAAATTCCCCGTATTTTGGAGCAAAATTGCAGAAATTCCCCAAATTTTGGGGCAAAAGGTAGAAATTCTGTTTATTTTGGGGCAATAATCAGAAAATCCCTTATTTTGGGGCAAGAATCAGAAAATCCCTTATTTTGGGGCAAAATTCCATAAATTTCCTTTATTTTGGGGCAAAATTGCAGAAATTTACCTTATTTTGGGGCAAAATTGCAGAAATTTCTTTATTTGGGGCAAAATTGCAGTAATTTCACTTATTTTCAGGTAAAAAGGCTGAAATTTCCTTTATTTTTGGGCAAAAAAGGAGAAATTCCCCTTATTTTGGGGCAAAATTGCAGAAATTTTTTTTATTATGGGGCAAAAAAGCAGAAATTCCGTATTATGTGGCAAAAATGCAGAAATTCCCCTTATTTTGAGGTAAAAGTTGAAATTCCCCTTATTTGGAGGCAAAAAGGCAGAAATTTCCCTTATTTTGGTGCAAAATTGCAGAAATTTTACTTATTTCAGGGTAATAGGTCAGAAATTCCTCTTATTTTGGGGCAAAAAAGACAGAAATTCCCTTTGGTTTGGGGGAAAAAGACAGAAATTCCACTTATTTAGAGGCAAAAAGGCAGAAATTGCCCTTATTTTGGGGCAAAATTGCAGAAATTTCTCTTATTATGGGGAAAAATTGCAGAAATTTCTCCTATTTTAGGGCAAAATTGCAGAAATTTCACTTATTTCAGAGAAAAAAAGCAAAAATCTTTCTTATATTGGGGCAAAAAGCAGAAATTCCCATTATTTTGGGGCAAAAATTCAGAAATTCACCTTATTTTGGTGCAAAATTGCAGAAATTTCACTTATTTCAGGGTAATAAGTCAGAAATTTTCCTTATTTTGGGGCAAAAAAGACAGAAATTTTCTTTGTTTTGGGAAAAAAATACAGAAATTCCACTTATTTAGAGGCAAAAAGGCAGAAATTCCCCTTATTTTAAAGCAACAATGAAGAAATTTCCCTTTTTTATGGCAAAATGTATGCATTCCACTTATTTTCGGGCAAAAAGGCTGAAGTTCCCCGTATTTTGGAGCAAAATTGCAGAAATTCCTCTAATTGTGGGGCAAAAAGGCAGATATTCCCTATATGTTGGGGCAAAAAAACAGAAATTCTCTTTATTTTGGGGTAAAACTCAGAAATTCCACTTATTTTGAGGCAAAATTCCAGAAATTTCTCTTATTTTGGGGCAAAATTGCAGAAATTTCAATTATTTCAGAGAAAAAAAGCAAAAATTTTTCTTATTTTGGGGCAAAGAGGCAGAAATTCCCTTTATTTTGGGGCAAAAATCAGAAATTCCCCTTATTTTGGGGCAAAATTGCAGAAATTTACCTTATTTTGGGGCAAAATTGCAGAAATTTCCCTTATTTGGGGCAAAATATCAGTAATTTCACTTATTTTCAGGTAAAAAGGTTGAAATTTCCTTTATTTTGCAGCAAAAAAAGAGAAATTCCCCTTATTTTGGGGCAAAATTGCAGTAATTTTCTTTATTATGGGGCAAAGAGGCAGAAATTCCGTATATTTTGTGCCAAAAATGCAGAAAATCCCCTTATCTTGAAGTAAAAAGGCTGAAATTCCCCTTATTTGGGGGCAAAAAGGCAGAAATTTCTTTTATTTTGGTGCAAAATGGCAGAAATTTCATTTATTTCAGGGTAATAAGTCAGAAATTTCCCTTATTTTGGGGAAAAATTGCAGAAATTTCACTTATTTCATGGTAATAAGTCAGAAATTTCCCTTATTTTGGAGCAAAAAAGTCAGAAATTCCCTTTGTTTTGGGGGAAAAAACAGAAATTTCACTTATTTAGAGGCAAAAAGGCAGAAATTCCCCTTATTTTGGAGCAAAAATGAAGTAATTTCCCTTTTTTATGGCAAAAAGGTATGCATTCCCCTTATTTTCGGGCAAAAAGGCAGAAATTCCCCGTATTTTGGAGCAAAATTGCAGAAATTCCCCTAATTTTGGGACAAATGCAGAAATTCCCTTTATTTTGGGGCAATAATCAGAAAATCCCTTATTTTGGGGCAAAAATCAGAAAATCCCTTATTTTGGGGCAAAATTCCATAAATTTCCTTTATTTTGGGGCAAAATTGCAGAAATTTACCTTATTTTGGGGCAAAATTGCAGAAATTTCTTTATTTGGGGCAAAATTGCAGTAATTTCACTTATTTTCAGGTAAAAGGGCTGAAATTTCCTTTATTTTTGGGCAAAAAAGGAGAAATTCCCCTTATTTTGGGGCAAAATTGCAGAAATTTTTTTTATTATGGGGCAAAAAAGCAGAAATTCCGTATTATGTGGCAAAAATGCAGAAATTCCCCTTATTTTGAGGTAAAAGTTGAAATTCCCCTTATTTGGAGGCAAAAAGGCAGAAATTTCCCTTATTTTGGTGCAAAATTGCAGAAATTTTACTTATTTCAGGGTAATAGGTCAGAAATTCCTCTTATTTTGGGGCAAAAAAGACAGAAATTCCCTTTGGTTTGGGGGAAAAAGACAGAAATTCCACTTATTTAGAGGCAAAAAGGCAGAAATTGCCCTTATTTTGGGGCAAAATTGCAGAAATTTCTCTTATTATGGGGAAAAATTGCAGAAATTTCTCCTATTTTAGGGCAAAATTGCAGAAATTTCACTTATTTCAGAGAAAAAAAGCAAAAATCTTTCTTATATTGGGGCAAAAAGCAGAAATTCCCATTATTTTGGGGCAAAAATTCAGAAATTCACCTTATTTTGGTGCAAAATTGCAGAAATTTCACTTATTTCAGGGTAATAAGTCAGAAATTTTTTTTTTTTTGGGGCAAAAAAAGACAGAAATTGTCTTTGTTTTGGGAAAAAATACAGAAATTCCACTTATTTAGAGGCAAAAAGGCAGAATTCCCCTTATTTTAAAGCAACAATGAAGAAATTTCCCTTTTTTATGGCAAAATGTATGCATTCCACTTATTTTCGGGCAAAAAGGCTGAAGTTCCCCGTATTTTGGAGCAAAATTGCAGAAATTCCTCTAATTGTGGGGCAAAAAGGCAGAAATTCCCTATATGTTGGGGCAAAAAAACAGAAATTCTCCTTATTTTGGGGTAAAACTCAGAAATTCCACTTATTTTGGGGCAAAATTCCAGAAATTTCTCTTATTTTGGGGCAAAATTGCAGAAATTTCAATTATTTCAGAGAAAAAAAGCAAAAATTTTTCTTATTTTGGGGCAAAGAGGCAGAAATTCTCTTTATTTTGGGGCAAAAATCATAAATTCCCCTTATTTTGGGGCAAAATTGCAGAAATTTACCTTATTTTGGTGCAAAATTGCAGAAATTTCCCTTATTTGGGGCAAAATTGCAGTAATTTCACTTATTTTCAGGTAAAAAGGTTGAAATTTCCTTTATTTTGCAGCAAAAAATAGAAATTCCCCTTATTTTGGGGCAAAATTGCAGTAATTTAATTTATTATGGGGCAAAGAGGCAGAAATTCCGTATATTTTGTGCCAAAAATGCAGAAATTCCCCTTATCTTGAAGTAAAAAGGCTGAAATTCCCCTTATTTGGGGGCAAAAAGGCAGAAATTTCCCTTATTTTGGGGCAAAATTGCAGAAATTTCACTTATTTCAGGGTAATAAATCAGAAATTCCCCTTATTTTGGGGCAAAAAAGTCAGAAATTCTCTTTGTTTTGGGGGAAAAAGACAGAAATTCCACTTATTTAGAGGCAAAAGGCAGAAATTCCCCTCATTTTGGAGCAAAAATGAAGAAATTTCACTTTTTTATGGCAAAAAGTTATGCATTCCTCTTATTTTCGGGCAAAAAAGCAGAAATTCCCCGTATTTTGGAGCAAAATTGCAGAAATTCCCCAAATTTTGGGGCAAAAGGTAGAAATTCTCTTTATTTTGGGGCAATAATCAGAAAATCCCTTATTTTGGGGCAAAAATCAGAAAATCCCTTATTTTGGGGCAAAATTCCATAAATTTCCTTTATTTTGGGGCAAAATTGCAGAAATTTACCTTATTTTGGGGCAAAATTGCAGAAATTTCTTTATTTGGGGCAAAATTGCAGTAATTTCACTTATTTTCAGGAAAAAAGGCTGAAATTTCCTTTATTTTTGGGCAAAAAAGGAGAAATTCCCCTTATTTTGGGGCAAAATTGCAGAAATTTTTTTTATTATGGGGCAAAAAAGCAGAAATTCCCCTTATTTTGAGGTAAAAGTTGAAATTCCCCTTATTTGGAGGCAAAAAGGCAGAAATTTCCCTTATTTTGGTGCAAAATTGCAGAAATTTTACTTATTTCAGGGTAATAGGTCAGAAATTCCTCTTATTTTGGGGCAAAAAAGACAGAAATTCCCTTTGGTTTGGGGGAAAAAGACAGAAATTCCACTTATTTAGAGGCAAAAAGGCAGAAATTGCCCTTATTTTGGGGCAAAATTGCAGAAATTTCTCTTATTATGGGGAAAAATTGCAGAAATTTCTCCTATTTTAGGGCAAAATTGCAATAATTTCACTTATTTCAGAGAAAAAAAGCAAAAATCTTTCTTATATTGGGGCAAAAAGCAGAAATTCCCATTATTTTGGGGCAAAAATTCAGAAATTCACCTTATTTTGGTGCAAAATTGCAGAAATTTCACTTATTTCAGGGTAATAAGTCAGAAATTTTTCTTATTTTGGGGCAAAAAAAGTCAGAAATTGTCTTTGTTTTGGGAAAAAAATACAGAAATTCCACTTATTTAGAGGCAAAAAGGCAGAAATTCCCCTTATTTTAAAGCAACAATGAAGAAATTTCCCTTTTTTATGGCAAAATGTATGCATTCCACTTATTTTCGGGCAAAAAGGCTGAAGTTCCCCGTATTTTGGAGCAAAATTGCAGAAATTCCTCTAATTGTGGGGCAAAAAGGCAGAAATTCCCTATATGTTGGGGCAAAAAAACAGAAATTCTTCTTATTTTGGGGTAAAACTCAGAAATTCCACTTATTTTGGGGCAAAATTCCAGAAATTTCTCTTATTTTGGGGCAAAATTGCAGAAATTTCAATTATTTCAGAGAAAAAAAGCAAAAATTTTTCTTATTTTGGGGCAAAGAGGCAGAAATTCTCTTTATTTTGGGGCAAAAATCAGAAATTCCCCTTATTTTGGGGCAAAATTGCAGAAATTTACCTTATTTTGGTGCAAAATTGGAGAAATTTACCTTATTTGGGGGCAAAATTCCAGAAATTTCTCTTATTTTGGGGCAAAATTGCAGAAATTTCAATTATTTCAGAGAAAAAAAGCAAAAAGTTTTCTTATTTTGGGGCAAAGAGGCAGAAATTCTCTTTATTTTGGGGCAAAAATCAGAAATTCCCCTTATTTTGGGGCAAAATTGAAGAAATTTACCTTATTTTGGTGCAAAATTGGAGAAATTTACCTTATTTGGGGGCAAAATTGCAGAAATTTCCCTTATTTGGGGCAAAATTGCAGTAATTTCACTTATTTTCAGGTAAAAAGGTTGAAATTTCCTTTATTTTGCAACAAAAAAAGAGAAATTCCCCTTATTTTGGGGCAAAATTGCAGAAATTTTCTTTATTATGGGGCAAAAAAGCAGAAATTCCGTAAATTATGTGGCAAAAATGCAGAAATTCCTCTTATTTTGAAGTAAAAGTTGAAATTCCCCTTATTTGGGGGCAAAAAGGCAGAAATATTTCTTATTTAGGTGCAAAATTGCAGAAATTTTACTTATTTCAGGGTAATAGGTCAGAAATTCCTCTTATTTTGGGGCAAAAAAGACAGAAATTCCCTTTGTTTTGGGGGAAAAAGACAGAAATTCCACTTATTTAGAGCAAAAAGGCAGAAATTCCCTTTATTTTGGGGCAAAATTGCAGAAATTTCTCTTATTATGGGGAAAAATTGCAGAAATTTCTCCTATTTTAGTGCAAAATTGCAGAAATTTCACTTATTTCAGAGAAAAAAAGCAAAAATCTTTCTTATTTTGGGGCAAAAAGCAGAAATTCCCATTATTTTGGGGCAAAAATTCAGAAATTCACCTTATTTTGGGGCAAAATTGCAGAAATTACACTTATTTCAGGGTAATAAGTCAGAAATTTTCCTTATTTTGGGGCAAAAAAGACAGAAATTCTTTTTGTTTTCGAAAAAAATACAGAAATTCCACTTATTTAGAGGCAAAAAGGCAGAAATTCCCCTTATTTTAAAGCAACAATGAAGAAATTTCCCTTTTTTATGGCAAAAAAGTATGCATTCCACTTATTTTCGGCCAAAAAGGCTGAAGTTCCCCGTATTTTGGAGCAAAATTGCAGAAATTTTTCTAATTGTGGGGCAAAAAGGCAGAAATTCCCTATATTTTGGGGCAAAAAAACAGAAATTCTCCTTATTTTGGGGTAAAACTCAGAAATTCCACTTATTTTGGGGCAAAATTCCAGAAATTTCTCTTATTTTGGGGCAAAATTGCAGAAATTTCAATTATTTCAGAGAAAAAAAGCAAAAATTTTTCTTATTTTGGGGCAAAAAGTCAGAAATTCCTTTTATTTTGGGGCAAAAATCAGAAATTCCCCTTATTTTGGGGCAAAATTGCAGAAATTTACCTTATTATGGGGCAAAATTGCAGAAATTTCCCTTATTTAGGGCAAAATTGCAGTAATATCACTTATTTTCAGGTAAAAAGGTTGAAATTTCCTTTATTTTGCAGCAAAAAAAAAAAGAAATTCCCCTTATTTTGGGGCAAAATTGCAGTAACTTTTCTTATTATGGGGCAAAAGGCAGAAATTCCCCTTATTTTGAGGTTAAAAGGCTGAAATTCCCCTTATTTGGGAGAAAAAGGCAGAAATTTCCCTTATTTGGGGGTAAAAGACAGAAATTCCCCTTATTTTGGGGCAAAATTGCAGAAATTTCTCTTATTATGGGGCAAAATTGCAGAAATTTCACTTATTTCAGAGAATAAAGCAAAAATTTTTCTTATGTTGGAGCAAAAAAGCAGAAATTCCCATTATTTTGGGGCAAAAATTCAGAAATTCACCTTATTTTGGGGTAAAATTGCAGAAATTTCACATATTTCAGGGCAGAAAGGCAGAAATTTTCCTTATTTTGGGGCAAAATAGCAGAAATTTCACTTATTTCAGGGTAATAAGTCAGAAATTTTCCTAATTTCGGTGCAAAAAAGACAGAAATTCTCTTTGTTTTGGAAAAAAATACAGAAATTCCACTTATTAAGAGGCAAAAAGGCAGCAATTCCCCTTATTTTGGAGCAACAATGAAGAAATTCCCCTTTTTTATGGCAAAAAACTATGCATTTCACTTATTTTCGGGCAAAAAGGCTGAAGTTCCCTTTATTTTAGAGCAAAATTGCAGAAATTCCCCTAATTGTGAGGCAAAAAGGCAGAAATTCCCTATATGTTGGGGCAAAAAAACAGAAATTCTCCTTATTTTGGGGTAAAACTCAGAAATTCCAATTATTTTGGGGCAAAATTCCAGAAATTTCCTCTATTTTGGGGCAAAATTGCAGAAATTTCAATTATTTCAGAGAAAAAAAGCAAAAATTTTTCTTATTTTGGGGCAAAAAGTCAGAAATTCATTTTATTTTGGGGCAAAAATCAGAAATTCCCTTTATTTGGGGGCAGAATTGCAGAAGTTTACCTTATTTTGGGGCAAAATTGCAGAAATTTCCCTTATTTGGGGCAAAATTGAAGTAATTTCACTTATTTTCACGTAAAAAGGCTGAAATTTCCTTTATTATGCGGCAAAAAAGGAGAAATTCCTTTTATTTTGGGGCAAAATTGCAGTAATTTTTCTTCATATGGGGCAAAAAGACAGAAATTCCTAATATTTTGTGGCAAAAATGCAGAAATTCCCCTTTTTTGATGTAAAAAGCCTGAAATTCCCCTTATTTGGGGGCAAAAATGCAGAAATTTTCCTTATTTTGGGGCAAAAAAGACAGAAATTCCCTTTATTTTGCGGGAAAAAGACAGAAATTCCACTTATTTAGAGGCAAAAAGGCAAAAATTCCACTTATTTTAGAGCAGAAATGAAGAAATTTCCCTTTTATATGGCAAAAATGTATGAATTCCCCCTTTTTTTGGCAAATAGGCAAAAATTCCCTGTATTTTGGAGCAAAATTGCAGAAATCCCCCTAATTGTGGGCCAAAAAGCCAGAAATTCCCTATATTTTGGGGTAAAAAGACAGAAATTCTTATTAATTTGGGGCAAAACTCAGAAATTCCACTTATTTTGGGGCAAAATTGCAGAAATTTCACTTATTTCAGGGAAAAAGGCAGAAATTTTCCTTATTTTGGGGCAAAAAGGCAGAAATTCCTAATATATTGTGGCAAAAATGCAGAAATTCCCCTTATTTTGAGGTATAAAGGCTGAAATTCCCCTTATTTGGGGGCAAAAAGGGAGAAATTTCCCTTATTTTGGGGAAAAATTGCAGAAATTTCACTTATTTCAGGGTAATAAATCAGAAATTCCTCTTATTTTGGGGCAAAAAAGTCAGAAATTCCATTTGTTTTGGGGGAAAAAGACAGAAATTCCACTTATTTAGAGGCAAAAGGCAGAAATTCCCCTTATTTTGGAGCAAAAATGAAGAAATTTCACTTTTTTTATGGCAAAAAGTTATGCATTCCTCTTAATTTAAGGCAAAAAGGCAGAAATTCCCCGTATTTTGGAGCAAAATTGCAGAAATTCTCCAAATTTTGAAGAAAAAGGCAGAAATTCCCTTTATTTTGGGGCAAAAATCAGAAATCCCCCTTATTTTGGGGCAAAATTCCATAAATTTCCTTTATTTTGGGGCAAAATTGAAGAAATTTACCTTATTTTGGGGCAAAATTCCAGAAATTTCTTTATTTGGGGCAAAATTGCAGTAATTTCACTTATTTTCAGGTAAAAAGGCTGAAATTTCCTTTATTTTGGGACAAAAATGAGAAATTCCCCTTATTTTGGGGAAAAATTGCAGAAATTTTCCTTATTATGGGGCCAAAAAGCAGAAATTCCGTAAATTATGTGGCAAAAATGCAGAAATTCCCCTTATTTTGAGGAAAAAGTTGAAATTCCCCTTATTTGGGGGCAAAAAGGCAGAAATTTCCCTTATGTTGGTGCAAAATTACAGAAATTTTACTTTTTTCAGGGTAATAGGTCAGAAATTCCTTTTATTTTGGGGCAAAAAAGACAGAAATTCCCTTTATTTTGGGGGAAAAAGACAGAAATTCCACTTATTTAGAGGCAAAAAGGCAGAAATTCCCCTTATTTTAGAGCAAAAATGAAGGAATTTCCCTTTTATATGGCAAAAAGGTATGAATTCCCCTTATTTTTGGGAAAATAGGCAAATATTCCCCGTATTTTAGAGCAAAATTGCAGAAATCCCCCTAATTGTGGGCCAAAAAGCCAGAAATTCCCTATGTTTTGGGGTAAAAAGACAGAAATTCTTCTTATTTTGGGGCAAAACTCAGAAATTCCACATATTTTGGGGCAAAATTGCAGAAATTTCAGTTATTTCAGGGAAAAAAGCTGAAATTTTCCTTATTTTGGGGCAAAAAGGCAGAAATTCCTAATATTTTATGGCAAAAATGAAGAAATTTCCCTTATTTTGAGGTAAAAAGGCTGAAATTCCCCATATTTGGGAACAAAAATGCAGAAATTATCCATTATTTTGGGGCAAAATTGGAGAAATTTCACTTATTTCAGGGTAATCAGTCTGAAATTCCCCTTATTTTGGGGCAAAAAAGACAAAAATTCCGTTTATTTTGGGGGAAAAAGACAGAAATTCCAATTATTTAGAGGCAAAAAGGCAGAAATTCCCCTTATTTTGGAGCAAAAATGAAGAAATTTCCCTTATATATGGCAAAAAGGTATGCATTCCCCTTATTTTCGGGCAAAAAGGCATAAATTCCCCGTATTTTGGAGCAAAATTGCAGAAATTCCCCTAATTGTGGGGCAAAAAGGCAGAAATTCCATATATGTTGGGGCAAAAAGCCAGAAATTCTCCTTATTTTGTGGCAAAACTCAGAAAGTCCACTTCTTTTGGGGCAAAATTGCAGAAATTTCACTTATTTTCATGTAAAAAGGCTAAAATTTCCTTTATTTTGGGGCAAAAAGGGAGAAATTCCCCTTTTTTTGGGTCAAAATTGCAGAAATTTTCCGTATTTTGGGGCAAAAAGGCAGAAATTTTGTATATTTTGTGGCAAAAAGGCAGAAATTTCCCTTATTTTGAGGTAATAAGTTTGAAATTCCCCTTATTTTGGGGCAAAAAGGCAGAAATTCCTAATATTTTATGGCAAAAATGAAGAAATTTCCCTTATTTTGAGGTAAAAAGGCTGAAATTCCCCATATTTGAGAACAAAAATGCAGAAATTATCCATTATTTTGGGGCATAATTGGAGAAATTTCACTTATTTCAGGGTAATCAGTCTGAAATTCCCCTTATTTTGGGGCAAAAAAGACAAAAATTCCATTTGTTTTGGGGGAAAAAGACATAAATTCCACTTATTTAGAGGCAAAAAGGCAGAAATTCCCCTTATTTTGGAGCAAAAATGAAGAAATTTCCCTTATATATGGCAAAAAGGTATGCATTCCCCTTATTTTCGGGCAAAAAGGCAGAAATTCCCCGTATTTTGGAGCAAAATTGCAGAAATTCTCCTAATTGTGGGGCAAAAAGGCAGAAATTCCCTATATGTTGGGGCAAAAAGCCAGAAATTCTCCTTATTTTTGGGCAAAACTCAGAAATTCCACTTCTTTTGGGGCAAAATTGCAGAAATTTCACTTATTTCGGGGAAAAAAGGCAGAAATTTTCCTTATTTTGGGGCAAAAAAGCAGAAATTCCTAATATTTTGTGGGAAAAATGCAGAAATTCCCCTTATTTTGAGGTAAAAAGGCTGAAATTCCCCTTATTTGGGGGCAAAAAGGCAGAAATTTCCCTTATTTTGGGGCAAAATTGCAGAAATTTCACTTATTTCAGGGTAATAAATCAGAAATTCCCCTTATTTTGGGGCAAAAAAGTCAGAAATTCCCTTTGTTTTTGGGGAAAAAGACAGAAATTCCACTTATTTAGAGGCAAAAAGGCAGAAATTCCCCTTCTTTTGGAGCAAAAATGAAGAAATTTCACTTTTTTATGGCAAAAAGTTATGCATTCCTCTTATTTTCGGGCAAAAAGGCAGAAATTCCCCGTATTTTGGAGCAAAATTGCAGAAATTCCCCAAATTTTGGGGCAAAAGGTAGAAATTCCCTTTATTTTGGGGCAATAATCAGAAAATCCCTTATTTTGGGGCAAAAATCAGAAAATCCCTTATTTTGGGGCAAAATTCCATAAATTTCCTTTATTTTGGGGCAAAATTGCAGAAATTTACCTTATTTTGGGGCAAAATTGCAGAAATTTCTTTATTTGGGGCAAAATTGCAGTAATTTCACTTATTATCAGGTAAAAAGGCTGAAATTTCCTTTATTTTTGGGCAAAAAAGGAGATATTCCCCTTATTTTGGGGCAAAATTGCAGAAATTTTTTTTATTATGGGGCAAAAAAGCAGAAATTCCGTATTATGTGGCAAAAATGCAGAAATTCCCCTTATTTTGAGGTAAAAGTTGAAATTCCCCTTATTTGGAGGCAAAAAGGCAGAAATTTCCCTTATTTTGGTGCAAAATTGCAGAAATTTTACTTATTTCAGGGTAATAGGTCAGAAATTCCTCTTATTTTGGGGCAAAAAAACAGAAATTCCCTTTGGTTTGGGGGAAAAAGACAGAAATTCCACTTATTTAGAGGCAAAAAGGCAGAAATTGCCCTTATTTTGGGGCAAAATTGCAGAAATTTCTCTTATTATGGGGAAAAATTGCAGAAATTTCTCCTATTTTAGGGCAAAATTGCAGAAATTTCACTTATTTCAGAGGAAAAAAGCAAAATCTTTCTTATATTGGGGCAAAAAGCAGAAATTCCCATTATTTTGGGGCAAAAATTCAGAAATTCACCTTATTTTGGTGCAAAATTGCAGAAATTTCACTTATTTCAGGGTAATAAGTCAGAAATTTTTTTTATTTTGGGGCAAAAAAAGACAGAAATTGTCTTTGTTTTGGGAAAAAAATACAGAAATTCCACTTATTTAGAGGCAAATAGGCAGAAATTCCCCTTATTTTAAAGCAACAATGAAGAAATTTCCATTTTTTATGGCAAAATGTATGCATTCCACTTATTTTCGGGCAAAAAGGCTGAAGTTCCCTGTATTTTGGAGCAAATTGCAGAAATTCCTCTAATTGTGGGGCAAAAAGGCAGAAATTCCCTATATGTTGGGGCAAAAAAACAGAAATTCTCTTTATTTTGGGGTAAAACTCAGAAATTCCACTTATTTTGAGGCAAAATTCCAGAAATTTCTCTTATTTTGGGGCAAAATTGCAGAAATTTCAATTATTTCAGAGAAAAAAAGCAAAAATTTTTCTTCTTTTAGGGGCAAAGAGGCAGAAATTCCCTTTATTTTGGGGCAAAAATCAGAAATTCCCCTTATTTTGGGGCAAAATTGCAGAAATTTACCTTATTTTGGGGCAAAATTGCAGAAATTTCCCTTATTTGGGGCAAAATTGCAGTAATTTCACTTATTTTCACGTAAAAAGGTTGAAATTTCCTTTATTTTGCAGCAAAAAAAGAGAAATTCCCCTTATTTTGGGGCAAAATTGCAGTAATTTTCCTTATTATGAGGCAAAAAGGCAGAAATTCCGTATATTTTGTGCCAAAAATGCAGAAATTCCCCTTATCTTGAGGTAAAAAGGCTGAAATTCCCCTTATTTGGGGGCAAAAAGGCAGAAATTTCTCTTATTTTGTAGCAAAATAGCAGAAATTTCATTTATTTCAGGGTAATAAGTCAGAAATTTCCCTTATTTTGGGGAAAAATTGCAGAAATTTCACTTATTTCAGGGTAATAAGTCAGAAATTCCCCTTAGTTTGGAGCAAAAAAGTCAGAAATTCCCTTTGTTTTGGGGGAAAAACACAGAAATTTCACTTATTTAGAGGCAAAAAGGCAGAAATTCCCCTTCTTTTGGAGCAAAAATGAAGAAATTTCCCTTTTTTATGGCAAAAAGGTATGCATTCCCCTTATTTTCGGGCAAAAAGGCAGAAATTCCCCGTATTTTGGAGCAAAATTGCAGAAATTCCCCAAATTTTGGGGCAAAAGGTAGAAATTCCCTTTATTTTGGGGCAATAATCAGAAAATCCCTTATTTTGGGGCAAAAATCAGAAAATCCCTTATTTTGGGGCAAAATTCCATAAATTTCCTTTATTTTGGGGCAAAATTGCAGAAATTTACCTTATTTTGGGGCAAAATTGCAGAAATTTCTTTATTTGGGGCAAAATTGCAGTAATTTCACTTATTATCAGGTAAAAAGGCTGAAATTTCCTTTATTTTTGGGCAAAAAAGGAGATATTCCCCTTATTTTGGGGCAAAATTGCAGAAATTTTTTTTATTATGGGGCAAAAAAGCAGAAATTCCGTATTATGTGGCAAAAATGCAGAAATTCCCCTTATTTTGAGGTAAAAGTTGAAATTCCCCTTATTTGGAGGCAAAAAGGCAGAAATTTCCCTTATTTTGGTGCAAAATTGCAGAAATTTTACTTATTTCAGGGTAATAGGTCAGAAATTCCTCTTATTTTGGGGCAAAAAAAACAGAAATTCCCTTTGGTTTGGGGGAAAAAGACAGAAATTCCACTTATTTAGAGGCAAAAAGGCAGAAATTGCCCTTATTTTGGGGCAAAATTGCAGAAATTTCTCTTATTATGGGGAAAAGTTGCAGAAATTTCTCCTATTTTAGGGCAAAATTGCAGAAATTTCACTTATTTCAGAGGAAAAAAGCAAAATCTTTCTTATATTGGGGCAAAAAGCAGAAATTCCCATTATTTTGGGGCAAAAATTCAGAAATTCACCTTATTTTGGTGCAAAATTGCAGAAATTTCACTTATTTCAGGGTAATAAGTCAGAAATTTTTCTTATTTTGGGGCAAAAAAAGACAGAAATTGTCTTTGTTTTGGGAAAAAAATACAGAAATTGCACTTATTTAGAGGCAAATAGGCAGAAATTCCCCTTATTTTAAAGCAACAATGAAGAAATTTCCATTTTTTATGGCAAAATGTATGCATTCCACTTATTTTCGGGCAAAAAGGCTGAAGTTCCCTGTATTTTGGAGCAAATTGCAGAAATTCCTCTAATTGTGGGGCAAAAAGGCAGAAATTCCCTATATGTTGGGGCAAAAAAACAGAAATTCTCCTTATTTTGGGGTAAAACTCAGAAATTCCATTTATTTTGGGGCAAAATTCCAGAAATTTCTCTTATTTTGGGGCAAAATTGCAGAAATTTCAATTATTTCAGAGAAAAAAAGCAAAAATTTTTCTTATTTTGGGGCAAAGAGGCAGAAATTCTCTTTATTTTGGGGCAAAAATCAGAAATTCCCCTTATTTTGGGGCAAAATTGCAGAAATTTACCTTATTTTGGGGCAAAATTGCAGAAATTTCCCTTATTTGGGGCAAAATTGCAGTAATTTCACTTATTTTCACGTAAAAAGGTTGAAATTTCCTTTATTTTGCAGCAAAAAAAGAGAAATTCCCCTTATTTTGGGGCAAAATTGCAGTAATTTTCCTTATTATGGGGCAAAAAGGCAGAAATTCCGTATATTTTGTGCCAAAAATGCAGAAATTCCCCTTATCTTGAGGTAAAAAGGCTGAAATTCCCCTTATTTGGGGGCAAAAAGGCAGAAATTTCTCTTATTTTGTAGCAAAATAGCAGAAATTTCATTTATTTCAGGGTAATAAGTCAGAAATTTCCCTTATTTTGGGGAAAAATTGCAGTAATTTCACTTATTTCAGGGTAATAAGTCAGAAATTCCCCTTAGTTTGGAGCAAAAAAGTCAGAAATTCCCTTTGTTTTGGGGGAAAAAACAGAAATTTCACTTATTTAGAGGCAAAAAGGCAGAAATTCCCCTTATTTTGGAGCAAAAATGAAGAAATTTCCCTTTTTTATGGCAAAAAGGTATGCATTCCCCTTATTTTCGGGCAAAAAAGCAGAAATTCCCCGTATTTTGGAGCAAAATTGCATAAATTTCCCTAATTTTGGGACAAATGCAGAAATTCCCTTTATTTTGGGGCAAAAATCAGAAATTCCTCTTATTTTGGGGCAAAATTCCAGAAATTTTCTTTATTTTGGGGCAAAATTGCAGGAATTTACCTTATTTTTGGGCAAAATGCAGAAATTTCTCTTATTTAAGGCAAAATTGCAGAAATTTCACTTATTTTCATGTAAAAAGGCTGAAATTTCCTTTATTTTGGGGCAAAAAGGGAGAAATTCCCCTTTTTTGGGTCAAAATTGCAGAAATTTTCCGTATTTTGGGGCAAAAAGGCAGAAATTTTTTATATTTTGTGGCAAAAAGGCAGAAATTTCCCTTATTTTGAGGTAATAAGTTTGAAATTCCCCTTATTTTGGGGCAAAAAGGCAGAAATTCCTAATATTTTATGGCAAAAATGAAGAAATTTCCTTTATTTTGAGGTAAAAAGGCTGAAATTCCCCTTATTTGGGAACAAAAATGCAGAAATTATCCATTATTTTGGGGCAAAATTGGAGAAATTTCACTTATTTCAGGGTAATCAGTCTGAAATTCCCCTTATTTTGGGGCAAAAAAGACAAAAATTCCGTTTGTTTTGGGGGAAAAAGACAGAAATTCCACTTATTTAGAGGCAAAAAGGCAGAAATTCCCCTTATTTTGGAGCAAAAATGAAGAAATTTCCCTTATATATGGCAAAAAGGTATGCATTCCCCTTATTTTCGGGCAAAAAGGCAGAAATTCCCCGTATTTTGGAGCAAAATTGCAGAAATTCTCCTAATTGTGGGGCAAAAAGGCAGAAATTCCCTATATGTTGGGGCAAAAAGCCAGAAATTCTCCTTATTTTGGGGCAAAACTCAGAAATTCCACTTCTTTTGGGGCAAAATTGCAGAAATTTCACTTATTTCAGGGAAAAAAGGCAGAAATTTTCCTTATTTTGTGGCAAAAAAGCAGAAATTCCTAATATTTTGTGGGAATAATGCAGAAATTACTCTTATTTTGAGGTAAAAAGGCTGAAATTCCCCTTATTTGGGGGCAAAAAGGCAGAAATTTCCCTTATTTTGGGGCAAAATTTCAGAAATTTCACTTATTTCAGGGTAATAAATCAGAAATTCCCCTTATTTTGGGGCAAAAAAGTCAGAAATTCCCTTTGTTTTGGGGGAAAAAGACAGAAATTCCACTTATTTAGAAGCAAAAGGCAGAAATTCCCCTTATTTTGGAGCAAAAATGAAGAAATTTCACTTTTTTTATGGCAAAAAGTTATGCATTCCTCTTATTTTCGGGCAAAAAGGCAGAAAATCCCCAATTTTGGAGCAAAATTGCAGAAATTTTTCAAATTTGGGGGCAAAAGGTAGAAATTCCCTTTATTTTTGGGCAATAATCAGAAAATCCCTTATTTTGGGGCAAAAATCAGAAAATCCCTTATTTTGGGGCAAAATTCCATAAATTTTTTTTATTTTGGGGCAAAATTGCAGAAATTTACCTTATTTTGGGGCAAAATTGCAGAAATTTCTTTATTTGGGGCAAAATTGCAGTAATTTCACTTATTTTCAGGTAAAAAGGCTGAAATTTCCTTTATTTTTGGGCAAAAAAGGAGAAATTCCCCTTATTTTGGGGCAAAATTGCAGAAATTTTCCTTATTATGGGGCAAAAAAGCAGAAATTCCGTATTATGTGGCAAAAATGCAGAAATTCCCCTTATTTTGAGGTAAAAGTTGAAATTCCCCTTATTTGGGGGCAAAAAGGCAGAAATTTCCCTTATTTTGGTGCAAAATTGTAGAAATTTTACTTATTTCAGGGTAATAGGTCAGAAATTCCTCTTATTTTGGGGCAAAAAAGACAGAAATTCCCTTTGGTTTGGGGGAAAAAGACAGAAATTCCACTTATTTAGAGGCAAAAAGGCAGAAATTGCCCTTATTTTGGGGCAAAATTGCAGAAATTTCTCTTATTATGGGGAAAAATTGCAGAAATTTCACTTATTTCAGAGAAAAAAAGCAAAAATCTTTCTTATATTGGGGCAAAAAGCAGAAATTCCCATTATTTTGGGGCAAAAATTCAGAAATTCACCTTATTTTGGTGCAAAATTGCAGAAATTTCACTTATTTCAGGGTAATAAGTCAGAAATTTTCCTTATTTTGGGGCAAAAAAGACAGAAATTTTCTTTGTTTTGGGAAAAAAATACAGAAATTCCACTTATTTAGAGGCAAATAGGCAGAAATTCCCCTTATTTTAAAGCAACAATGAAGAAATTTCCCTTTTTTATGGCAAAATGTATGCATTCCACTTATTTTCGGGCAAAAAGGCTGAAGTTCCCCGTATTTTGGAGCAAAATTGCAGAAATTCCTCTAATTGTGGGGCAAAAAGGCAGATATTCCCTATATGTTGAGGCAAAAAAACAGAAATTCTCTTTATTTTGGGGTAAAACTCAGAAATTCCACTTATTTTGAGGCAAAATTCCAGAAATTTCTCTTATTTTGGGGCAAAATTGCAGAAATTTCAATTATTTCAGAGAAAAAAAGCAAAAATTTTTCTTCTTTTGGGGCAAAGAGGCAGAAATTCCCTTTATTTTGGGGCAAAAATCAGAAATTCCCCTTATTTTGGGGCAAAATTGCAGAAATTTACCTTATTTTGGGGCAAAATTGCAGAAATTTACCTTATTTGGGGCAAAATTGCAGTAATTTCACTTATTTTCAGGTAAAAAGGTTGAAATTTCCTTTATTTTGCAGCAAAAAAAGAGAAATTCCCCTTATTTTGGGGCAAAATTGCAGTAATTTTCTTTATTATGGGGCAAAAAGACAGAAATTCCGTATATTTTGTGCCAAAAATGCAGAAAATCCCCTTATCTTGAAGTAAAAAGGCTGAAATTCCCCTTATTTGGGGGCAAAAAGGCAGAAATTTCTTTTATTTTGGAGCAAAATGGCAGAAATTTCATTTATTTCAGGGTAATAAGTCAGAAATTTCCCTTATTTTGGGGAAAAATTGCAGTAATTTCACTTATTTCAGGGTAATAAGTCAGAAATTTCCCTTATTTTGGAGCAAAAAAGTCAGAAATTCCCTTTGTTTTGGGGGAAAAAACAGAAATTTCACTTATTTAGAGGCAAAAAGGCAGAAATTCCCCTTATTTTGGAGCAAAAATGAAGAAATTTCCCTTTTTTATGGCAAAAAGGTATGCATTCCCCTTATTTTCGGGCAAAAAGGCAGAAATTCCCCGTATTTTGGAGCAAAATTGCATAAATTTCCCTAATTTTGGGACAAATGCAGAAATTCCCTTTATTTTGGGGCAAAAATCAGAAATTCCTCTTATTTTGAAGCAAAATTCCAGAAATTTTCTTTATTTTGGGGCAAAATTGCAGGAATTTACCTTATTTTTGGGCAAAATGCAGAAATTTCTCTTATTTGGGGCAAAATTGCAGAAATTTCACTTATTTTCATGTAAAAAGGCTGAAATTTCCTTTATTTTGGGGCAAAAAGGGAGAAATTCCCCTTTTTTTGGGTCAAAATTGCAGAAATTTTCCGTATTTTGGGGCAAAAAGGCAGAAATTTTGTATATTTTGTGGCAAAAAGGCAGAAATTTTCTTTATTTTGAGGTAATAAGGTTGAAATTCCCCTTATTTTGGGGCAAAAAGGCAGAAATTCCTAATATTTTATGGCAAAAATGAAGAAATTTCCCTTATTTTGAGGTAAAAAGGCTGAAATTCCCCTTATTTGGGAAGAAAAATGCAGAAATTATCCATTATTTTGGGGCAAAATTGGAGAAATTTCACTTATTTCAGGGTAATCAGTCTGAAATTCCCCTTATTTTGGGGCAAAAAAGACAAAAATTCCGTTTGTTTTGGGGGAAAAAGACAGAAATTCCACTTATTTAGAGGCAAAAAGGCAGAAATTCCCCTTATTTTGGAGCAAAAATGAAGAAATTTCCCTTATATATGGCAAAAAGGTATGCATTCCCCTTATTTTCGGGCAAAAAGGCAGAAATTCCCCGTATTTTGGAGCAAAATTGCATAAATTCCCCTAATTGTGGGGCAAAAAGTCAGAAATTCCCTATATGTTGGGGCAAAAAGCCAGAAATTCTCCTTATTTTGGGGCAAAACTCAGAAATTCCACTTCTTTTGGGGCAAAATTGCAGAAATTTCAATTATTTCGGGGAAAAAAGGCAGAAATTTTCCTTATTTTGGGGCAAAAAGGCAGAAATTCCTAATATTTTGTGGGAAAAATGCAGAAATTCCCCTTATTTTGAGGTAAAAAGGCTGAAATTCCCCTTATTTGGGGGCAAAAAGGCAGAAATTTCCCTTATTTTGGGGCAAAATTGCAGAAATTTCACTTATTTCAGGGTAATAAATCAGAAATTCCCCTTATTTTGGGGCAAAAAAGTCAGAAATTCTCTTTGTTTTGGGGGAAAAAGACAGAAATTCCACTTATTTAGAGGCAAAAGGCAGAAATTCCCCTCATTTTGGAGCAAAAATGAAGAAATTTCACTTTTTTATGGCAAAAAGTTATGCATTCCGCTTATTTTCGTGCAAAAAGGCAGAAATTCCCCGTATTTTGGAGCAAAATTGCAGAAATTCCCCAAATTTTGGGGCAAAAGGTAGAAATTCCCTTTATTTTGGGGCAATAATCAGAAAATCCCTTATTTTGGGGCAAAAATCAGAAAATCCCTTATTTTGGGGCAAAATTCCATAAATTTCCTTTATTTTGGGGCAAAATTGCAGAAATTTACCTTATTTTGGGGCAAAATTGCAGAAATTTCTTTATTTGGGGCAAAATTGCAGTAATTTCACTTATTTTCAGGTAAAAAGGCTGAAATTTCCTTTATTTTTGGGCAAAAAAGGAGAAATTCCCCTTATTTTGGGGCAAAATTGCAGAAATTTTCCTTATTATGGGGCAAAAAAGCAGAAATTCCGTATTATGTGGCAAAAATGCAGAAATTCCCCTTATTTTGAGGTAAAAGTTGAAATTCCCCTTATTTGGGGGCAAAAAGGCAGAAATTTCCCTTATTTTGGTGCAAAATTGTAGAAATTTTACTTATTTCAGGGTAATAGGTCAGAAATTCCTCTTATTTTGGGGCAAAAAAGACAGAAATTCCCTTTGGTTTGGGGGAAAAAGACAGAAATTCCACTTATTTAGAGGCAAAAAGGCAGAAATTGCCCTTATTTTGGGGCAAAATTGCAGAAATTTCTCTTATTATGGGGAAAAATTGCAGAAATTTCACTTATTTCAGAGAAAAAAAGCAAAAATCTTTCTTATATTGGGGCAAAAAGCAGAAATTCCCATTATTTTGGGGCAAAAATTCAGAAATTCACCTTATTTTGGTGCAAAATTGCAGAAATTTCACTTATTTCAGGGTAATAAGTCAGAAATTTTCCTTATTTTGGGGCAAAAAAGACAGAAATTTTCTTTGTTTTGGGAAAAAAATACAGAAATTCCACTTATTTAGAGGCAAAAAGGCAGAAATTCCCCTTATTTTAAAGCAACAATGAAGAAATTTCCCTTTTTTATGGCAAAATGTATGCATTCCACTTATTTTCGGGCAAAAAGGCTGAAGTTCCCCGTATTTTGGAGCAAAATTGCAGAAATTCCTCTAATTGTGGGGCAAAAAGGCAGATATTCCCTATATGTTGAGGCAAAAAAACAGAAATTCTCTTTATTTTGGGGTAAAACTCAGAAATTCCACTTATTTTGAGGCAAAATTCCAGAAATTTCTCTTATTTTGGGGCAAAATTGCAGAAATTTCAATTATTTCAGAGAAAAAAAGCAAAAATTTTTCTTCTTTTGGGGCAAAGAGGCAGAAATTCCCTTTATTTTGGGGCAAAAATCAGAAATTCCCCTTATTTTGGGGCAAAATTGCAGAAATTTACCTTATTTTGGGGCAAAATTGCAGAAATTTCCCTTATTTGGGGCAAAATTGCAGTAATTTCACTTATTTTCAGTTAAAAAGGTTGAAATTTCCTTTATTTTGCAGCAAAAAAAGAGAAATTCCCCTTATTTTGGGGCAAAATTGCAGTAATTTTCTTTATTATGGGGCAAAAAGACAGAAATTCTGTATATTTTGTGCCAAAAATGCAGAAAATCCCCTTATCTTGAAGTAAAAAGGCTGAAATTCCCCTTATTTGGGGGCAAAAAGGCAGAAATTTCTTTTATTTTGGAGCAAAATGGCAGAAATTTCATTTATTTCAGGGTAATAAGTCAGAAATTTCCCTTATTTTGGGGAAAAATTGCAGTAATTTCACTTATTTCAGGGTAATAAGTCAGAAATTTCCCTTATTTTGGAGCAAAAAAGTCAGAAATTCCCTTTGTTTTGGGGGAAAAAACAGAAATTTCACTTATTTAGAGGCAAAAAGGCAGAAATTCCCCTTATTTTGGAGCAAAAATGAAGAAATTTCCCTTTTTTATGGCAAAAAGGTATGCATTCCCCTTATTTTCGGGCAAAAAGGCAGAAATTCCCCGTATTTTGGAGCAAAATTGCATAAATTTCCCTAATTTTTGGACAAATGCAGAAATTCCCTTTATTTTGGGGCAAAAATCAGAAATTCCTCTTATTTTGGGGCAAAATTCCAGAAATTTTCTTTATTTTGGGGCAAAATTGCAGGAATTTACCTTATTTTTGGGCAAAATGCAGAAATTTCTCTTATTTGGGGCAAAATTGCAGAAATTTCACTTATTTTCATGTAAAAAGGCTGAAATTTCCTTTATTTTGGGGCAAAAAGGGAGAAATTCCCCTTTTTTTGGGTCAAAATTGCAGAAATTTTCCGTATTTTGGGGCAAAAAGGCAGAAATTTTGTATATTTTGTGGCAAAAAGGCAGAAATTTTCTTTATTTTGAGGTAATAAGGTTGAAATTCCCCTTATTTTGGGGCAAAAAGGCAGAAATTCCTAATATTTTATGGCAAAAATGAAGAAATTTCCCTTATTTTGAGGTAAAAAGGCTGAAATTCCCCTTATTTGGGAACAAAAATGCAGAAATTATCCATTATTTTGGGGCAAAATTGGAGAAATTTCACTTATTTCAGGGTAATCAGTCTGAAATTCCCCTTATTTTGGGGCAAAAAAGACAAAAATTCCGTTTGTTTTGGGGGAAAAAGACAGAAATTCCACTTATTTAGAGGCAAAAAGGCAGAAATTCCCCTTATTTTGGAGCAAAAATGAAGAAATTTCCCTTATATATGGCAAAAAGGTATGCATTCCCCTTATTTTCGGGCAAAAAGGCAGAAATTCCCCGTATTTTGGAGCAAAATTGCATAAATTCCCCTAATTGTGGGGCAAAAAGTCAGAAATTCCCTATATGTTGGGGCAAAAAGCCAGAAATTCTCCTTATTTTGGGGCAAAACTCAGAAATTCCACTTCTTTTGGGGCAAAATTGCAGAAATTTCAATTATTTCGGGGAAAAAAGGCAGAAATTTTCCTTATTTTGGGGCAAAAAGGCAGAAATTCCTAATATTTTGTGGGAAAAATGCAGAAATTCCCCTTATTTTGAGGTAAAAAGGCTGAAATTCCCCTTATTTGGGGGCAAAAAGGCAGAAATTTCCCTTATTTTGGGGCAAAATTGCAGAAATTTCACTTAGTTCAGGGTAATAAATCAGAAATTCCCCTTATTTTGGGGCAAAAAAGTCAGAAATTCTCTTTGTTTTGGGGGAAAAAGACAGAAATTCCACTTATTTAGAGGCAAAAGGCAGAAATTCCCCTCATTTTGGAGCAAAAATGAAGAAATTTCACTTTTTTATGGCAAAAAGTTATGCATTCCGCTTATTTTCGTGCAAAAAGGCAGAAATTCCCCGTATTTTGGAGCAAAATTGCAGAAATTCCCCAAATTTTGGGGCAAAAGGTAGAAATTCCCTTTATTTTGGGGCAATAATCAGAAAATCCCTTATTTTGGGGCAAAAATCAGAAAATCCCTTATTTTGGGGCAAAATTCCATAAATTTCCTTTATTTTGGGGCAAAATTGCAGAAATTTACCTTATTTTGGGGCAAAATTGCAGAAATTTCTTTATTTGGGGCAAAATTGCAGTAATTTCACTTATTTTCAGGTAAAAAGGCTGAAATTTCCTTTATTTTTTGGGCAAAAAAGGAGAAATTCCCCTTATTTTGGGGCAAAATTGCAGAAATTTTCCTTATTATGGGGCAAAAAAGCAGAAATTCCGTATTATGTGGCAAAAATGCAGAAATTCCCCTTATTTTGAGGTAAAAGTTGAAATTCCCCTTATTTGGGGGCAAAAAGGCAGAAATTTCCCTTATTTTGGTGCAAAATTGTAGAAATTTTACTTATTTCAGGGTAATAGGTCAGAAATTCCTCTTATTTTGGGGCAAAAAAGACAGAAATTCCCTTTGGTTTGGGGGAAAAAGACAGAAATTCCACTTATTTAGAGGCAAAAAGGCAGAAATTGCCCTTATTTTGGGGCAAAATTGCAGAAATTTCTCTTATTATGGGGAAAAATTGCAGAAATTTCTCCTATTTTAGGGCAAAATTGCAGAAATTTCACTTATTTCAGAGAAAAAAAGCAAAAATCTTTCTTATATTGGGGCAAAAAGCAGAAATTCCCATTATTTTGGGGCAAAAATTCAGAAATTCACCTTATTTTGGTGCAAAATTGCAGAAATTTCACTTATTTCAGGGTAATAAGTCAGAAATTTTCCTTATTTTGGGGCAAAAAAGACAGAAATTTTCTTTGTTTTGGGAAAAAAATACAGAAATTCCACTTATTTAGAGGCAAAAAGGCAGAAATTCCCCTTATTTTAAAGCAACAATGAAGAAATTTCCCTTTTTTATGGCAAAATGTATGCATTCCACTTATTTTCGGGCAAAAAGGCTGAAGTTCCCCGTATTTTGGAGCAAAATTGCAGAAATTCCTCTAATTGTGGGGCAAAAAGGCAGATATTCCATATATGTTGGGGCAAAAAAACAGAAATTCTCTTTATTTTGGGGTAAAACTCAGAAATTCCACTTATTTTGAGGCAAAATTCCAGAAATTTCTCTTATTTTGGGGCAAAATTGCAGAAATTTCAATTATTTCAGAGAAAAAAAGCAAAAATTTTTCTTATTTTGGGGCAAAGAGGCAGAAATTCCCTTTATTTTGGGGCAAAAATCAGAAATTCCCCTTATTTTGGGGCAAAATTGCAGAAATTTACCTTATTTTGGGGCAAAATTGCAGAAATTTCCCTTATTTGGGGCAAAATTGCAGTAATTTCACTTATTTTCAGGTAAAAAGGTTGAAATTTCCTTTATTTTGCAGCAAAAAAAGAGAAATTCCCCTTATTTTGGGGCAAAATTGCAGTAATTTTCTTTATTATGGGGCAAAAAGACAGAAATTCCGTATATTTTGTGCCAAAAATGCAGAAAATCCCCTTATCTTGAAGTAAAAAGGCTGAAATTCCCCTTATTTGGGGGCAAAAAGGCAGAAATTTCTTTTATTTTGGAGCAAAATGGCAGAAATTTCATTTATTTCAGGGTAATAAGTCAGAAATTTCCCTTATTTTGGGAAAAAAATTGCAGTAATTTCACTTATTTCAGGGTAATAAGTCAGAAATTTCCCTTATTTTGGAGCAAAAAAGTCAGAAATTCCCTTTGTTTTGGGGGAAAAAACAGAAATTTCACTTATTTAGAGGCAAAAAGGCAGAAATTCCCCTTATTTTGGAGCAAAAATGAAGAAATTTCCCTTTTTTATGGCAAAAAGGTATGCATTCCCCTTATTTTCGGGCAAAAAGGCAGAAATTCCCCGTATTTTGGAGCAAAATTGCATAAATTTCCCTAATTTTGGGACAAATGCAGAAATTCCCTTTATTTTGGGGCAAAAATCAGAAATTCCTCTTATTTTGGGGCAAAATTCCAGAAATTTTCTTTATTTTGGGGCAAAATTGCAGGAATTTACCTTATTTTTGGGCAAAATGCAGAAATTTCTCTTATTTTGGGCAAAATTGCAGAAATTTCACTTATTTTCATGTAAAAAGGCTGAAATTTCCTTTATTTTGGGGCAAAAAGGGAGAAATTCCCCTTTTTTTGGGTCAAAATTGCAGAAATTTTCCGTATTTTGGGGCAAAAAGGCAGAAATTTTGTATATTTTGTGGCAAAAAGGCAGAAATTTCCTTTATTTTGAGGTAATAAGGTTGAAATTCCCCTTATTTTGGGGCAAAAAGGCAGAAATTCCTAATATTTTATGGCAAAAATGAAGAAATTTCCCTTATTTTGAGGTAAAAAGGCTGAAATTCCCCTTATTTGGGAACAAAAATGCAGAAATTATCCATTATTTTGGGGCAAAATTGGAGAAATTTCACTTATTTCAGGGTAATCAGTCTGAAATTCCCCTTATTTTGGGGCAAAAAAGACAAAAATTCCGTTTGTTTTGGGGGAAAAAGACAGAAATTCCACTTATTTAGAGGCAAAAAGGCAGAAATTCCCCTTATTTTGGAGCAAAAATGAAGAAATTTCCCTTATATATGGCAAAAAGGTATGCATTCCCCTTATTTTCGGGCAAAAAGGCAGAAATTCCCCGTATTTTGGAGCAAAATTGCAGAAATTCCCCTAATTGTGGGGCAAAAATGCAGAAATTCCCTATATGTTGGGGCAAAAAGCCAGAAATTCTCCTTATTTTGGGGCAAAACTCAGAAATTCCACTTATTTTGGGGCAAAATTGCAGAAATTTCACTTATTTCGGGGAAAAAAGGCAGAAATTTTCCTTATTTTGGGGCAAAAAGGCAGAAATTCCTAATATTTTGTGGGAAAAATGCAGAAATTCCCCTTATTTTGAGGTAAAAAGGCTGAAATTCCCCTTATTTGGGGGCAAAAAGGCAGAAATTTCCCTTATTTTGGGGCAAAATTGCAGAAATTTCACTTATTTCAGGGTAATAAATCAGAAATTCCCCTTATTTTGGGGCAAAAAAGTCAGAAATTCTCTTTGTTTTTGGGGGAAAAGACAGAAATTCCACTTATTTAGAGGCAAAAGGCAGAAATTCCCCTCATTTTGGAGCAAAAATGAAGAAATTTCATTTTTTATGGCAAAAAGTTATGCATTCCTCTTATTTTCGTGCAAAAAGGCAGAAATTCACCGTATTTTGGAGCAAAATTGCAGAAATTCCCCAAATTTGGGGGCAAAAGGTAGAAATTCCCTTTATTTTGGGGCAATAATCAGAAAATCCCTTATTTTGGGGCAAGAATCAGAAAATCCCTTATTTTGGGGCAAAATTCCATAAATTTCCTTTATTTTGGGGCAAAATTGCAGAAATTTACCTTATTTTGGGGCAAAATTGCAGAAATTTCTTTATTTGGGGCAAAATTGCAGTAATTTCACTTATTTTCAGGTAAAAAGGCTGAAATTTCCTTTATTTTTTGGGCAAAAAAGGAGAAATTCCCCTTATTTTGGGGCAAAATTGCAGAAATTTTCCTTATTATGGGGCAAAAAAGCAGAAATTCCGTATTATGTGGCAAAAATGCAGAAATTCCCCTTATTTTGAGGTAAAAAGGCTGAAATTCCCCTTATTTGGGAACAAAAATGCAGAAATTATCCATTATTTTGGGGCAAAATTGGAGAAATTTCACTTATTTCAGGGTAATCAGTCTGAAATTCCCCTTATTTTGGGGCAAAAAAGACAAAAATTCCGTTTGTTTTGGGGGAAAAAGACAGAAATTCCACTTATTTAGAGGCAAAAAGGCAGAAATTCCCCTTATTTTGGAGCAAAAATGAAGAAATTTCCCTTATATATGGCAAAAAGGTATGCATTCCCCTTATTTTCGGGCAAAAAGGCAGAAATTCCCCGTATTTTGGAGCAAAATTGCAGAAATTCCCCTAATTGTGGGGCAAAAATGCAGAAATTCCCTATATGTTGGGGCAAAAAGCCAGAAATTCTCCTTATTTTGGGGCAAAACTCAGAAATTCCACTTATTTTGGGGCAAAATTGCAGAAATTTCACTTATTTCGGGGAAAAAAGGCAGAAATTTTCGTTATTTTGGGGCAAAAAGGCAGAAATTCCTAATATTTTGTGGGAAAAATGCAGAAATTCCCCTTATTTTGAGGTAAAAAGGCTGAAATTCCCCTTATTTGGGGGCAAAAAGGCAGAAATTTCCCTTATTTTGGGGCAAAATTGCAGAAATTTCACTTATTTCAGGGTAATAAATCAGAAATTCCCCTTATTTTGGGGCAAAAAAGTCAGAAATTCTCTTTGTTTTTGGGGAAAAAGACAGAAATTCCACTTATTTAGAGGCAAAAGGCAGAAATTCCCCTCATTTTGGAGCAAAAATGAAGAAATTTCATTTTTTATGGCAAAAAGTTATGCATTCCTCTTATTTTCGTGCAAAAAGGCAGAAATTCCCCGTATTTTGGAGCAAAATTGCAGAAATTCCCCAAATTTGGGGGCAAAAGGTAGAAATTCCCTTTATTTTGGGGCAATAATCAGAAAATCCCTTATTTTGGGGCAAGAATCAGAAAATCCCTTATTTTGGGGCAAAATTCCATAAATTTCCTTTATTTTGGGGCAAAATTGCAGAAATTTACCTTATTTTGGGGCAAAATTGCAGAAATTTCTTTATTTGGGGCAAAATTGCAGTAATTTCACTTATTTTCAGGTAAAAAGGCTGAAATTTCCTTTATTTTTTGGGCAAAAAAGGAGAAATTCCCCTTATTTTGGGGCAAAATTGCAGAAATTTTCCTTATTATGGGGCAAAAAAGCAGAAATTCCGTATTATGTGGCAAAAATGCAGAAATTCCCCTTATTTTGAGGTAAAAGTTGAAATTCCCCTTATTTGGAGGCAAAAAGGCAGAAATTTCCCTTATTTTGGTGCAAAATTGTAGAAATTTTACTTATTTCAGGGTAATAGGTCAGAAATTCCTTTTATTTTGGGGCAAAAAAGACAGAAATTCCCTTTGGTTTGGGGGAAAACGACAGAAATTCCACTTATTTAGAGGCAAAAAGGCAGAAATTGCCCTTATTTTGGGGCAAAATTGCAGAAATTTCTCTTATTATGGGGAAAAATTGCAGAAATTTCTCCTATTTTAGGGCAAAATTGCAGAAATTTCACTTATTTCAGAGAAAAAAAGCAAAAATCTTTCTTATATTGGGGCAAAAAGCAGAAATTCCCATTATTTTGGGGCAAAAATTCAGAAATTCACCTTATTTTGGTGCAAAATTGCAGAAATTTCACTTATTTCAGGGTAATAAGTCAGAAATTTTCCTTATTTTGGGGCAAAAAAGACAGAAATTTTCTTTGTTTTGGGAAAAAAATACAGAAATTCCACTTATTTAGAGGCAAAAAGGCAGAAATTCCCCTTATTTTAAAGCAACAATGAAGAAATTTCCCTTTTTTATGGCAAAATGTATGCATTCCACTTATTTTCGGGCAAAAAGGCTGAAGTTCCCCGTATTTTGGAACAAAATTGCAGAAATTTCTCTAATTGTGGGGCAAAAAGGCAGATATTCCCTATATGTTGGGGCAAAAAAAACAGAAATTCTCTTTATTTTGGGGTAAAACTCAGAAATTCCACTTATTTTGAGGCAAAATTCCAGAAATTTCTCTTATTTTGGGGCAAAATTGCAGAAATTTCAATTATTTCAGAGAAAAAAAGCAAAAATTTTTCTTATTTTGGGGCAAAGAGGCAGAAATTCCCTTTATTTTGGGGCAAAAATCAGAAATTCCCCTTATTTTGGGGCAAAATTGCAGAAATTTACCTTATTTTGGGGCAAAATTGCAGAAATTTCCCTTATTTGGGGCAAAATATCAGTAATTTCACTTATTTTCAGGTAAAAAGTTTGAAATTTCCTTTATTTTGCAGCAAAAAAAGAGAAATTCCCCTTATTTTGGGGCAAAATTGCAGTAATTTTCTTTATTATGGGGCAAAGAGGCAGAAATTCCGTATATTTTGTGCCAAAAATGCAGAAAATCCCCTTATCTTGAAGTAAAAAGGCTGAAATTCCCCTTATTTGGGGGCAAAAAGGCAGAAATTTCTTTTATTTTGGAGCAAAATGGCAGAAATTTCTTTTATTTCAGGGTAATAAGTCAGAAATTTTCCTTATTTTGGGGAAAAATTGCAGAAATTTCACTTATTTCATGGTAATAAGTCAGAAATTTCCCTTATTTTGGAGCA
This sequence comes from Micromys minutus, assembly GCF_963924665.1. NCBI lineage: Eukaryota > Metazoa > Chordata > Mammalia > Rodentia > Muridae > Micromys > Micromys minutus. The sequence goes on from NW_027667330.1 coordinate 638,391, forward strand.
AAAAAGTCAGAAATTCCCTTTGTTTTGGGGGAAAAAACAGAAATTTCACTTATTTAGAGGCAAAAAGGCAGAAATTCCCCTTATTTTGGAGCAAAAATGAAGTAATTTCCCTTTTTTATGGCAAAAAGGTATGCATTCCCCTTATTTTCGGGCAAAAAGGCAGAAATTCCCCGTATTTTGGAGCAAAATTGCAGAAATTCCCCTAATTTTGGGACAAATGCAGACATTCCCTTTATTTTGGGGCAATAATCAGAAAATCCCTTATTTTGGGGCAAAAATCAGAAAATCCCTTATTTTGGGGCAAAATTCCATAAATTTCCTTTATTTTGGGGCAAAATTGCAGAAATTTACCTTATTTTGGGGCAAAATTGCAGAAATTTCTTTATTTGGGGCAAAATTGCAGTAATTTCACTTATTTTCAGGTAAAAAGGCTGAAATTTCCTTTATTTTTGGGCAAAAAAGGAGAAATTCCCCTTATTTTGGGGCAAAATTGCAGAAATTTTTTTTATTATGGGGCAAAAAAGCAGAAATTCCGTATTATGTGGCAAAAATGCAGAAATTCCCCTTATTTTGAGGTAAAAGTTGAAATTCCCCTTATTTGGAGGCAAAAAGGCAGAAATTTCCCTTATTTTGGTGCAAAATTGCAGAAATTTTACTTATTTCAGGGTAATAGGTCAGAAATTCCTCTTATTTTGGGGCAAAAAAAGACAGAAATTCCCTTTGGTTTGGGGGAAAAAGACAGAAATTCCACTTATTTAGAGGCAAAAAGGCAGAAATTGCCCTTATTTTGGGGCAAAATTGCAGAAATTTCTCTTATTATGGGGAAAAATTGCAGAAATTTCTCCTATTTTAGGGCAAAATTGCAGAAATTTCACTTATTTCAGAGAAAAAAAGCAAAAATCTTTCTAATATTGGGGCAAAAAGCAGAAATTCCCATTATTTTGGGGCAAAAATTCAGAAATTCACCTTATTTTGGTGCAAAATTGCAGAAATTTCACTTATTTCAGGGTAATAAGTCAGAAATTTTTCTTATTTTGGGGCAAAAAAGACAGAAATTGTCTTTGTTTTGGGAAAAAAATACAGAAATTCCACTTATTTAGAGGCAAAAAGGCAGAAATTCCCCTTATTTTAAAGCAACAATGAAGAAATTTCCCTTTTTTATGGCAAAATGTATGCATTCCACTTATTTTCGGGCAAAAAGGCTGAAGTTCCCCGTATTTTGGAGCAAAATTGCAGAAATTCCTTTAATTGTGGGGCAAAAAGGCAGAAATTCCCTATATGTTGGGGCAAAAAAACAGAAATTCTCCTTATTTTGGGGTAAAACTCAGAAATTCCACTTATTTTGGGGCAAAATTCCAGAAATTTCTCTTATTTTGGGGCAAAATTGCAGAAATTTCAATTATTTCAGAGAAAAAAAGCAAAAATTTTTCTTATTTTGGGGCAAAGAGGCAGAAATTCTCTTTATTTTGGGGCAAAAATCAGAAATTCCCCTTATTTTGGGGCAAAATTGCAGAAATTTACCTTATTTTGGGGCAAAATTGCAGAAATTTCCCTTATTTGGGGCAAAATTGCAGTAATTTCACTTATTTTCAGGTAAAAAGGTTGAAATTTCCTTTATTTTGCAGCAAAAAATAGAAATTCCCCTTATTTTGGGGCAAAATTGCAGTAATTTAATTTATTATGGCGCAAAGAGGCAGAAATTCCGTATATTTTGTGCCAAAAATGCAGAAATTCCCCTTATCTTGAAGTAAAAAGGCTGAAATTCCCCTTATTTGGGGGCAAAAAGGCAGAAATTTCCCTTATTTTGGGGCAAAATTGCAGAAATTTCACTTATTTCAGGGTAATAAATCAGAAATTCCCCTTATTTTGGGGCAAAAAAGTCAGAAATTCTCTTTGATTTGGGGGGAAAAGACAGAAATTCCACTTATTTAGAGGCAAAAGGCAGAAATTCCCCTCATTTTGGAGCAAAAATGAAGAAATTTCACTTTTTTATGGCAAAAAGTTATGCATTCCTCTTATTTTCGGGCAAAAAGGCAGAAATTCCCCGTATTTTGGAGCAAAATTGCAGAAATTCCCCAAATTTTGGGGCAAAAGGTAGAAATTCTGTTTATTTTGGGGCAATAATCAGAAAATCCCTTATTTTGGGGCAAGAATCAGAAAATCCCTTATTTTGGGGCAAAATTCCATAAATTTCCTTTATTTTGGGGCAAAATTGCAGAAATTTACCTTATTTTGGGGCAAAATTACAGAAATTTCTTTATTTGGGGCAAAATTGCAGTAATTTCACTTATTTTCAGGTAAAAAGGCTGAAATTTCCTTTATTTTTGGGCAAAAAAGGAGAAATTCCCCTTATTTTGGGGCAAAATTGCAGAAATTTTTTTTATTATGGGGCAAAAAAGCAGAAATTCCGTATTATGTGGCAAAAATGCAGAAATTCCCCTTATTTTGAGGTAAAAGTTGAAATTCCCCTTATTTGGAGGCAAAACGGCAGAAATTTCCCTTATTTTGGTGCAAAATTGCAGAAATTTTACTTATTTCAGGGTAATAGGTCAGAAATTCCTCTTATTTTGGGGCAAAAAAGACAGAAATTCCCTTTGGTTTGGGGGAAAAAGACAGAAATTCCACTTATTTAGAGGCAAAAAGGCAGAAATTGCCCTTATTTTGGGGCAAAATTGCAGAAATTTCTCTTATTATGGGGAAAAATTGCAGAAATTTCTCCTATTTTAGGGCAAAATTGCAGAAATTTCACTTATTTCAGAGAAAAAAAGCAAAAATCTTTCTTATATTGGGGCAAAAAGCAGAAATTCCCATTATTTTGGGGCAAAAATTCAGAAATTCACCTTATTTTGGTGCAAAATTGCAGAAATTTCACTTATTTCAGGGTAATAAGTCAGAAATTTTCCTTATTTTGGGGCAAAAAAGACAGAAATTTTCTTTGTTTTGGGAAAAAAATACAGAAATTCCACTTATTTAGAGGCAAAAAGGCAGAAATTCCCCTTATTTTAAAGCAACAATGAAGAAATTTCCCTTTTTTATGGCAAAATGTATGCATTCCACTTATTTTCGGGCAAAAAGGCTGAAGTTCCCCGTATTTTGGAGCAAAATTGCAGAAATTCCTCTAATTGTGGGGCAAAAAGGCAGATATTCCCTATATGTTGGGGCAAAAAAACAGAAAATCTCTTTATTTTGGGGTAAAACTCAGAAATTCCACTTATTTTGAGGCAAAATTCCAGAAATTTCTCTTATTTTGGGGCAAAATTGCAGAAATTTCAATTATTTCAGAGAAAAAAAGCAAAAATTTTTCTTATTTTGGGGCAAAGAGGCAGAAATTCCCTTTATTTTGGGGCAAAAATCAGAAATTCCCCTTATTTTGGGGCAAAATTGCAGAAATTTACCTTATTTTGGGGCAAAATTGCAGAAATTTCCCTTATTTGGGGCAAAATATCAGTAATTTCACTTATTTTCAGGTAAAAAGGTTGAAATTTCCTTTATTTTGCAGCAAAAAAAGAGAAATTCCCCTTATTTTGGGGCAAAATTGCAGTAATTTTCTTTATTATGGGGCAAAGAGGCAGAAATTCCGTATATTTTGTGCCAAAAATGCAGAAAATCCCCTTATCTTGAAGTAAAAAGGCTGAAATTCCCCTTATTTGGGGGCAAAAAGGCAGAAATTTCTTTTATTTTGGTGCAAAATGGCAGAAATTTCATTTATTTCAGGGTAATAAGTCAGAAATTTCCCTTATTTTGGGGAAAAATTGCAGAAATTTCACTTATTTCATGGTAATAAGTCAGAAATTTCCCTTATTTTGGAGCAAAAAAGTCAGAAATTCCCTTTGTTTTGGGGGAAAAAACAGAAATTTCACTTATTTAGAGGCAAAAAGGCAGAAATTCCCCTTATTTTGGAGCAAAAATGAAGTAATTTCCCTTTTTTATGGCAAAAAGTTATGCATTCCTCTTATTTTCAGGCAAAAAAGCAGAAATTCCCCGTATTTTGGAGCAAAATTGCAGAAATTCCCCTAATTTTGGGACAAATGCAGAAATTCCCTTTATTTTGGGGCAATAATCAGAAAATCCCTTATTTTGGGGCAAAAATCAGAAAATCCCTTATTTTGGGGCAAAATTCCATAAATTTCCTTTATTTTGGGGCAAAATTGCAGAAATTTAACTTATTTTGGGGCAAAATTGCAGAAATTTCTTTATTTGGGGCAAAATTGCAGTAATTTCACTTATTTTCAGGTAAAAAGGCTGAAATTTCCTTTATTTTTGGGCAAAAAAGGAGAAATTCCCCTTATTTTGGGGCAAAATTGCAGAAATTTTTTTTATTATGGGGCAAAAAAGCAGAAATTCCGTATTATGTGGCAAAAATGCAGAAATTCCCCTTATTTTGAGGTAAAAGTTGAAATTCCCCTTATTTGGAGGCAAAAAGGCAGAAATTTCCCTTATTTTGGTGCAAAATTGCAGAAATTTTACTTATTTCAGGGTAATAGGTCAGAAATTCCTCTTATTTTGGGGCAAAAAAGACAGAAATTCCCTTTGGTTTGGGGGAAAAAGACAGAAATTCCACTTATTTAGAGGCAAAAAGGCAGAAATTGCCCTTATTTTGGGGCAAAATTGCAGAAATTTCTCTTATTATGGGGAAAAATTGCAGAAATTTCTCCTATTTTAGGGCAAAATTGCAGAAATTTCACTTATTTCAGAGAAAAAAAGCAAAAATCTTTCTTATATTGGGGCAAAAAGCAGAAATTCCCATTATTTTGGGGCAAAAATTCAGAAATTCACCTTATTTTGGTGCAAAATTGCAGAAATTTCACTTATTTCAGGGTAATAAGTCAGAAATTTTTTTTATTTTGGGGCAAAAAAGACAGAAATTGTCTTTGTTTTGGGAAAAAAATACAGAAATTCCACTTATTTAGAGGCAAAAAGGCAGAAATTCCCCTTATTTTAAAGCAACAATAAAGAAATTTCCCTTTTTTATGGCAAAATGTATGCATTCCACTTATTTTCGGGCAAAAAGGCTGAAGTTCCCCGTATTTTGGAGCAAAATTGCAGAAATTCCTCTAATTGTGGGGCAAAAGGCAGAAATTCCCTATATGTTGGGGCAAAAAAACAGAAATTCTCCTTATTTTGGGGTAAAACTCAGAAATTCCACTTATTTTGGGGCAAAATTCCAGAAATTTCTCTTATTTTGGGGCAAAATTGCAGAAATTTCAATTATTTCAGAGAAAAAAAGCAAAAATTTTTCTTATTTTGGGGCAAAGAGGCAGAAATTCTCTTTATTTTGGGGCAAAAATCATAAATTCCCCTTATTTTGGGGCAAAATTGCAGAAATTTACCTTATTTTGGGGCAAAATTGCAGAAATTTCCCTTATTTGGGGCAAAATTGCAGTAATTTCACTTATTTTCAGGTAAAAAGGTTGAAATTTCCTTTATTTTGCAGCAAAAAATAGAAATTCCCCTTATTTTGGGGCAAAATTGCAGTAATTTAATTTATTATGGGGCAAAGAGGCAGAAATTCCGTATATTTTGTGCCAAAAATGCAGAAATTCCCCTTATCTTGAAGTAAAAAGGCTGAAATTCCCCATATTTGGGGGCAAAAAGGCAGAAATTTCCCTTATTTTGGGGCAAAATTGCAGAAATTTCACTTATTTCAGGGTAATAAATCAGAAATTCCCCTTATTTTGGGGCAAAAAAGTCAGAAATTCTCTTTGTTTTGGGGGAAAAAGACAGAAATTCCACTTATTTAGAGGCAAAAGGCAGAAATTCCCCTCATTTTGGAGCAAAAATGAAGAAATTTCACTTTTTTATGGCAAAAAGTTATGCATTCCTCTTATTTTCAGGCAAAAAAGCAGAAATTCCCCGTATTTTGGAGCAAAATTGCAGAAATTCCCCAAATTTTGGGGCAAAAGGTAGAAATTCTCTTTATTTTGGGGCAATAATCAGAAAATCCCTTATTTTGGGGCAAAAATCAGAAAATCCCTTATTTTGGGGCAAAATTCCATAAATTTCCTTTATTTTGGGGCAAAATTGCAGAAATTTACCTTATTTTGGGGCAAAATTGCAGAAATTTCTTTATTTGGGGCAAAATTGCAGTAATTTCACTTATTTTCAGGTAAAAAGGCTGAAATTTCCTTTATTTTTGGGCAAAAAAGGAGAAATTCCCCTTATTTTGGGGCAAAATTGCAGAAATTTTTTTTATTATGGGGCAAAAAAGCAGAAATTCCCCTTATTTTGAGGTAAAAGTTGAAATTCCCCTTATTTGGAGGCAAAAAGGCAGAAATTTCCCTTATTTTGGTGCAAAATTGCAGAAATTTTACTTATTTCAGGGTAATAGGTCAGAAATTCCTCTTATTTTGGGGCAAAAAAGACAGAAATTCCCTTTGGTTTGGGGGAAAAAGACAGAAATTCCACTTATTTAGAGGCAAAAAGGCAGAAATTGCCCTTATTTTGGGGCAAAATTGCAGAAATTTCTCTTATTATGGGGAAAAATTGCAGAAATTTCTCCTATTTTAGGGCAAAATTGCAGAAATTTCACTTATTTCAGAGAAAAAAAGCAAAAATCTTTCTTATATTGGGGCAAAAAGCAGAAATTCCCATTATTTTGGGGCAAAAATTCAGAAATTCACCTTATTTTGGTGCAAAATTGCAGAAATTTCACTTATTTCAGGGTAATAAGTCAGAAATTTTTCTTATTTTGGGGCAAAAAAAGTCAGAAATTGTCTTTGTTTTGGGAAAAAAATACAGAAATTCCACTTATTTAGAGGCAAAAAGGCAGAAATTCCCCTTATTTTAAAGCAACAATGAAGAAATTTCCCTTTTTTATGGCAAAATGTATGCATTCCACTTATTTTCGGGCAAAAAGGCTGAAGTTCCCCGTATTTTGGAGCAAAATTGCAGAAATTCCTCTAATTGTGGGGCAAAAAGGCAGAAATTCCCTATATGTTGGGGCAAAAAAACAGAAATTCTTCTTATTTTGGGGTAAAACTCAGAAATTCCACTTATTTTGGGGCAAAATTCCAGAAATTTCTCTTATTTTGGGGCAAAATTGCAGAAATTTCAATTATTTCAGAGAAAAAAAGCAAAAATTTTTCTTATTTTGGGGCAAAGAGGCAGAAATTCTCTTTATTTTGGGGCAAAAATCAGAAATTCCCCTTATTTTGGGGCAAAATTGCAGAAATTTACCTTATTTTGGTGCAAAATTGGAGAAATTTACCTTATTTGGGGGCAAAATTGCAGAAATTTCCCTTATTTGGGGCAAAATTGCAGTAATTTCACTTATTTTCAGGTAAAAAGGTTGAAATTTCCTTTATTTTGAAACAAAAAAAAAAGAGAAATTCCCCTTATTTTGGGGCAAAATTGCAGAAATTTTCTTTATTATGGGGCAAAAAAGCAGAAATTCCGTAAATTATGTGGCAAAAATGCAGAAATTCCTCTTATTTTGAAGTAAAAGTTGAAATTCCCCTTATTTGGGGGCAAAAAGGCAGAAATATTTCTTATTTAGGTGCAAAATTGCAGAAATTTTACTTATTTCAGGGTAATAGGTCAGAAATTCCTCTTATTTTGGGGCAAAAAAGACAGAAATTCCCTTTGTTTTGGGGGAAAAAGACAGAAATTCCACTTATTTAGAGCAAAAAGGCAGAAATTCCCTTTATTTTGGGGCAAAATTGCAGAAATTTCTCTTATTATGGGGAAAAATTGCAGAAATTTCTCCTATTTTAGTGCAAAATTGCAGAAATTTCACTTATTTCAGAGAAAAAAAGCAAAAATCTTTCTTATTTTGGGGCAAAAAGCAGAAATTCCCATTATTTTGGGGCAAAAATTCAGAAATTCACCTTATTTTGGGGCAAAATTGCAGAAATTACACTTATTTCAGGGTAATAAGTCAGAAATTTTCCTTATTTTGGGGCAAAAAAGACAGAAATTCTTTTTGTTTTCGAAAAAAATACAGAAATTCCACTTATTTAGAGGCAAAAAGGCAGAAATTCCCCTTATTTTAAAGCAACAATGAAGAAATTTCCCTTTTTTATGGCAAAAAAGTATGCATTCCACTTATTTTCGGCCAAAAAGGCTGAAGTTCCCCGTATTTTGGAGCAAAATTGCAGAAATTTTTCTAATTGTGGGGCAAAAAGGCAGAAATTCCCTATATTTTGGGGCAAAAAAACAGAAATTCTCCTTATTTTGGGGTAAAACTCAGAAATTCCACTTATTTTGGGGCAAAATTCCAGAAATTTCTCTTATTTTGGGGCAAAATTGCAGAAATTTCAATTATTTCAGAGAAAAAAAGCAAAAATTTTTCTTATTTTGGGGCAAAAAGTCAGAAATTCCTTTTATTTTGGGGCAAAAATCAGAAATTCCCCTTATTTTGGGGCAAAATTGCAGAAATTTACCTTATTATGGGGCAAAATTGCAGAAATTTCCCTTATTTAGGGCAAAATTGCAGTAATATCACTTATTTTCAGGTAAAAAGGTTGAAATTTCCTTTATTTTGCAGCAAAAAAAAAAAGAAATTCCCCTTATTTTGGGGCAAAATTGCAGTAACTTTCCTTATTATGGGGCAAAAGGCAGAAATTCCCCTTATTTTGAGGTTAAAAGGCTGAAATTCCCCTTATTTGGGAGAAAAAGGCAGAAATTTCCCTTATTTGGGGGTAAAAGACAGAAATTCCCCTTATTTTGGGGCAAAATTGCAGAAATTTCTCTTATTATGGGGAAAAATTGCAGAAATTTCTCTTATTTTAGGGCAAAATTGCAGAAATTTCACTTATTTCAGAGAAAAAAGCAAAAATTTTTCTTATGTTGGAGCAAAAAAGCAGAAATTCCCATTATTTTGGGGCAAAAATTCAGAAATTCACCTTATTTTGGGGTAAAATTGCAGAAATTTCACATATTTCAGGGCAGAAAGGCAGAAATTTTCCTTATTTTGGGGCAAAATAGCAGAAATTTCACTTATTTCAGGGTAATAAGTCAGAAATTTTCCTTATTTCGGTGCAAAAAAGACAGAAATTCTCTTTGTTTTGGAAAAAAATACAGAAATTCCACTTATTAAGAGGCAAAAAGGCAGCAATTCCCCTTATTTTGGAGCAACAATGAAGAAATTTCCCTTTTTTATGGCAAAAAACTATGCATTTCACTTATTTTCGGGCAAAAAGGCTGAAGTTCCCTTTATTTTAGAGCAAAATTGCAGAAATTCCCCTAATTGTGAGGCAAAAAGGCAGAAATTCCCTATATGTTGGGGCAAAAAAACAGAAATTCTCCTTATTTTGGGGTAAATCTCAGAAATTCCAATTATTTTGGGGCAAAATTCCAGAAATTTCCTCTATTTTGGGGCAAAATTGCAGAAATTTCAATTATTTCAGAGAAAAAAAGCAAAAATTTTTCTTATTTTGGGGCAAAGAGGCAGAAATTCATTTTATTTTGGGGCAAAAATCAGAAATTCCCTTTATTTGGGGGCAGAATTGCAGAAGTTTACCTTATTTTGGGGCAAAATTGCAGAAATTTCCCTTATTTGGGGCAAAATTGAAGTAATTTCACTTATTTTCACGTAAAAAGGCTGAAATTTCCTTTATTATGCGGCAAAAAAGGAGAAATTCCTTTTATTTTGGGGCAAAATTGCAGTAATTTTTCTTCATATGGGGCAAAAAGACAGAAATTCCTAATATTTTGTGGCAAAAATGCAGAAATTCCCCTTTTTTGATCTAAAAAGCCTGAAATTCCCCTTATTTGGGGGCAAAAATGCAGAAATTTTCCTTATTTTGGGGCAAAAAAGACAGAAATTCCCTTTATTTTGCGGGAAAAAGACAGAAATTCCACTTATTTAGAGGCAAAAAGGCAAAAATTCCACTTATTTTAGAGCAGAAATGAAGAAATTTCCCTTTTATATGGCAAAAATGTATGAATTCCCCCTTTTTTTGGCAAATAGGCAAAAATTCCCTGTATTTTGGAGCAAAATTGCAGAAATCCCCCTAATTGTGGGCCAAAAAGCCAGAAATTCCCTATATTTTGGGGTAAAAAGACAGAAATTCTTATTAATTTGGGGCAAAACTCAGAAATTCCACTTATTTTGGGGCAAAATTGCAGAAATTTCACTTATTTCAGGGAAAAAGGCAGAAATTTTCCTTATTTTGGGGCAAAAAGGCAGAAATTCCTAATATATTGTGGCAAAAATGCAGAAATTCCCCTTATTTTGAGGTATAAAGGCTGAAATTCCCCTTATTTGGGGGCAAAAAGGGAGAAATTTCCCTTATTTTGGGGAAAAATTGCAGAAATTTCACTTATTTCAGGGTAATAAATCAGAAATTCCTCTTATTTTGGGGCAAAAAAGTCAGAAATTCCATTTGTTTTGGGGGAAAAAGACAGAAATTCCACTTATTTAGAGGCAAAAGGCAGAAATTCCCCTTATTTTGGAGCAAAAATGAAGAAATTTCACTTTATTTATGGCAAAAAGTTATGCATTCCTCTTAATTTAAGGCAAAAAGGCAGAAATTCCCCGTATTTTGGAGCAAAATTGCAGAAATTCTCCAAATTTTGAAGAAAAAGGCAGAAATTCCCTTTATTTTGGGGCAAAAATCAGAAATCCCCCTTATTTTGGGGCAAAATTCCATAAATTTCCTTTATTTTGGGGCAAAATTGAAGAAATTTACCTTATTTTGGGGCAAAATTCCAGAAATTTCTTTATTTGGGGCAAAATTGCAGTAATTTCACTTATTTTCAGGTAAAAAGGCTGAAATTTCCTTTATTTTGGGACAAAAATGAGAAATTCCCCTTATTTTGGGGAAAAATTGCAGAAATTTTCCTTATTATGGGGCCAAAAAGCAGAAATTCCGTAAATTATGTGGCAAAAATGCAGAAATTCCCCTTATTTTGAGGAAAAAGTTGAAATTCCCCTTATTTGGGGGCAAAAAGGCAGAAATTTCCCTTATTTTGGTGCAAAATTACAGAAATTTTACTTTTTTCAGGGTAATAGGTCAGAAATTCCTTTTATTTTGGGGCAAAAAAGACAGAAATTCCCTTTATTTTGGGGGAAAAAGACAGAAATTCCACTTATTTAGAGGCAAAAAGGCAGAAATTCCCCTTATTTTAGAGCAAAAATGAAGGAATTTCCCTTTTATATGGCAAAAAGGTATGAATTCCCCTTATTTTTGGGAAAATAGGCAAATATTCCCCGTATTTTAGAGCAAAATTGCAGAAATCCCCCTAATTGTGGGCCAAAAAGCCAGAAATTCCCTATGTTTTGGGGTAAAAAGACAGAAATTCTTCTTATTTTGGGGCAAAACTCAGAAATTCCACATATTTTGGGGCAAAATTGCAGAAATTTCAGTTATTTCAGGGAAAAAAGCTGAAATTTTCCTTATTTTGGGGCAAAAAGGCAGAAATTCCTAATATTTTATGGCAAAAATGAAGAAATTTCCCTTATTTTGAGGTAAAAAGGCTGAAATTCCCCATATTTGGGAACAAAAATGCAGAAATTATCCATTATTTTGGGGCAAAATTGGAGAAATTTCACTTATTTCAGGGTAATCAGTCTGAAATTCCCCTTATTTTGGGGCAAAAAAGACAAAAATTCCGTTTATTTTGGGGGAAAAAGACAGAAATTCCACTTATTTAGAGGCAAAAAGGCAGAAATTCCCCTTATTTTGGAGCAAAAATGAAGAAATTTCCCTTATATATGGCAAAAAGGTATGCATTCCCCTTATTTTCGGGCAAAAAGGCAGAAATTCCCCGTATTTTGGAGCAAAATTGCAGAAATTCCCCTAATTGTGGGGCAAAAAGGCAGAAATTCCATATATGTTGGGGCAAAAAGCCAGAAATTCTCCTTATTTTGTGGCAAAACTCAGAAAGTCCACTTCTTTTGGGGCAAAATTGCAGAAATTTCACTTATTTTCATGTAAAAAGGCTAAAATTTCCTTTATTTTGGGGCAAAAAGGGAGAAATTCCCCTTTTTTTGGGTCAAAATTGCAGAAATTTTCCGTATTTTGGGGCAAAAAGGCAGAAATTTTGTATATTTTGTGGCAAAAAGGCAGAAATTTCCCTTATTTTGAGGTAATATGTTTGAAATTCCCCTTATTTTGGGGCAAAAAGGCAGAAATTCCTAATATTTTATGGCAAAAATGAAGAAATTTCCCTTATTTTGAGGTAAAAAGGCTGAAATTCCCCATATTTGAGAACAAAAATGCAGAAATTATCCATTATTTTGGGGCATAATTGGAGAAATTTCACTTATTTCAGGGTAATCAGTCTGAAATTCCCCTTATTTTGGGGCAAAAAAGACAAAAATTCCATTTGTTTTGGGGGAAAAAGACATAAATTCCACTTATTTAGAGGCAAAAAGGCAGAAATTCCCCTTATTTTGGAGCAAAAATGAAGAAATTTCCCTTATATATGGCAAAAAGGTATGCATTCCCCTTATTTTCGGGCAAAAAGGCAGAAATTCCCCGTATTTTGGAGCAAAATTGCAGAAATTCTCCTAATTGTGGGGCAAAAAGGCAGAAATTCCCTATATGTTGGGGCAAAAAGCCAGAAATTCTCCTTATTTTTGGGCAAAACTCAGAAATTCCACTTCTTTTGGGGCAAAATTGCAGAAATTTCACTTATTTCGGGGAAAAAAGGCAGAAATTTTCCTTATTTTGGGGCAAAAAACCAGAAATTCCTAATATTTTGTGGGAAAAATGCAGAAATTCCCCTTATTTTGAGGTAAAAAGGCTGAAATTCCCCTTATTTGGGGGCAAAAAGGCAGAAATTTCCCTTATTTTGGGGCAAAATTGCAGAAATTTCACTTATTTCAGGGTAATAAATCAGAAATTCCCCTTATTTTGGGGCAAAAAAGTCAGAAATTCCCTTTGTTTTTGGGGAAAAAGACAGAAATTCCACTTATTTAGAGGCAAAAAGGCAGAAATTCCCCTTCTTTTGGAGCAAAAATGAAGAAATTTCACTTTTTTATGGCAAAAAGTTATGCATTCCTCTTATTTTCGGGCAAAAAGGCAGAAATTCCCCGTATTTTGGAGCAAAATTGCAGAAATTCCCCAAATTTTGGGGCAAAAGGTAGAAATTCCCTTTATTTTGGGGCAATAATCAGAAAATCCCTTATTTTGGGGCAAAAATCAGAAAATCCCTTATTTTGGGGCAAAATTCCATAAATTTCCTTTATTTTGGGGCAAAATTGCAGAAATTTACCTTATTTTGGGGCAAAATTGCAGAAATTTCTTTATTTGGGGCAAAATTGCAGTAATTTCACTTATTATCAGGTAAAAAGGCTGAAATTTCCTTTATTTTTGGGCAAAAAAGGAGATATTCCCCTTATTTTGGGGCAAAATTGCAGAAATTTTTTTTATTATGGGGCAAAAAAGCAGAAATTCCGTATTATGTGGCAAAAATGCAGAAATTCCCCTTATTTTGAGGTAAAAGTTGAAATTCCCCTTATTTGGAGGCAAAAAGGCAGAAATTTCCCTTATTTTGGTGCAAAATTGCAGAAATTTTACTTATTTCAGGGTAATAGGTCAGAAATTCCTCTTATTTTGGGGCAAAAAAAACAGAAATTCCCTTTGGTTTGGGGGAAAAAGACAGAAATTCCACTTATTTAGAGGCAAAAAGGCAGAAATTGCCCTTATTTTGGGGCAAAATTGCAGAAATTTCTCTTATTATGGGGAAAAATTGCAGAAATTTCTCCTATTTTAGGGCAAAATTGCAGAAATTTCACTTATTTCAGAGGAAAAAAGCAAAATCTTTCTTATATTGGGGCAAAAAGCAGAAATTCCCATTATTTTGGGGCAAAAATTCAGAAATTCACCTTATTTTGGTGCAAAATTGCAGAAATTTCACTTATTTCAGGGTAATAAGTCAGAAATTTTTCTTATTTTGGGGCAAAAAAAGACAGAAATTGTCTTTGTTTTGGGAAAAAAATACAGAAATTCCACTTATTTAGAGGCAAATAGGCAGAAATTCCCCTTATTTTAAAGCAACAATGAAGAAATTTCCATTTTTTATGGCAAAATGTATGCATTCCACTTATTTTCGGGCAAAAAGGCTGAAGTTCCCTGTATTTTGGAGCAAATTGCAGAAATTCCTCTAATTGTGGGGCAAAAAGGCAGAAATTCCCTATATGTTGGGGCAAAAAAACAGAAATTCTCTTTATTTTGGGGTAAAACTCAGAAATTCCACTTATTTTGAGGCAAAATTCCAGAAATTTCTCTTATTTTGGGGCAAAATTGCAGAAATTTCAATTATTTCAGAGAAAAAAAGCAAAAATTTTTCTTATTTTGGGGCAAAGAGGCAGAAATTCCCTTTATTTTGGGGCAAAAATCAGAAATTCCCCTTATTTTGGGGCAAAATTGCAGAAATTTACCTTATTTTGGGGCAAAATTGCAGAAATTTCCCTTATTTGGGGCAAAATTGCAGTAATTTCACTTATTTTCACGTAAAAAGGTTGAAATTTCCTTTATTTTGCAGCAAAAAAAGAGAAATTCCCCTTATTTTGGGGCAAAATTGCAGTAATTTTCCTTATTATGGGGCAAAAAGGCAGAAATTCCGTATATTTTGTGCCAAAAATGCAGAAATTCCCCTTATCTTGAGGTAAAAAGGCTGAAATTCCCCTCATTTGGGGGCAAAAAGGCAGAAATTTCTCTTATTTTGTAGCAAAATAGCAGAAATTTCATTTATTTCAGGGTAATAAGTCAGAAATTTCCCTTATTTTGGGGAAAAATTGCAGTAATTTCACTTATTTCAGGGTAATAAGTCAGAAATTCCCCTTAGTTTGGAGCAAAAAAGTCAGAAATTCCCTTTGTTTTGGGGGAAAAAACAGAAATTTCACTTATTTAGAGGCAAAAAGGCAGAAATTCCCCTTCTTTTGGAGCAAAAATGAAGAAATTTCCCTTTTTTATGGCAAAAAGGTATGCATTCCCCTTATTTTCGGGCAAAAAGGCAGAAATTCCCCGTATTTTGGAGCAAAATTGCAGAAATTCCCTTTATTTTGGGGCAAAAGGTAGAAATTCCCTTTATTTTGGGGCAATAATCAGAAAATCCCTTATTTTGGGGCAAAAATCAGAAAATCCCTTATTTTGGGGCAAAATTCCATAAATTTCCTTTATTTTGGGGCAAAATTGCAGAAATTTACCTTATTTTGGGGCAAAATTGCAGAAATTTCTTTATTTGGGGCAAAATTGCAGTAATTTCACTTATTATCAGGTAAAAAGGCTGAAATTTCCTTTATTTTTGGGCAAAAAAGGAGAAATTCCCCTTATTTTGGGGCAAAATTGCAGAAATTTTTTTTATTATGGGGCAAAAAAGCAGAAATTCCGTATTATGTGGCAAAAATGCAGAAATTCCCCTTATTTTGAGGTAAAAGTTGAAATTCCCCTTATTTGGAGGCAAAAAGGCAGAAATTTCCCTTATTTTGGTGCAAAATTGCAGAAATTTTACTTATTTCAGGGTAATAGGTCAGAAATTCCTCTTATTTTGGGGCAAAAAAAAACAGAAATTCCCTTTGGTTTGGGGGAAAAAGACAGAAATTCCACTTATTTAGAGGCAAAAAGGCAGAAATTGCCCTTATTTTGGGGCAAAATTGCAGAAATTTCTCTTATTATGGGGAAAAATTGCAGAAATTTCTCCTATTTTAGGGCAAAATTGCAGAAATTTCACTTATTTCAGAGGAAAAAAGCAAAATCTTTCTTATATTGGGGCAAAAAGCAGAAATTCCCATTATTTTGGGGCAAAAATTCAGAAATTCACCTTATTTTGGTGCAAAATTGCAGAAATTTCACTTATTTCAGGGTAATAAGTCAGAAATTTTTCTTATTTTGGGGCAAAAAAAGACAGAAATTGTCTTTGTTTTGGGAAAAAAATACAGAAATTCCACTTATTTAGAGGCAAATAGGCAGAAATTCCCCTTATTTTAAAGCAACAATGAAGAAATTTCCATTTTTTATGGCAAAATGTATGCATTCCACTTATTTTCGGGCAAAAAGGCTGAAGTTCCCTGTATTTTGGAGCAAATTGCAGAAATTCCTCTAATTGTGGGGCAAAAAGGCAGAAATTCCCTATATGTTGGGGCAAAAAAACAGAAATTCTCCTTATTTTGGGGTAAAACTCAGAAATTCCATTTATTTTGGGGCAAAATTCCAGAAATTTCTCTTATTTTGGGGCAAAATTGCAGAAATTTCAATTATTTCAGAGAAAAAAAGCAAAAATTTTTCTTATTTTGGGGCAAAGAGGCAGAAATTCTCTTTATTTTGGGGCAAAAATCAGAAATTCCCCTTATTTTGGGGCAAAATTGCAGAAATTTACCTTATTTTGGGGCAAAATTGCAGAAATTTCCCTTATTTGGGGCAAAATTGCAGTAATTTCACTTATTTTCACGTAAAAAGGTTGAAATTTCCTTTATTTTGCAGCAAAAAAAGAGAAATTCCCCTTATTTTGGGGCAAAATTGCAGTAATTTTCCTTATTATGGGGCAAAAAGTCAGAAATTCCGTATATTTTGTGCCAAAAATGCAGATTTTCCCCTTATCTTGAGGTAAAAAGGCTGAAATTCCCCTTATTTGGGGGCAAAAAGGCAGAAATTTCTCTTATTTTGTAGCAAAATAGCAGAAATTTCATTTATTTCAGGGTAATAAGTCAGAAATTTCCCTTATTTTGGGGAAAAATTGCAGTAATTTCACTTATTTCAGGGTAATAAGTCAGAAATTCCCCTTAGTTTGGAGCAAAAAAGTCAGAAATTCCCTTTGTTTTGGGGGAAAAAACAGAAATTTCACTTATTTAGAGGCAAAAAGGCAGAAATTCCCCTTATTTTGGAGCAAAAATGAAGAAATTTCCCTTTTTTATGGCAAAAAGGTATGCATTCCCCTTATTTTCGGGCAAAAAAGCAGAAATTCCCCGTATTTTGGAGCAAAATTGCATAAATTTCCCTAATTTTGGGACAAATGCAGAAATTCCCTTTATTTTGGGGCAAAAATCAGAAATTCCTCTTATTTTGGGGCAAAATTCCAGAAATTTTCTTTATTTTGGGGCAAAATTGCAGGAATTTACCTTATTTTTGGGCAAAATGCAGAAATTTCTCTTATTTGGGGCAAAATTGCAGAAATTTCACTTATTTTCATGTAAAAAGGCTGAAATTTCCTTTATTTTGGGGCAAAAAGGGAGAAATTCCCCTTTTTTGGGTCAAAATTGCAGAAATTTTCCGTATTTTGGGGCAAAAAGGCAGAAATTTTTTATATTTTGTGGCAAAAAGGCAGAAATTTCCCTTATTTTGAGGTAATAAGTTTGAAATTCCCCTTATTTTGGGGCAAAAAGGCAGAAATTCCTAATATTTTATGGCAAAAATGAAGAAATTTCCTTTATTTTGAGGTAAAAAGGCTGAAATTCCCCTTATTTGGGAACAAAAATGCAGAAATTATCCATTATTTTGGGGCAAAATTGGAGAAATTTCACTTATTTCAGGGTAATCAGTCTGAAATTCCCCTTATTTTGGGGCAAAAAAGACAAAAATTCCGTTTGTTTTGGGGGAAAAAGACAGAAATTCCACTTATTTAGAGGCAAAAAGGCAGAAATTCCCCTTATTTTGGAGCAAAAATGAAGAAATTTCCCTTATATATGGCAAAAAGGTATGCATTCCCCTTATTTTCGGGCAAAAAGGCAGAAATTCCCCGTATTTTGGAGCAAAATTGCAGAAATTCTCCTAATTGTGGGGCAAAAAGGCAGAAATTCCCTATATGTTGGGGCAAAAAGCCAGAAATTCTCCTTATTTTGGGGCAAAACTCAGAAATTCCACTTCTTTTGGGGCAAAATTGCAGAAATTTCACTTATTTCAGGGAAAAAAGGCAGAAATTTTCCTTATTTTGTGGCAAAAAGGCAGAAATTCCTAATATTTTGTGGGAATAATGCAGAAATTACTCTTATTTTGAGGTAAAAAGGCTGAAATTCCCCTTATTTGGGGGCAAAAAGGCAGAAATTTCCCTTATTTTGGGGCAAAATTTCAGAAATTTCACTTATTTCAGGGTAATAAATCAGAAATTCCCCTTATTTTGGGGCAAAAAAGTCAGAAATTCCCTTTGTTTTGGGGGAAAAAGACAGAAATTCCACTTATTTAGAAGCAAAAGGCAGAAATTCCCCTTATTTTGGAGCAAAAATGAAGAAATTTCACTTTTTTTATGGCAAAAAGTTATGCATTCCTCTTATTTTCGGGCAAAAAGGCAGAAAATCCCCAATTTTGGAGCAAAATTGCAGAAATTTTTCAAATTTGGGGGCAAAAGGTAGAAATTCCCTTTATTTTTGGGCAATAATCAGAAAATCCCTTATTTTGGGGCAAAAATCAGAAAATCCCTTATTTTGGGGCAAAATTCCATAAATTTCCTTTATTTTGGGGCAAAATTGCAGAAATTTACCTTATTTTGGGGCAAAATTGCAGAAATTTCTTTATTTGGGGCAAAATTGCAGTAATTTTACTTATTTTCAGGTAAAAAGGCTGAAATTTCCTTTATTTTTGGGCAAAAAAGGAGAAATTCCCCTTATTTTGGGGCAAAATTGCAGAAATTTTCCTTATTATGGGGCAAAAAAGCAGAAATTCCGTATTATGTGGCAAAAATGCAGAAATTCCCCTTATTTTGAGGTAAAAGTTGAAATTCCCCTTATTTGGGGGCAAAAAGGCAGAAATTTCCCTTATTTTGGTGCAAAATTGTAGAAATTTTACTTATTTCAGGGTAATAGGTCAGAAATTCCTCTTATTTTGGGGCAAAAAAGACAGAAATTCCCTTTGGTTTGGGGGAAAAAGACAGAAATTCCACTTATTTAGAGGCAAAAAGGCAGAAATTGCCCTTATTTTGGGGCAAAATTGCAGAAATTTCTCTTATTATGGGGAAAAATTGCAGAAATTTCACTTATTTCAGAGAAAAAAAGCAAAAATCTTTCTTATATTGGGGCAAAAAGCAGAAATTCCCATTATTTTGGGGCAAAAATTCAGAAATTCACCTTATTTTGGTGCAAAATTGCAGAAATTTCACTTATTTCAGGGTAATAAGTCAGAAATTTTCCTTATTTTGGGGCAAAAAAGACAGAAATTTTCTTTGTTTTGGGAAAAAAATACAGAAATTCCACTTATTTAGAGGCAAATAGGCAGAAATCCCCCTTATTTTAAAGCAACAATGAAGAAATTTCCCTTTTTTATGGCAAAATGTCTGCATTCCACTTATTTTCGGGCAAAAAGGCTGAAGTTCCCCGTATTTTGGAGCAAAATTGCAGAAATTCCTCTAATTGTGGGGCAAAAAGGCAGATATTCCCTATATGTTGAGGCAAAAAAACAGAAATTCTCTTTATTTTGGGGTAAAACTCAGAAATTCCACTTATTTTGAGGCAAAATTCCAGAAATTTCTCTTATTTTGGGGCAAAATTGCAGAAATTTCAATTATTTCAGAGAAAAAAAGCAAAAATTTTTCTTCTTTTGGGGCAAAGAGGCAGAAATTCCCTTTATTTTGGGGCAAAAATCAGAAATTCCCCTTATTTTGGGGCAAAATTGCAGAAATTTACCTTATTTTGGGGCAAAATTGCAGAAATTTACCTTATTTGGGGCAAAATTGCAGTAATTTCACTTATTTTCAGGTAAAAAGGTTGAAATTTCCTTTATTTTGCAGCAAAAAAAGAGAAATTCCCCTTATTTTGGGGCAAAATTGCAGTAATTTTCTTTATTATGGGGCAAAAAGACAGAAATTCCGTATATTTTGTGCCAAAAATGCAGAAAATCCCCTTATCTTGAAGTAAAAAGGCTGAAATTCCCCTTATTTGGGGGCAAAAAGGCAGAAATTTCTTTTATTTTGGAGCAAAATGGCAGAAATTTCATTTATTTCAGGGTAATAAGTCAGAAATTTCCCTTATTTTGGGGAAAAATTGCAGTAATTTCACTTATTTCAGGGTAATAAGTCAGAAATTTCCCTTATTTTGGAGCAAAAAAGTCAGAAATTCCCTTTGTTTTGGGGGAAAAAACAGAAATTTCACTTATTTAGAGGCAAAAAGGCAGAAATTCCCCTTATTTTGGAGCAAAAATGAAGAAATTTCCCTTTTTTATGGCAAAAAGGTATGCATTCCCCTTATTTTCGGGCAAAAAGGCAGAAATTCCCCGTATTTTGGAGCAAAATTGCATAAATTTCCCTAATTTTGGGACAAATGCAGAAATTCCCTTTATTTTGGGGCAAAAATCAGAAATTCCTCTTATTTTGGGGCAAAATTCCAGAAATTTTCTTTATTTTGGGGCAAAATTGCAGGAATTTACCTTATTTTTGGGCAAAATGCAGAAATTTCTCTTATTTTGGGCAAAATTGCAGAAATTTCACTTATTTTCATGTAAAAAGGCTGAAATTTCCTTTATTTTGGGGCAAAAAGGGAGAAATTCCCCTTTTTTTGGGTCAAAATTGCAGAAATTTTCCGTATTTTGGGGCAAAAAGGCAGAAATTTTGTATATTTTGTGGCAAAAAGGCAGAAATTTTCTTTATTTTGAGGTAATAAGGTTGAAATTCCCCTTATTATGGCAAAAAGGCAGAAATTCCTAATATTTTATGGCAAAAATGAAGAAATTTCCCTTATTTTGAGGTAAAAAGGCTGAAATTCCCCTTATTTGGGAAGAAAAATGCAGAAATTATCCATTATTTTGGGGCAAAATTGGAGAAATTTCACTTATTTCAGGGTAATCAGTCTGAAATTCCTTTTATTTTGGGGCAAAAAAGACAAAAATTCCGTTTGTTTTGGGGGAAAAAGACAGAAATTCCACTTATTTAGAGGCAAAAAGGCAGAAATTCCCCTTATTTTGGAGCAAAAATGAAGAAATTTCCCTTATATATGGCAAAAAGGTATGCATTCCCCTTATTTTCGGGCAAAAAGGCAGAAATTCCCCGTATTTTGGAGCAAAATTGCATAAATTCCCCTAATTGTGGGGCAAAAAGTCAGAAATTCCCTATATGTTGGGGCAAAAAGCCAGAAATTCTCCTTATTTTGGGGCAAAACTCAGAAATTCCACTTCTTTTGGGGCAAAATTGCAGAAATTTCAATTATTACGGGGAAAAAAGGCAGAAATTTTCCTTATTTTGGGGCAAAAAGGCAGAAATTCCTAATATTTTGTGGGAAAAATGCAGAAATTCCCCTTATTTTGAGGTAAAAAGGCTGAAATTCCCCTTATTTGGGGGCAAAAAGGCAGAAATTTCCCTTATTTTGGGGCAAAATTGCAGAAATTTCACTTATTTCAGGGTAATAAATCAGAAATTCCCCTTATTTTGGGGCAAAAAAGTCAGAAATTCTCTTTGTTTTGGGGGAAAAAGACAGAAATTCCACTTATTTAGAGGCAAAAGGCAGAAATTCCCCTCATTTTGGAGCAAAAATGAAGAAATTTCACTTTTTTATGGCAAAAAGTTATGCATTCCGCTTATTTTCGTGCAAAAAGGCAGAAATTCCCCGTATTTTGGAGCAAAATTGCAGAAATTCCCCAAATTTTGGGGCAAAAGGTAGAAATTCCCTTTATTTTGCGGCAATAATCAGAAAATCCCTTATTTTGGGGCAAAAATCAGAAAATCCCTTATTTTGGGGCAAAATTCCATAAATTTCCTTTATTTTGGGGCAAAATTGCAGAAATTTACCTTATTTTGGGGCAAAATTGCAGAAATTTCTTTATTTGGGGCAAAATTGCAGTAATTTCACTTATTTTCAGGTAAAAAGGCTGAAATTTCCTTTATTTTTTGGGCAAAAAAGGAGAAATTCCCCTTATTTTGGGGCAAAATTGCAGAAATTTTCCTTATTATGGGGCAAAAAAGCAGAAATTCCGTATTATGTGGCAAAAATGCAGAAATTCCCCTTATTTTGAGGTAAAAGTTGAAATTCCCCTTATTTGGGGGCAAAAAGGCAGAAATTTCCCTTATTTTGGTGCAAAATTGTAGAAATTTTACTTATTTCAGGGTAATAGGTCAGAAATTCCTCTTATTTTGGGGCAAAAAAGACAGAAATTCCCTTTGGTTTGGGGGAAAAAGACAGAAATTCCACTTATTTAGAGGCAAAAAGGCAGAAATTGCCCTTATTTTGGGGCAAAATTGCAGAAATTTCTCTTATTATGGGGAAAAATTGCAGAAATTTCACTTATTTCAGAGAAAAAAAGCAAAAATCTTTCTTATATTGGGGCAAAAAGCAGAAATTCCCATTATTTTGGGGCAAAAATTCAGAAATTCACCTTATTTTGGTGCAAAATTGCAGAAATTTCACTTATTTCAGGGTAATAAGTCAGAAATTTTCCTTATTTTGGGGCAAAAAAGACAGAAATTTTCTTTGTTTTGGGAAAAAAATACAGAAATTCCACTTATTTAGAGGCAAAAAGGCAGAAATTCCCCTTATTTTAAAGCAACAATGAAGAAATTTCCCTTTTTTATGGCAAAATGTATGCATTCCACTTATTTTCGGGCAAAAAGGCTGAAGTTCCCCGTATTTTGGAGCAAAATTGCAGAAATTCCTCTAATTGTGGGGCAAAAAGGCAGATATTCCCTATATGTTGAGGCAAAAAAACAGAAATTCTCTTTATTTTGGGGTAAAACTCAGAAATTCCACTTATTTTGAGGCAAAATTCCAGAAATTTCTCTTATTTTGGGGCAAAATTGCAGAAATTTCAATTATTTCAGAGAAAAAAAGCAAAAATTTTTCTTCTTTTGGGGCAAAGAGGCAGAAATTCCCTTTATTTTGGGGCAAAAATCAGAAATTCCCCTTATTTTGGGGCAAAATTGCAGAAATTTACCTTATTTTGGGGCAAAATTGCAGAAATTTCCCTTATTTGGGGCAAAATTGCAGTAATTTCACTTATTTTCAGGTAAAAAGGTTGAAATTTCCTTTATTTTGCAGCAAAAAAAGAGAAATTCCCCTTATTTTGGGGCAAAATTGCAGTAATTTTCTTTATTATGGGGCAAAAAGACAGAAATTCCGTATATTTTGTGCCAAAAATGCAGAAAATCCCCTTATCTTGAAGTAAAAAGGCTGAAATTCCCCTTATTTGGGGGCAAAAAGGCAGAAATTTCTTTTATTTTGGAGCAAAATGGCAGAAATTTCATTTATTTCAGGGTAATAAGTCAGAAATTTCCCTTATTTTGGGGAAAAATTGCAGTAATTTCACTTATTTCAGGGTAATAAGTCAGAAATTTCCCTTATTTTGGAGCAAAAAAGTCAGAAATTCCCTTTGTTTTGGGGGAAAAAACAGAAATTTCACTTATTTAGAGGCAAAAAGGCAGAAATTCCCCTTATTTTGGAGCAAAAATGAAGAAATTTCCCTTTTTTATGGCAAAAAGGTATGCATTCCCCTTATTTTCGGGCAAAAAGGCAGAAATTCCCCGTATTTTGGAGCAAAATTGCATAAATTTCCCTAATTTTTGGACAAATGCAGAAATTCCCTTTATTTTGGGGCAAAAATCAGAAATTCCTCTTATTTTGGGGCAAAATTCCAGAAATTTTCTTTATTTTGGGGCAAAATTGCAGGAATTTACCTTATTTTTGGGCAAAATGCAGAAATTTCTCTTATTTGGGGCAAAATTGCAGAAATTTCACTTATTTTCATGTAAAAAGGCTGAAATTTCCTTTATTTTGGGGCAAAAAGGGAGAAATTCCCCTTTTTTTGGGTCAAAATTGCAGAAATTTTCCGTATTTTGGGGCAAAAAGGCAGAAATTTTGTATATTTTGTGGCAAAAAGGCAGAAATTTTCTTTATTTTGAGGTAATAAGGTTGAAATTCCCCTTATTTTGGGGCAAAAAGGCAGAAATTCCGTATTATGTGGCAAAAATGCAGAAATTCCCCTTATTTTGAGGTAAAAAGGCTGAAATTCCCCTTATTTGGGAACAAAAATGCAGAAATTATCCATTATTTTGGGGCAAAATTGGAGAAATTTCACTTATTTCAGGGTAATCAGTCTGAAATTCCCCTTATTTTGGGGCAAAAAAGACAAAAATTCCGTTTGTTTTGGGGGAAAAAGACAGAAATTCCACTTATTTAGAGGCAAAAAGGCAGAAATTCCCCTTATTTTGGAGCAAAAATGAAGAAATTTCCCTTATATATGGCAAAAAGGTATGCATTCCCCTTATTTTCGGGCAAAAAGGCAGAAATTCCCCGTATTTTGGAGCAAAATTGCAGAAATTCTTCTAATTGTGGGGCAAAAATGCAGAAATTCCCTATATGTTGGGGCAAAAAGCCAGAAATTCTCCTTATTTTGGGGCAAAACTCAGAAATTCCACTTATTTTGGGGCAAAATTGCAGAAATTTCACTTATTTCGGGGAAAAAAGGCAGAAATTTTCGTTATTTTGGGGCAAAAAGGCAGAAATTCCTAATATTTTGTGGGAAAAATGCAGAAATTCCCCTTATTTTGAGGTAAAAAGGCTGAAATTCCCCTTATTTGGGGGCAAAAAGGCAGAAATTTCCCTTATTTTGGGGCAAAATTGCAGAAATTTCACTTATTTCAGGGTAATAAATCAGAAATTCCCCTTATTTTGGGGCAAAAAAGTCAGAAATTCTCTTTGTTTTTGGGGGAAAAGACAGAAATTCCACTTATTTAGAGGCAAAAGGCAGAAATTCCCCTCATTTTGGAGCAAAAATGAAGAAATTTCATTTTTTATGGCAAAAAGTTATGCATTCCTCTTATTTTCGTGCAAAAAGGCAGAAATTCCCCGTATTTTGGAGCAAAATTGCAGAAATTCCCCAAATTTGGGGGCAAAAGGTAGAAATTCCTTTTATTTTGGGGCAATAATCAGAAAATCCCTTATTTTGGGGCAAGAATCAGAAAATCCCTTATTTTGGGGCAAAATTCCATAAATTTCCTTTATTTTCGGGCAAAATTGCAGAAATTTACCTTATTTTGGGGCAAAATTGCAGAAATTTCTTTATTTGGGGCAAAATTGCAGTAATTTCACTTATTTTCAGGTAAAAAGGCTGAAATTTCCTTTATTTTTTGGGCAAAAAAGGAGAAATTCCCCTTATTTTGGGGCAAAATTGCAGAAATTTTCCTTATTATGGGGCAAAAAAGCAGAAATTCCGTATTATGTGGCAAAAATGCAGAAATTCCCCTTATTTTGAGGTAAAAAGGCTGAAATTCCCCTTATTTGGGAACAAAAATGCAGAAATTATCCATTATTTTGGGGCAAAATTGGAGAAATTTCACTTATTTCAGGGTAATCAGTCTGAAATTCCCCTTATTTTGGGGCAAAAAAGACAAAAATTCCGTTTGTTTTGGGGGAAAAAGACAGAAATTCCACTTATTTAGAGGCAAAAAGGCAGAAATTCCCCTTATTTTGGAGCAAAAATGAAGAAATTTCCCTTATATATGGCAAAAAGGTATGCATTCCCCTTATTTTCGGGCAAAAAGGCAGAAATTCCCCGTATTTTGGAGCAAAATTGCAGAAATTCCCCTAATTGTGGGGCAAAAATGCAGAAATTCCCTATATGTTGGGGCAAAAAGCCAGAAATTCTCCTTATTTTGGGGCAAAACTCAGAAATTCCACTTATTTTGGGGCAAAATTGCAGAAATTTCACTTATTTCGGGGAAAAAAGGCAGAAATTTTCGTTATTTTGGGGCAAAAAGGCAGAAATTCCTAATATTTTGTGGGAAAAATGCAGAAATTCCCTTTATTTTGAGGTAAAAAGGTGAAATTCCCCTTATTTGGGGGCAAAAAGGCAGAAATTTCCCTTATTTTGGGGCAAAATTGCAGAAATTTCACTTATTTCAGGGTAATAAATCAGAAATTCCCCTTATTTTGGGGCAAAAAAGTCAGAAATTCTCTTTGTTTTTGGGGAAAAAGACAGAAATTCCACTTATTTAGAGGCAAAAGGCAGAAATTCCCCTCATTTTGGAGCAAAAATGAAGAAATTTCATTTTTTATGGCAAAAAGTTATGCATTCCTCTTATTTTCGTGCAAAAAGGCAGAAATTCCCCGTATTTTGGAGCAAAATTGCAGAAATTCCCCAAATTTGGGGGCAAAAGGTAGAAATTCCCTTTATTTTGGGGCAATAATCAGAAAATCCCTTATTTTGGGGCAAGAATCAGAAAATCCCTTATTTTGGGGCAAAATTCCATAAATTTCCTTTATTTTGGGGCAAAATTGCAGAAATTTACCTTATTTTGGGGCAAAATTGCAGAAATTTCTTTATTTGGGGCAAAATTGCAGTAATTTCACTTATTTTCAGGTAAAAAGGCTGAAATTTCCTTTATTTTTTGGGCAAAAAAGGAGAAATTCCCCTTATTTTGGGGCAAAATTGCAGAAATTTTCCTTATTTTGGGGCAAAAAAGCAGAAATTCCGTATTATGTGGCAAAAATGCAGAAATTCCCCTTATTTTGAGGTAAAAAGGCTGAAATTCCCCTTATTTGGGAACAAAAATGCAGAAATTATCCATTATTTTGGGGCAAAATTGGAGAAATTTCACTTATTTCAGGGTAATCAGTCTGAAATTCCCCTTATTTTGGGGCAAAAAAGACAAAAATTCCGTTTGTTTTGGGGGAAAATACAGAAATTCCACTTATTTAGAGGCAAAAAGGCAGAAATTCCCCTTATTTTGGAGCAAAAATGAAGAAATTTCCCTTATATATGGCAAAAAGGTATGCATTCCCCTTATTTTCGGGCAAAAAGGCAGAAATTCCCCGTATTTTGGAGCAAAATTGCAGAAATTCCCCTAATTGTGGGGCAAAAATGCAGAAATTCCCTATATGTTGGGGCAAAAAGCCAGAAATTCTCCTTATTTTGGGGCAAAACTCAGAAATTCCACTTATTTTGGGGCAAAATTGCAGAAATTTCACTTATTTCGGGGAAAAAAGGCAGAAATTTTCGTTATTTTGGGGCAAAAAGGCAGAAATTCCTAATATTTTGTGGGAAAAATGCAGAAATTCCCTTTATTTTGAGGTAAAAAGGTGAAATTCCCCTTATTTGGGGGCAAAAAGGCAGAAATTTCCCTTATTTTGGGGCAAAATTGCAGAAATTTCACTTATTTCAGGGTAATAAATCAGAAATTCCCCTTATTTTGGGGCAAAAAAGTCAGAAATTCTCTTTGTTTTTGGGGAAAAAGACAGAAATTCCACTTATTTAGAGGCAAAAGGCAGAAATTCCCCTCATTTTGGAGCAAAAATGAAGAAATTTCATTTTTTATGGCAAAAAGTTATGCATTCCTCTTATTTTCGTGCAAAAAGGCAGAAATTCCCCGTATTTTGGAGCAAAATTGCAGAAATTCCCCAAATTTGGGGGCAAAAGGTAGAAATTCCCTTTATTTTGGGGCAATAATCAGAAAATCCCTTATTTTGGGGCAAGAATCAGAAAATCCCTTATTTTGGGGCAAAATTCCATAAATTTCCTTTATTTTGGGGCAAAATTGCAGAAATTTACCTTATTTTGGGGCAAAATTGCAGAAATTTCTTTATTTGGGGCAAAATTGCAGTAATTTCACTTATTTTCAGGTAAAAAGGCTGAAATTTCCTTTATTTTTTGGGCAAAAAAGGAGAAATTCCCCTTATTTTGGGGCAAAATTGCAGAAATTTTCCTTATTATGGGGCAAAAAAGCAGAAATTCCGTATTATGTGGCAAAAATGCAGAAATTCCCCTTATTTTGAGGTAAAAGTTGAAATTCCCCTTATTTGGAGGCAAAAAGGCAGAAATTTCCCTTATTTTGGTGCAAAATTGTAGAAATTTTACTTATTTCAGGGTAATAGGTCAGAAATTCCTCTTATTTTGGGGCAAAAAAGACAGAAATTCCCTTTGGTTTGGGGGAAAACGACAGAAATTCCACTTATTTAGAGGCAAAAAGGCAGAAATTGCCCTTATTTTGGGGCAAAATTGCAGAAATTTCTCTTATTATGGGGAAAAATTGCAGAAATTTCTCCTATTTTAGGGCAAAATTGCAGAAATTTCACTTATTTCAGAGAAAAAAAGCAAAAATCTTTCTTATATTGGGGCAAAAAGCAGAAATTCCCATTATTTTGGGGCAAAAATTCAGAAATTCACCTTATTTTGGTGCAAAATTGCAGAAATTTCACTTATTTCAGGGTAATAAGTCAGAAATTTTCCTTATTTTGGGGCAAAAAAGACAGAAATTTTCTTTGTTTTGGGAAAAAAATACAGAAATTCCACTTATTTAGAGGCAAAAAGGCAGAAATTCCCCTTATTTTAAAGCAACAATGAAGAAATTTCCCTTTTTTATGGCAAAATGTATGCATTCCACTTATTTTCGGGCAAAAAGGCTGAAGTTCCCCGTATTTTGGAACAAAATTGCAGAAATTCCTCTAATTGTGGGGCAAAAAGGCAGATATTCCCTATATGTTGGGGCAAAAAAACAGAAATTCTCTTTATTTTGGGGTAAAACTCAGAAATTCCACTTATTTTGAGGCAAAATTCCAGAAATTTCTCTTATTTTGGGGCAAAATTGCAGAAATTTCAATTATTTCAGAGAAAAAAAGCAAAAATTTTTCTTATTTTGGGGCAAAGAGGCAGAAATTCCCTTTATTTTGGGGCAAAAATCAGAAATTCCCCTTATTTTGGGGCAAAATTGCAGAAATTTACCTTATTTTGGGGCAAAATTGCAGAAATTTCCCTTATTTGGGGCAAAATATCAGTAATTTCACTTATTTTCAGGTAAAAAGGTTGAAATTTCCTTTATTTTGCAGCAAAAAAAGAGAAATTCCCCTTATTTTGGGGCAAAATTGCAGTAATTTTCTTTATTATGGGGCAAAGAGGCAGAAATTCCGTATATTTTGTGCCAAAAATGCAGAAAATCCCCTTATCTTGAAGTAAAAAGGCTGAAATTCCCCTTATTTGGGGGCAAAAAGGCAGAAATTTCTTTTATTTTGGAGCAAAATGGCAGAAATTTCTTTTATTTCAGGGTAATAAGTCAGAAATTTTCCTTATTTTGGGGAAAAATTGCAGAAATTTCACTTATTTCATGGTAATAAGTCAGAAATTTCCCTTATTTTGGAGCAAAAAAGTCAGAAATTCCCTTTGTTTTGGGGGAAAAAACAGAAATTTCACTTATTTAGAGGCAAAAAGGCAGAAATTCCCCTTATTTTGGAGCAAAAATGAAGTAATTTCCCTTTTTTATGGCAAAAAGGTATGCATTCCCCTTATTTTCGGGCAAAAAGGCAGAAATTCCCCGTATTTTGGAGCAAAATTGCAGAAATTCCCCTAATTTTGGGACAAATGGAGACATTCCCTTTATTTTGGGGCAATATTCAGAAAATCCCTTATTTTGGGGCAAAAATCAGAAAATCCCTTATTTTGGGGCAAAATTCCATAAATTTCCTTTATTTTGGGGCAAAATTGCAGAAATTTACCTTATTTTGGGGCAAAATTGCAGAAATTTCTTTATTTGGGGCAAAATTGCAGTAATTTCACTTATTTTCAGGTAAAAAGGCTGAAATTTCCTTTATTTTTGGGCAAAAAAGGAGAAATTCCCCTTATTTTGGGGCAAAATTGCAGAAATTTTTTTTATTATGGGGAAAAAAGCAGAAATTCCGTATTATGTGGCAAAAATGCAGAAATTCCCCTTATTTTGAGGTAAAAGTTGAAATTCCCCTTATTTGGAGGCAAAAAGGCAGAAATTTCCCTTATTTTGGTGCAAAATTGCAGAAATTTTACTTATTTCAGGGTAATAGGTCAGAAATTCCTCTTATTTTGGGGCAAAAAAAGACAGAAATTCCCTTTGGTTTGGGGGAAAAAGACAGAAATTCCACTTATTTAGAGGCAAAAAGGCAGAAATTGCCCTTATTTTGGGGCAAAATTGCAGAAATTTCTCTTATTATGGGGAAAAATTGCAGAAATTTCTCCTATTTTAGGGCAAAATTGCAGAAATTTCACTTATTTCAGAGAAAAAAAGCAAAAATCTTTCTAATATTGGGGCAAAAAGCAGAAATTCCCATTATTTTGGGGCAAAAATTCAGAAATTCACCTTATTTTGGTGCAAAATTGCAGAAATTTCACTTATTTCAGGGTAATAAGTCAGAAATTTTCCTTATTTTGGGGCAAAAAAGACAGAAATTTTCTTTGTTTTGGGAAAAAAATACAGAAATTCCACTTATTTAGAGGCAAAAAGGCAGAAATTCCCCTTATTTTAAAGCAACAATGAAGAAATTTCCCTTTTTTATGGCAAAATGTATGCATTCCACTTATTTTCGGGCAAAAAGGCTGAAGTTCCCCGTATTTTGGAGCAAAATTGCAGAAATTCCTCTAATTGTGGGGCAAAAAGGCAGATATTCCCTATATGTTGGGGCAAAAAAACAGAAATTCTCTTTATTTTGGGGTAAAACTCAGAAATTCCACTTATTTTGAGGCAAAATTCCAGAAATTTCTCTTATTTTGGGGCAAAATTGCAGAAATTTCAATTATTTCAGAGAAAAAAAGCAAAAATTTTTCTTATTTTGGGGCAAAGAGTCAGAAATTCCCTTTATTTTGGGGCAAAAATCAGAAATTCCCCTTATTTTGGGGCAAAATTGCAGAAATTTACCTTATTTTGGGGCAAAATTGCAGAAATTTCCCTTATTTGGGGCAAAATATCAGTAATTTCACTTATTTTCAGGTAAAAAGGTTGAAATTTCCTTTATTTTGCAGCAAAAAAAGAGAAATTCCCCTTATTTTGGGGCAAAATTGCAGTAATTTTCTTTATTATGGGGCAAAGAGGCAGAAATTCCGTATATTTTGTGCCAAAAATGCAGAAAATCCCCTTATCTTGAAGTAAAAAGGCTGAAATTCCCCTTATTTGGGGGCAAAAAGGCAGAAATTTCTTTTATTTTGGTGCAAAATGGCAGAAATTTCATTTATTTCAAGGTAATAAGTCAGAAATTTCCCTTATTTTGGGGAAAAATTGCAGAAATTTCACTTATTTCATGGTAATAAGTCAGAAATTTCCCTTATTTTGGAGCAAAAAAGTCAGAAATTCCCTTTGTTTTGGGGGAAAAAACAGAAATTTCACTTATTTAGAGGCAAAAAGGCAGAAATTCCCCTTATTTTGGAGCAAAAATGAAGTAATTTCCCTTTTTTATGGCAAAAAGGTATGCATTCCCCTTATTTTCGGGCAAAAAGGCAGAAATTCCCCGTATTTTGGAGCAAAATTGCAGAAATTCCCCTAATTTTGGGACAAATGCAGAAATTCCCTTTATTTTGGGGCAATAATCAGAAAATCCCTTATTTTGGGGCAAAAATCAGAAAATCCCTTATTTTGGGGCAAAATTCCATAAATTTCCTTTATTTTGGGGCAAAATTGCAGAAATTTACCTTATTTTGGGGCAAAATTGCAGAAATTTCTTTATTTGGGGCAAAATTGCAGTAATTTCACTTATTTTCAGGTAAAAAGGCTGAAATTTCCTTTATTTTTGGGCAAAAAAGGAGAAATTCCCCTTATTTTGGGGCAAAATTGCAGAAATTTTCCTTATTATGGGGCCAAAAAGCAGAAATTCAGTAAATTATGTGGCAAAAATGCAGAAATTCCCCTTATTTTGAGGTAAAAGTTGAAATTCCCCTTATTTGGGGGAAAAAAGGCAGAAATTTCCCTTATTTTGGTGCAAAATTGCAGAAATTTTACTTATTTCAGGGTAATAGGTCAAAAATTCCCATTATTTTGGGGCAAAAAAGACAGAAATTCCCTTTATTTTGGGGGAAAAAGACAGAAATTCCACTTATTTAGAGGCAAAAAGGCAGAAATTGCCCTTATTTTGGGGCAAAATTGCAGAAATTTCTCTTATTATGGGGAAAAATTGCAGAAATTTCTCCTATTTTAGGGCAAAATTGCAGAAATTTCACTTATTTCAGAGAAAAAAAGCAAAAATCTTTCTTATATTGGGGCAAAAAGCAGAAATTCCCATTATTTTGGGGCAAAAATTCAGAAATTCACCTTATTTTGGTGCAAAATTGCAGAAATTTCACTTATTTCAGGGTAATAAGTCAGAAATTTTTTTTATTTTGGGGCAAAAAAGACAGAAATTGTCTTTGTTTTGGGAAAAAAATACAGAAATTCCACTTATTTAGAGGCAAAAAGGCAGAAATTCCCCTTATTTTAAAGCAACAATGAAGAAATTTCCCTTTTTTATGGCAAAATGTATGCATTCCACTTATTTTCGGGCAAAAAGGCTGAAGTTCCCCGTATTTTGGAGCAAAATTGCAGAAATTCCTCTAATTGTGGGGCAAAAAGGCAGAAATTCCCTATATGTTGGGGCAAAAAAACAGAAATTCTCCTTATTTTGGGGTAAAACTCAGAAATTCCACTTATTTTGGGGCAAAATTCCAGAAATTTCTCTTATTTTGGGGCAAAATTGCAGAAATTTCAATTATTTCAGAGAAAAAAAGCAAAAATTTTTCTTATTTTGGGGCAAAGAGGCAGAAATTCTCTTTATTTTGGGGCAAAAATCATAAATTCCCCTTATTTTGGGGCAAAATTGCAGAAATTTACCTTATTTTGGGGCAAAATTGCAGAAATTTCCCTTATTTGGGGCAAAATTGCAGTAATTTCACTTATTTTCAGGTAAAAAGGTTGAAATTTCCTTTATTTTGCAGCAAAAAATAGAAATTCCCCTTATTTTGGGGCAAAATTGCAGTAATTTAATTTATTATGTGGCAAAGAGGCAGAAATTCCGTATATTTTGTGCCAAAAATGCAGAAATTCCCCTTATCTTGAAGTAAAAAGGCTGAAATTCCCCTTATTTGGGGGCAAAAAGGCAGAAATTTCCCTTATTTTGGGGCAAAATTGCAGAAATTTCACTTATTTCAGGGTAATAAATCAGAAATTCCCCTTATTTTGGGGCAAAAAAGTCAGAAATTCTCTTTGTTTTGGGGGAAAAAGACAGAAATTCCACTTATTTAGAGGCAAAAGGCAGAAATTCCCCTCATTTCGGAGCAAAAATGAAGAAATTTCACTTTTTTATGGCAAAAAGTTATGCATTCCTCTTATTTTCGGGCAAAAAAGCAGAAATTCCCCGTATTTTGGAGCAAAATTGCAGAAATTCCCCAAATTTTGGGGCAAAAGGTAGAAATTCTCTTTATTTTGGGGCAATAATCAGAAAATCCCTTATTTTGGGGCAAAAATCAGAAAATCCCTTATTTTGGGGCAAAATTCCATAAATTTCCTTTATTTTGGGGCAAAATTGCAGAAATTTACCTTATTTTGGGGCAAAATTGCAGAAATTTCTTTATTTGGGGCAAAATTGCAGTAATTTCACTTATTTTCAGGTAAAAAGGCTGAAATTTCCTTTATTTTTGGGCAAAAAAGGAGAAATTCCCCTTATTTTGGGGCAAAATTGCAGAAATTTTTTTTATTATGGGGCAAAAAAGCAGAAATTCCCCTTATTTTGAGGTAAAAGTTGAAATTCCCCTTATTTGGAGGCAAAAAGGCAGAAATTTCCCTTATTTTGGTGCAAAATTGCAGAAATTTTACTTATTTCAGGGTAATAGGTGAGAAATTCCTCTTATTTTGGGGCAAAAAAGACAGAAATTCCCTTTGGTTTGGGGGAAAAAGACAGAAATTCCACTTATTTAGAGGCAAAAAGGCAGAAATTGCCCTTATTTTGGGGCAAAATTGCAGAAATTTCTCTTATTATGGGGAAAAATTGCAGAAATTTCTCCTATTTTAGGGCAAAATTGCAGAAATTTCACTTATTTCAGAGGAAAAAATGCAAAAATCTTTCTTATATTGGGGCAAAAAGCAGAAATTCCCATTATTTTGGGGCAAAAATTCAGAAATTCACCTTATTTTGGTGCAAAATTGCAGAAATTTCACTTATTTCAGGGTAATAAGTCAGAAATTTTTCTTATTTTGGGGCAAAAAAAGTCAGAAATTGTCTTTGTTTTGGGAAAAAAATACAGAAATTCCACTTATTTAGAGGCAAAAAGGCAGAAATTCCCCTTATTTTAAAGCAACAATGAAGAAATTTCCCTTTTTTATGGCAAAATGTATGCATTCCACTTATTTTCGGGCAAAAAGGCTGAAGTTCCCCGTATTTTGGAGCAAAATTGCAGAATTTCCCCTAATTTTGGGGCAAAAATTCAGAAATTCCCCTTATTTTGGGGTAAAACTGCAGAAATTTCACTTATTTCGTGGCAAAATGGCAGAAATTCCCCTTATTTTCGGCAAAAAGGCAGAAAATAACCGTATTATGGAGCAAAATTGCAGAAATTCATCTAATTTTGAGGTAAAAAATACAGTAATTTTCTTTATTTTAAGGCAAAAATGCAGAAATTCTCCTTATTTTGGGGCAAAAGGCAGAAATTCCCCTTATTTTAGGGCAAAATTGCAGAAATTTCCCTTATTTTGGGGCAAAATTGCAGAAATTTCCCTTATTATGAGGAAAAATTGCAGAAATTTCCCTTATTATGAGGAAAAATTGCAGAAATTTCCCTTATTTTAGGGCAAAATTGCAGAAATTTCACTTATTTCAGAGAAAAAAAGCAAAAATTTTTCTTATTTTGGGGCAAAAAGACAGAAATTCCCATTATTTTGGGGTAAAAAGGCAGAATTTCACCTTATTTTGGGGTAACATTGCAGAAATTTCACATATTTCAGGGCAAAAAGGCAGAAATTTTCCTTATTTTGAGGCAAAATTGCAGAAATTTCACTTATTTAAGGGTAATAAGTCAGAAATTTTCCTTATTTTGGGGCAAAAAAGACAGAAATTCTCTTTGTTTTGAGAAAAAAAGACAGAAATTCCACTTATTTAGAGGCAAAAAGGCAGAAATTCCATTTATTTTGGAGCAACAATGAAGAAATTTCCCTTTTTTATGGCAAAAAGGTATGCATTTCCCTTATTTTCGGGATAAAAGGCAGAAATTCCCTGTATTTTCGAGCAAAATTGCAGAAATTCCCCTAATTGTGGGGCAAAAAGGCAGAAATTCCCTATATGTTGGGGCAAAAAGACAGAAATTCTTCTTATCTTGGGGCAGAACTCAGAAATTCCACTTATTTTGGAGCAAAATTCTAGAAATTTCCCTTATTTTGGGGCAAAATTGCAGAAATTTAACTTATTTTGGGGCAAAATTGCAGTAATTTTCTTTATTATGGGGCAAAGAGGCAGAAATTCCGTATATTTTGTGCCAAAAATGCAGAAAATCCCCTTATCTTGAAGTAAAAAGGCTGAAATTCCCCTTATTTGGGGGCAAAAAGGCAGAAATTTCTTTTATTTTGGTGCAAAATGGCAGAAATTTCATTTATTTCAGGGTAATAAGTCAGAAATTTCCCTTATTTTGGGGAAAAATTGCAGAAATTTCACTTATTTCATGGTAATAAGTCAGAAATTTCCCTTATTTTGGAGCAAAAAAGTCAGAAATTCCCTTTGTTTTGGGGGAAAAAACAGAAATTTCACTTATTTAGAGGCAAAAAGGCAGAAATTCCCCTTATTTTGGAGCAAAAATGAAGAAATTTCCCTTATATATGGCAAAAAGGTATGCATTCCCCTTATTTTCGGGCAAAAAGGCAGAAATTCCCCGTATTTTGGAGCAAAATTGCAGAAATTCCCCTAATTTTGGGACAAATGCAGAAATTCCCTTTATTTTGGGGCAATAATCAGAAAATCCCTTATTTTGGGGCAAAAATCAGAAAATCCCTTATTTTGGGGCAAAATTCCATAAATTTCCTTTATTTTGGGGCAAAATTGCAGAAATTTACCTTATTTTGGGGCAAAATTGCAGAAATTTCTTTATTTGGGGCAA
The DNA here is from genome assembly GCF_963924665.1 of Micromys minutus. NCBI lineage: Eukaryota > Metazoa > Chordata > Mammalia > Rodentia > Muridae > Micromys > Micromys minutus. The sequence goes on from NW_027667330.1 coordinate 674,024, forward strand.
AATTGCAGTAATTTCACTTATTTTCAGGTAAAAAGGCTGAAATTTCCTTTATTTTTGGGCAAAAAAGGAGAAATTCCCCTTATTTTGGGGCAAAATTGCAGAAATTTTCCTTATTATGGGGCCAAAAAGCAGAAATTCAGTAAATTATGTGGCAAAAATGCAGAAATTCCCCTTATTTTGAGGTAAAAGTTGAAATTCCCCTTATTTGGGGGAAAAAAGGCAGAAATTTCCCTTATTTTGGTGCAAAATTGCAGAAATTTTACTTATTTCAGGGTAATAGGTCAAAAATTCCCATTATTTTGGGGCAAAAAAGACAGAAATTCCCTTTATTTTGGGGGAAAAAGACAGAAATTCCACTTATTTAGAGGCAAAAAGGCAGAAATTGCCCTTATTTTGGGGCAAAATTGCAGAAATTTCTCTTATTATGGGGAAAAATTGCAGAAATTTCTCCTATTTTAGGGCAAAATTGCAGAAATTTCACTTATTTCAGAGAAAAAAAGCAAAAATCTTTCTTATATTGGGGCAAAAAGCAGAAATTCCCATTATTTTGGGGCAAAAATTCAGAAATTCACCTTATTTTGGTGCAAAATTGCAGAAATTTCACTTATTTCAGGGTAATAAGTCAGAAATTTTTTTTATTTTGGGGCAAAAAAGACAGAAATTGTCTTTGTTTTGGGAAAAAAATACAGAAATTCCACTTATTTAGAGGCAAAAAGGCAGAAATTCCCCTTATTTTAAAGCAACAATGAAGAAATTTCCCTTTTTTATGGCAAAATGTATGCATTCCACTTATTTTCGGGCAAAAAGGCTGAAGTTCCCCGTATTTTGGAGCAAAATTGCAGAAATTCCTCTAATTGTGGGGCAAAAAGGCAGAAATTCCCTATATGTTGGGGCAAAAAAACAGAAATTCTCCTTATTTTGGGGTAAAACTCAGAAATTCCACTTATTTTGGGGCAAAATTCCAGAAATTTCTCTTATTTTGGGGCAAAATTGCAGAAATTTCAATTATTTCAGAGAAAAAAAGCAAAAATTTTTCTTATTTTGGGGCAAAGAGGCAGAAATTCTCTTTATTTTGGGGCAAAAATCATAAATTCCCCTTATTTTGGGGCAAAATTGCAGAAATTTACCTTATTTTGGGGCAAAATTGCAGAAATTTCCCTTATTTGGGGCAAAATTGCAGTAATTTCACTTATTTTCAGGTAAAAAGGTTGAAATTTCCTTTATTTTGCAGCAAAAAATAGAAATTCCCCTTATTTTGGGGCAAAATTGCAGTAATTTAATTTATTATGTGGCAAAGAGGCAGAAATTCCGTATATTTTGTGCCAAAAATGCAGAAATTCCCCTTATCTTGAAGTAAAAAGGCTGAAATTCCCCTTATTTGGGGGCAAAAAGGCAGAAATTTCCCTTATTTTGGGGCAAAATTGCAGAAATTTCACTTATTTCAGGGTAATAAATCAGAAATTCCCCTTATTTTGGGGCAAAAAAGTCAGAAATTCTCTTTGTTTTGGGGGAAAAAGACAGAAATTCCACTTATTTAGAGGCAAAAGGCAGAAATTCCCCTCATTTTGGAGTAAAAATGAAGAAATTTCACTTTTTTATGGCAAAAAGTTATGCATTCCTCTTATTTTCGGGCAAAAAAGCAGAAATTCCCCGTATTTTGGAGCAAAATTGCAGAAATTCCCCAAATTTTGGGGCAAAAGGTAGAAATTCTCTTTATTTTGGGGCAATAATCAGAAAATCCCTTATTTTGGGGCAAAAATCAGAAAATCCCTTATTTTGGGGCAAAATTCCATAAATTTCCTTTATTTTGGGGCAAAATTGCAGAAATTTACCTTATTTTGGGGCAAAATTGCAGAAATTTCTTTATTTGGGGCAAAATTGCAGTAATTTCACTTATTTTCAGGTAAAAAGGCTGAAATTTCCTTTATTTTTGGGCAAAAAAGGAGAAATTCCCCTTATTTTGGGGCAAAATTGCAGAAATTTTTTTTATTATGGGGCAAAAAAGCAGAAATTCCCCTTATTTTGAGGTAAAAGTTGAAATTCCCCTTATTTGGAGGCAAAAAGGCAGAAATTTCCCTTATTTTGGTGCAAAATTGCAGAAATTTTACTTATTTCAGGGTAATAGGTCAGAAATTCCTCTTATTTTGGGGCAAAAAAGACAGAAATTCCCTTTGGTTTGGGGGAAAAAGACAGAAATTCCACTTATTTAGAGGCAAAAAGGCAGAAATTGCCCTTATTTTGGGGCAAAATTGCAGAAATTTCTCTTATTATGGGGAAAAATTGCAGAAATTTCTCCTATTTTAGGGCAAAATTGCAGAAATTTCACTTATTTCAGAGGAAAAAAAGCAAAAATCTTTCTTATATTGGGGCAAAAAGCAGAAATTCCCATTATTTTGGGGCAAAAATTCAGAAATTCACCTTATTTTGGTGCAAAATTGCAGAAATTTCACTTATTTCAGGGTAATAAGTCAGAAATTTTTCTTATTTTGGGGCAAAAAAAGTCAGAAATTGTCTTTGTTTTGGGAAAAAAATACAGAAATTCCACTTATTTAGAGGCAAAAAGGCAGAAATTCCCCTTATTTTAAAGCAACAATGAAGAAATTTCCCTTTTTTATGGCAAAATGTATGCATTCCACTTATTTTCGGGCAAAAAGGCTGAAGTTCCCCGTATTTTGGAGCAAAATTGCAGAATTTCCCCTAATTTTGGGGCAAAAATTCAGAAATTCCCCTTATTTTGGGGTAAAACTGCAGAAATTTCACTTATTTCGTGGCAAAATGGCAGAAATTCCCCTTATTTTCGGCAAAAAGGCAGAAAATAACCGTATTATGGAGCAAAATTGCAGAAATTCATCTAATTTTGAGGTAAAAAATACAGTAATTTTCTTTATTTTAAGGCAAAAATGCAGAAATTCTCCTTATTTTGGGGCAAAAGGCAGAAATTCCCCTTATTTTAGGGCAAAATTGCAGAAATTTCCCTTATTTTGGGGCAAAATTGCAGAAATTTCCCTTATTATGAGGAAAAATTGCAGAAATTTCCCTTATTATGAGGAAAAATTGCAGAAATTTCCCTTATTTTAGGGCAAAATTGCAGAAATTTCACTTATTTCAGAGAAAAAAAGCAAAAATTTTTCTTATTTTGGGGCAAAAAGACAGAAATTCCCATTATTTTGGGGTAAAAAGGCAGAATTTCACCTTATTTTGGGGTAACATTGCAGAAATTTCACATATTTCAGGGCAAAAAGGCAGAAATTTTCCTTATTTTGAGGCAAAATTGCAGAAATTTCACTTATTTAAGGGTAATAAGTCAGAAATTTTCCTTATTTTGGGGCAAAAAAGACAGAAATTCTCTTTGTTTTGAGAAAAAAGACAGAAATTCCACTTATTTAGAGGCAAAAAGGCAGAAATTCCATTTATTTTGGAGCAACAATGAAGAAATTTCCCTTTTTTATGGCAAAAAGGTATGCATTTCCCTTATTTTCGGGATAAAAGGCAGAAATTCCCTGTATTTTCGAGCAAAATTGCAGAAATTCCCCTAATTGTGGGGCAAAAAGGCAGAAATTCCCTATATGTTGGGGCAAAAAGACAGAAATTCTTCTTATCTTGGGGCAGAACTCAGAAATTCCACTTATTTTGGAGCAAAATTCTAGAAATTTCCCTTATTTTGGGGCAAAATTGCAGAAATTTAACTTATTTTGGGGCAAAATTGCAGTAATTTTCTTTATTATGGGGCAAAGAGGCAGAAATTCCGTATATTTTGTGCCAAAAATGCAGAAAATCCCCTTATCTTGAAGTAAAAAGGCTGAAATTCCCCTTATTTGGGGGCAAAAAGGCAGAAATTTCTTTTATTTTGGTGCAAAATGGCAGAAATTTCATTTATTTCAGGGTAATAAGTCAGAAATTTCCCTTATTTTGGGGAAAAATTGCAGAAATTTCACTTATTTCATGGTAATAAGTCAGAAATTTCCCTTATTTTGGAGCAAAAAAGTCAGAAATTCCCTTTGTTTTGGGGGAAAAAACAGAAATTTCACTTATTTAGAGGCAAAAAGGCAGAAATTCCCCTTATTTTGGAGCAAAAATGAAGTAATTTCCCTTTTTTATGGCAAAAAGGTATGCATTCCCCTTATTTTCGGGCAAAAAGGCAGAAATTCCCCGTATTTTGGAGCAAAATTGCATAAATTTCCCTAATTTTGGGACAAATGCAGAAATTCCCTTTATTTTGGGGCAATAATCAGAAAATCCCTTATTTTGGGGCAAAAATCAGAAAATCCCTTATTTTGGGGCAAAATTCCATAAATTTCCTTTATTTTGGGGCAAAATTGCAGAAATTTACCTTATTTTGGGGCAAAATTGCAGAAATTTCTTTATTTGGGGCAAAATTGCAGTAATTTCACTTATTTTCAGGTAAAAAGGCTGAAATTTCCTTTATTTTTGGGCAAAAAAGGAGAAATTCCCCTTATTTTGGGGCAAAATTGCAGAAATTTTCCTTATTATGGGGCCAAAAAGCAGAAATTCAGTAAATTATGTGGCAAAAATGCAGAAATTCCCCTTATTTTGAGGTAAAAGTTGAAATTCCCCTTATTTGGGGGAAAAAAGGCAGAAATTTCCCTTATTTTGGTGCAAAATTGCAGAAATTTTACTTATTTCAGGGTAATAGGTCAAAAATTCCCATTATTTTGGGGCAAAAAAGACAGAAATTCCCTTTATTTTGGGGGAAAAAGACAGAAATTCCACTTATTTAGAGGCAAAAAGGCAGAAATTGCCCTTATTTTGGGGCAAAATTGCAGAAATTTCTCTTATTATGGGGAAAAATTGCAGAAATTTCTCCTATTTTAGGGCAAAATTGCAGAAATTTCACTTATTTCAGAGAAAAAAAGCAAAAATCTTTCTTATATTGGGGCAAAAAGCAGAAATTCCCATTATTTTGGGGCAAAAATTCAGAAATTCACCTTATTTTGGTGCAAAATTGCAGAAATTTCACTTATTTCAGGGTAATAAGTCAGAAATTTTTTTTTATTTTGGGGCAAAAAAGACAGAAATTGTCTTTGTTTTGGGAAAAAAATACAGAAATTCCACTTATTTAGAGGCAAAAAGGCAGAAATTCCCCTTATTTTAAAGCAACAATGAAGAAATTTCCCTTTTTTATGGCAAAATGTATGCATTCCACTTATTTTCGGGCAAAAAGGCTGAAGTTCCCCGTATTTTGGAGCAAAATTGCAGAAATTCCTCTAATTGTGGGGCAAAAAGGCAGAAATTCCCTATATGTTGGGGCAAAAAAACAGAAATTCTCCTTATTTTGGGGTAAAACTCAGAAATTCCACTTATTTTGGGGCAAAATTCCAGAAATTTCTCTTATTTTGGGGCAAAATTGCAGAAATTTCAATTATTTCAGAGAAAAAAAGCAAAAATTTTTCTTATTTTGGGGCAAAGAGGCAGAAATTCTCTTTATTTTGGGGCAAAAATCATAAATTCCCCTTATTTTGGGGCAAAATTGCAGAAATTTACCTTATTTTGGGGCAAAATTGCAGAAATTTCCCTTATTTGGGGCAAAATTGCAGTAATTTCACTTATTTTCAGGTAAAAAGGTTGAAATTTCCTTTATTTTGCAGCAAAAAATAGAAATTCCCCTTATTTTGGGGCAAAATTGCAGTAATTTAATTTATTATGTGGCAAAGAGGCAGAAATTCCGTATATTTTGTGCCAAAAATGCAGAAATTCCCCTTATCTTGAAGTAAAAAGGCTGAAATTCCCCTTATTTGGGGGCAAAAAGGCAGAAATTTCCCTTATTTTGGGGCAAAATTGCAGAAATTTCACTTATTTCAGGGTAATAAATCAGAAATTCCCCTTATTTTGGGGCAAAAAAGTCAGAAATTCTCTTTGTTTTGGGGGAAAAAGACAGAAATTCCACTTATTTAGAGGCAAAAGGCAGAAATTCCCCTCATTTTGGAGCAAAAATGAAGAAATTTCACTTTTTTATGGCAAAAAGTTATGCATTCCTCTTATTTTCGGGCAAAAAAGCAGAAATTCCCCGTATTTTGGAGCAAAATTGCAGAAATTCCCCAAATTTTGGGGCAAAAGGTAGAAATTCTCTTTATTTTGGGGCAATAATCAGAAAATCCCTTATTTTGGGGCAAAAATCAGAAAATCCCTTATTTTGGGGCAAAATTCCATAAATTTCCTTTATTTTGGGGCAAAATTGCAGAAATTTACCTTATTTTGGGGCAAAATTGCAGAAATTTCTTTATTTGGGGCAAAATTGCAGTAATTTCACTTATTTTCAGGTAAAAAGGCTGAAATTTCCTTTATTTTTGGGCAAAAAAGGAGAAATTCCCCTTATTTTGGGGCAAAATTGCAGAAATTTTTTTTATTATGGGGCAAAAAAGCAGAAATTCCCCTTATTTTGAGGTAAAAGTTGAAATTCCCCTTATTTGGAGGCAAAAAGGCAGAAATTTCCCTTATTTTGGTGCAAAATTGCAGAAATTTTACTTATTTCAGGGTAATAGGTCAGAAATTCCTCTTATTTTGGGGCAAAAAAGACAGAAATTCCCTTTGGTTTGGGGGAAAAAGACAGAAATTCCACTTATTTAGAGGCAAAAAGGCAGAAATTGCCCTTATTTTGGGGCAAAATTGCAGAAATTTCTCTTATTATGGGGAAAAATTGCAGAAATTTCTCCTATTTTAGGGCAAAATTGCAGAAATTTCACTTATTTCAGAGAAAAAAAGCAAAAATCTTTCTTATATTGGGGCAAAAAGCAGAAATTCCCATTATTTTGGGGCAAAAATTCAGAAATTCACCTTATTTTGGTGCAAAATTGCAGAAATTTCACTTATTTCAGGGTAATAAGTCAGAAATTTTTCTTATTTTGGGGCAAAAAAAGTCAGAAATTGTCTTTGTTTTGGGAAAAAAATACAGAAATTCCACTTATTTAGAGGCAAAAAGGCAGAAATTCCCCTTATTTTAAAGCAACAATGAAGAAATTTCCCTTTTTTATGGCAAAATGTATGCATTCCACTTATTTTCGGGCAAAAAGGCTGAAGTTCCCCGTATTTTGGAGCAAAATTGCAGAAATTCCTCTAATTGTGGGGCAAAAAGGCAGAAATTCCCTATATGTTGGGGCAAAAAAACAGAAATTCTTCTTATTTTGGGGTAAAACTCAGAAATTCCACTTATTTTGGGGCAAAATTCCAGAAATTTCTCTTATTTTGGGGCAAAATTGCAGAAATTTCAATTATTTCAGAGAAAAAAAGCAAAAATTATTCTTATTTTGGGGCAAAGAGGCAGAAATTCTCTTTATTTTGGGGCAAAAATCAGAAATTCCCCTTATTTTGCGGCAAAATTGCAGAAATTTACCTTATTTTGGGGCAAAATTGCAGAAATTTCCCTTATTTGGGGCAAAATTGCAGTAATTTCACTTATTTTCAGGTAAAAAGGTTAAAATTTCCTTTATTTTGCAGCAAAAAAAGAGAAATTCCCCTTATTTTGGGGCAAAATTGCAGTAATTTTCTTTATTATGGGGCAAAGAGGCAGAAATTCCGTATATTTTGTGCCAAAAATGCAGAAATTCCCCTTATCTTGAAGTAAAAAGGCTGAAATTCCCCTTATTTGGGGGCAAAAAGGCAGAAATTTCTTTTATTTTGGAGCAAAATGGCAGAAATTTCATTTATTTCAGGGTAATAAGTCAGAAATTTCCCTTATTTTGGGGAAAAATTGCAGTAATTTCACTTATTTCAGGGTAATAAGTCAGAAATTTCCCTTATTTTGGAGCAAAAAATTCAGAAATTCCCTTTGTTTTGGGTTAAAAAAACAGAAATTTCACTTATTTAGAGGCAAAAGGGCAGAAATTCCCCTTATTTTGGAGCAAAAATGAAGAAATTTCCCTTTTTTATGGCAAAAAGGTATGCATTCCCCTTATTTTCAGGCAAAAAAGCAGAAATTCCCCGTATTTTGAAGCAAAATTGCATAAATTTCCCTAATTTTGGGACAAATGCAGAAATTCCCTTTATTTTGGGGCAAAAATCAGAAATTCCTCTTATTTTGGGGCAAAATTCCAGAAATTTTCTTTATTTTGGGGCAAAATTGCAGGAATTTACCTTATTTTTGTGCAAAATGCAGAAATTTCTCTTATTTGGGGCAAAATTGCAGAAATTTCACTTATTTTCATGTAAAAAAGCTGAAATTTCCTTTATTTTGGGGCAAAAAGCGAGAAATTCCCCTTTTTTGGGTCAAAATTGCAGAAATTTTCCGTATTTTGGGGCAAAAAGGCAGAAATTTTGTATATTTTGTGGCAAAAAGGCAGAAATTTCCCTTATTTTGAGGTAATAAGGTTGAAATTCCCCTTATTTAGGGGCAATAAGGCAGAAATTCCCCTTATTTTGGGGTAAAATTGCAGAAATTTCAAATATTTCAGGGCAAAATGGCAGAAATTCCTCTTAGTTTAAGGCAAAAAGATGAAATCCCTAATTTTTGGCTAAAATTGAAGAAATTTCACTTATTTCGGGACAAAAAGGCAGAAATTCCAATTAATTTCGGGCAAAAAGGCAGAAATGACCCATATTTTGGAGCAAAATTGCAGAAATTCCCCTAATATTGGTGCAAAAATGCAGAAATTCCCTTTATTTTGGGGCAAAAAGGCAGAAATTCTCCATATTTTGGTGCAAAAATCAGAAATTTCACGTATTTTGAGGTAAAATGCTGAATGTCCCCATATTTTGGGGCAAAAGGCAGAAATTTCCCTTATTTTGGGGCAAATTTGCAGAAATTTCACTTATTTCAGGGTAATAAGTCAGAAATTTTCTTTATATTGGGGCAAAAAAGACAGAAATTTCCTTTGTTTTGGGGGAAAAACACAGAAATTCCACTTATTTAGAGGCAAAAAGGCAGAAATTCCCCTTATTTTGGAGCAAAAATGAAGAAATTTCCCTTATATATGGCAAAAAGGTATGCATTCCCCTTATTTTCGGGCAAAAAGGCAGAAATTCCTCGTATTTTGGAGCAAAATTGCAGAAATTTTCCTAACTGTGGGGCAAAAAGGCAGAAATTCCCTATATGTTGGGGCAAAAAGACAGAAATTCTCCTTATTTTGGGGCAAAACTCAGAAATTCCACTTATTTTGGGGCAAATTTGCAGAAATTTGACTTATTTCAGGGAAAAAAGGCAGAAATTTTCCTTATTTTGGGTCAAAGAGGCAGAAATTCCTAATATTTTGTGGCAAAAATGCAGTAATTCCCCTTATTTTGAGGTAAAAAGGCTGAAATTCCCCTTATTTGAAGGGAATAAGGCAGAAATTTCCCTTATTTGGGGGCAAAATCAGAAATTCGCCCTTATTTTGGGCCAAATTTGCAGAAATTTCGCTTATTATGGGAAAAAATTGCAGAAATTTCTCTTATTTTAGGGCAAAATTACAGAAATTTCACTTATTTCAGAGAAAAAAAGCAAAAATTTACCTTATTTTAAGGCAAAAAGGCAGAAATTCCCTTTATTTTGGGGCAAAAATTCAGAAATTCACCTTATTTTGGGGTAAAATTGCAGAAATTTCATATATTTCAGGGCAATAAGGCAGAAATTTTCCTTATTTTGGGGCAAAATTGCAGAAATTTCACTTATTTCAGGGTAATATGTCAGAAATTTTCCTTATTTTGGGGCAAAAAAGACAGAAATTCTCTTTGTTTTGGAAAAAAATACAGAAATTCCACTTATTTAGAGGCAAAAACAGAAATTTCCCTTATTTTGGAGCAACAATGAAGAGATTTTCCTCTTTAATGGCAAAAAATATGCATTCCACTTATTTTCGGGCAAAAAGGCTGAAGTTCCCCGTATTTTGGAGCAAAATTGCAGAAATTTCTCTATTTGTGGGGCAAAGAGGCAGAAATTCCCTATATGTTGGGGCAAAAAAACAGAAATTCTCCTTATGTTGGGGTAAAACTCAGAAATTCCAATTATTTTGGGGCAAAATTCCAGAAATTTCCCTTATTTTGGGGCAAAATTTCAGAAATTTCAATTATTTCAGAGAAAAAAAGCAAAAATTTTTCTTATTTTGGGGCAAAAAGTCAGAAATTCATTTTATTTTGGGGCAAAAATCAGAAATTCCCTTTATTGTGTGGCAAAATTGCAGAAATTTACGTTATTTTGGGCAAAATTGTAGAAATTTCCCTTATTTGGGGCAAAATTGAAGTAATTTTACTTATTTTCAGGTAAAAAGGCTGAAATTTCCTTTATTTTGCGGCAAAAAAGGAGATATTCGCCTTATTTTGGGGCAAAATTGCAGAAATTTTCCCTCATATGGGGCAAAAAGACAGAAATTCCGTATATTTTGTGCCAAAAATGCAGAAATTCCACTTATTTTGAGGTAAAAAGGCTGAAATTCCCCTTATTTGCGGGAAAAAAGGCAGAAATTTCTATTGTTTTGAGCAAAATTGCAAAAATTTCATTTATTTCAGGGTAATAAGTCAGAAATTCCCCTTATTTTGGGGCAAAACATACAGAAATTCCTTTTGTTTTGGGGGAAAAAGACAGAAATTCCACTTATTTAAAGGCAAAAAGGCAGAAATTCCCCTTATTTTGGAGCAAAAATGAAGAAATTTCCCTTATATATGGCAAAAAGGTATGCATTCCCCTTATTTTCGGGCAAAAAGGCAGAAATTCCCCGTATTTTAAAGCAAAATTGCAGAAATTCCTCTAACTGTGGGGCAAAAAGGCAGAAATTCCCTATATGTTGGGGCAAAAAGACAGAAATTCTCTTTATTTTGGGGCAAAACTCAGAAATTCAACTTATTTTTGGGCAAAATTGCAGAAATTTCACTTATTTCAGGAAAAAAAGGCAGAAATTTTCCTTATTTTGGGGCAAAAAGGCAGAAATTCCTAACTATTTGTGGCAAAAATGCAGAAATTCCCCTTATTTTGAGGTAAAAAGGCTGAAATTCCTTTTATTTGGGGGAAAAAGGCAGAAATTTTCCTTATTTTGGGGCAAAAAACAGAAATTCCCCTTATTTTGGGGCAAAATTGCAGAAATTTCTCTTATTATAGGGAAAAATTGCAGAAATTTCTCTTATTTTAGGGCAAAATTGCAGAAATTTCACTTATTTCAGAGAAAAAAGCTAAAATTTTTCTTATTTTGGGGCAAAAAGGCAGAAATTCCCTTAATTTTGGGGCAAAATTCAGAAATTCACCTTATTTTGGGGTAAAATTGCAGAAATTTCACATATTTCAGGTAATAAGGCAGAAATTTTCCTTATTTTGGGGCAAAATTGAAATAATTTCACTTATTTCAGGGTAATAAGTCAGAAATTTTCTTTATTTTGGGGCAAAAAAGACAGAAATTCTCTTTGTTTTGGAAAAAAATACAGAAATTCCACTTATTTAGAGGCAAAAAGCAGAAATTTCTCTTATTTTGGAGCAACAATGAAGAAATTTCCCTTTTTTATGGCAAAAAATTATGCATTCCACTTATTTTCGGGCAAAAAGGCTGAAGTTCCCCGTATTTTGGAGCAAAATTGCAGAAATTTCTCTATTTGTGGGGCAAAAATGCAGAAATTCCCTATATGTTGGGGCAAAAAAACAGAAATTCTCCTTATTTTGGGGAAAAACTCAGAAATTCCAATTATTTTTGGGCAAAATTCCAGAAATTTCCCTTATTTTGGGGCAAAATTGCAGAAATTTCAATTATTTCAGAGAAAAAAAGCAAAAATTTTTCTTATTTTGGGGCAAAATAGCAGAAATTCATTTTATTTTGGGGCAAAAATCAGAAATTCCCTTTATTTTGGGGCAAAATTGCAGAAATTTACATTATTTTGGGCAAAATTGCAGAAATTTCCCTTATTTGGGGCAAAATTGAAGTAATTTTACTTATTTTCAGGTAAAAAGGCTGAAATTTCCTTTATTTTTGGACAAAAATGAGAAATTCCCCTTATTTTGGGGCAAAATTGCAGAAATTTTCCTTATTATGGGGCCAAAAAGCAGAAATTCAGTAAATTATGTGGCAAAAATTCAGAAATTCCCCTTATTTTGAGGTAAAAGTTGAAATTCCCCTTATTTGGGGACAAAAAGGCAGAAATTTCCCTTATTTTGGTGCAAAATTGCAGAAATTTTACTTATTTCAGGGTAATAGGTCAGAAATTCCCATTATTTTGGGGCAAAAAAGAGAGAAATTCCCTTTATTTTGGGGGAAAAAGACAGAAATTCCACTTATTTAGAGGCAAAAAGGCAGAAATTCCCCTTATTTTGGAGCAAAAATTAAGAAATTTCCATTTTATATGGCAAAAAGGTATGAATTCCCCTTATTTTTGGGCAAAAAGGCAAAATTTCCCCATATTTTGGAGCAAAATTGCAGAAATCCTCCTAATTGTGGGTGAAAAATCCAAAAATTCCCTATATTTTGGAGTAAAAAGACAGAAATTCTTCTTATTTTGGGGCAAAACTCAGAAATTCCACTTATTTTGGGGGAAAATTGCAGAAATTTCACTTATTTCAGGGAAAAAAGGCAAAAATTTTCCTTATTTTGGGGCAAAAAGGCAGAAATTCCTAATATTTTGTGGCAAAAATGCACAAATTCCCTTTATTTTGAGGTCAAAAGCCTGAAATTCCCCTTATTTGGGGGCAAAAATGCAGAAATTATCCATTATTTTGGGGCCAAATTGCAAAAATTTCACTTATTTCAGGGTAATAAATCAGAAATTCCCCTAATATTGGGGCAAAAAAAGAAAAAAATTCCTTTTTTTGGGGGGAAAAAGACAGAAATTCCACTTATTTAGAGGCAAAAAGTCAGAAATTCCCCTTATTTTGGAGCAAAAATGAAGAAATTTCCCTTATATATGGCAAAAAGGTATGCATTCCCCTTATTTTCGGGCAAAAAGGCAGAAATTCCCTGTATTTTGGAGCAAAATTGCAGAAATTCTCCTAATTGTGGGGCAAAAAGGCAGAAATTCCCAATATGTTGGGGCAATAAGACAGAAATTCTACTTATTTTGGGGCAAAACTCAGAAATTCCACTCTTTTTGGGGGAAAATTGCAGAAATTTCACTTATTTCGGGGAAAAAAGCAGAAATTTTCCTTATTTTGGTGCAAAAAGGCAGAAATTCCTAATATTTTGTGGCAAAAATGCAGAAATTCCCCTTATTTTGAGGTAAAAAGGCTGAAATTCCCCTTATTTGGGGGCAAAAATGCAGAAATTTCCCTTATTTTGGGGCAAAATTGCAGAAATTTCACTTATGTCAGGGTAATAAATCAGAAATTCCCCTTCTTTTGAAGCAAAAAAGTAAGAAATTCTTTTTGTTTTGGGGGAAAAAGACAGAAATTCCACTTATTTAGAGGCAAAAGCAGAAATTCCTCTTATTTTGTAGCAAAAATGAAAAAATTTCACTTTTTTATGGCAAAAAGTTATGCATTCCTCTTATTTTCGGGCAAAAAGGCAGAAATTCCCCGTATTTTGGAGCAAAATTGCAGAAATTCCCCAAATTTTGGGGCAAAAGGTAGAAATTCCCTTTATTTTGGGGCAAAAATCAGAAATTCCCTTATTTTGGGGCAAAATTGCAGAAATTTATTTATTTGGGGCAAAATTGCAGTAATTTCACTTATTTTCAGGAAAAAGGCTGAAATTTCCTTTATTTTTGGGCAAAAAAGGAGAAATTCCCCTTATTTTGGGGTAAAATTGCAGAAATTTTCCTTATTATGGGGCCAAAAAGCAGAAATTCCGTAAATTATGTGGCAAAAATGCAGAAATTCCCCTTATTTTGAGGTAAAAGTTGAAATTCCCCTTATTTGGGGGCAAAAAAGCAGAAATTTCCCTTATTTTGGTGCAAAATTGCAGAAATTTTACTTAATTCAGGGTAATAGGTCAGAAATTCCCCTTATTTTGGGGCAAAAAAGACAGAAATTCCCTTTGTTTTGGGGGAAAAATACAGAAATTCCACTTATTTAGAGGCAAAAAGGCAGAAATTCCCCTTATTTTGGAGCAAAAATGAAGAAATTTCCCTCTTATATGGCAAAAAGGTATGGATTCTCCTTATTTTTGGCCAAATAGGCAAAAATTCTCCGTATTTTGGAGCAAAATTGCAGAAATCCACCTAATTGTGGGCCAAAAAGCCAGAAATTCCCTATATTTTGGGGTAAAAATACAGAAATTCTTCTTATTTTGGGGCAAAACTCAGAAATTGCACTTGTTTTGGGGTAAATTTGCAGAAATTTCACTTATTTCAGGGAAAAAAGGCAGAAATTTTCCTTATTTTGGGGCAAAAAGGCAGAAATTCCTAATATTTTGTGGCAAAAATGAAGAAATACTTCTTATTTTGAGGTAAAAAGGCTGAAATTCCCCTTATTTGGGGGCAAAAATGCAGAAATTATCCATTATTTTGGGGCAAAATTGCAGAAATTTCACTTATTTCAGGGTAATAAGTCTGAAATTCCCCTTATTTTGGGGCAAAAAAGACAAAAATTCCTTTTGTTTTGGGGAAAAAATACAGAAATTCCACTTATTTAGAGGCAAAAAGGCAGTAATTCCCTTAATTTTGTAGCAAAAATGAAGAAATTTCCCTTATATATGGCAAAAAGGTATGCATTCCCCTTATTTTCGGGCAAAAAGCAGAAATTCCCCGTATTTTGGAGCAAAATTGCAGAAATTCCCAGTGGTGAGGCAAAAAGGCAGAAATTCCCTATATGTTGGGGCAAAAAGCCAAAAATTCTCCTCATTTTGGGGCAAAACTCAGAAATTCCACTTATTTTGGGGCAAAATTACAGAAATTTCACTTATTTCGGGGAAAAAAGGCAGAAATTTTCCTTATTTTGGGGCAAAAAGTCAGAAATTCCTAATATTTTGTGGCAAAAATGCAGAAATTCCCCTTATTTTGAGGTAAAAAGGCTGAAATTCCCCTTATTTGGGGGCAAAAAGGCAGAAATTTCCCTTATTTTGGGGCAAAATTGCAGAAATTTCACTTATTTCAGGGTAATAAATCAGAAATTCCCCTTATTTTGGGGAAAAAAAGTAAGAAATTCTTTTTGTTTTGGGGGAAAAAGACAGAAATTCCATTTATTTAGAGGCAAAAGACAGAAATTCCCCTTATTTTGGAGCAAAAATGAAGAAATTTCACTTTTTTATGGCAAAAAGTTATGCATTCCTCTTATTTTCGGGCAAAAAGGCAGAAATTCCCCGTAATTTGGAGCAAAATTGCAGAAATTCCCCAAATTTTGGGGCAAAAGGTAGAAATTCCCTTTATTTTGGGGCAAAAATCAGAAATTCCCTTATTTTGGGGCAAAATTTCATAAATTTCCTTTATTTTGGCGCAAAATTGCAGAAATTTAACTTATTTTGGGGCATAATTGCAGAAATTTCATTATTTTGGGCAAAATTGCTGTAATTTCACATATTTTCAGGTAAAAAGGCTGAAATTTCCTTTATTTTTGGGCAAAAAAGGAGAAATTCCCCTTATTTTGGGGCAAAATTGCAGAAATTTTCCTTATTATGGGGCAAAAAATCAGAAATTCCGTAAATTATGTGGCAAAAATGCAGAAATTCCCCTTATTTTGAGGTAAAAGTTGAAATTCCCCTTATTTGGGGGCAAAAAGGCAGAAATTTCCCTTATTTTGGTGCAAAATTGCAGAAATTTTACTTATTTCAGGGTAATAGGTCAGAAATTCCTCTTATTTTGGGGCAAAAAAAGACAGAAATTCCCTTTGGTTTGGGGGAAAAAGACAGAAATTCCACTTATTTAGAGGCAAAAAGGCAATAATTGCCCTTATTTTGGGGCAAAATTGCAGAAATTTCTCTTATTATGGGGAAAAATTGCAGAAATTTCTCCTATTTTAGGGCAAAATTGCAGAAATTTCACTTATTTCAGAGAAAAAAAAGCAAAAATCTTTCTTATATTGGGGCAAAAAGCAGAAATTCCCATTATTTTGGGGCAAAAATTCAGAAATTCACCTTATTTTGGTGCAAAATTGCAGAAATTTCACTTATTTCAGGGTAATAAGTCAGAAATTTTCCTTATTTTGGGGCAAAAAAGACAGAAATTCTTTGTTTTGTGAAAAAAATACAGAAATTCCACTTATTTAGAGGCAAAAAGGCAGAAATTCCCCTTATTTTAAAGCAACAATGAAGAAATTTCCCTTTTTTATGGCAAAAAAGTATGCATTCCACTTATTTTCAGGCAAAAAGGCTGAAGTTCCCCGTATTTTGGAGCAAAATTGCAGAAATTTTTCTAATTGTGGGGCAAAAAGGCAGGTATTCCCTATATTTTGGGGCAAAAAAACAGAAATTCTTTTTATTTTGGGGTAAAACTCAGAAATTCCACTTATTTTGGGGCAAAATTCTAGAAATTTCTCTTATTTTGGGGCAAAATTGCAGAAATTTCAATTATTTCAGAAAAAAAAAGAAAAAATTTTTCTTATTTTGGGGCAAAAAGGCAGAAATTCCTTTTATTTTGGGGCAAAAATCAGAAATTCCCCTTATTTTGGGGCAAAATTGCAGAAATTTACCTTATTTTGGGGCAAAATTGCAGAAATTTCCCTTATTTGGGGCAAAATTGCAGTAATTTCACTTATTTTCAGGTAAAAAGTTTGAAATTTCCTTTATTTTGCAGCAAAAAAAAAGAGAAATTCCCCTTATTTTGGGGCAAAATTGCAGTAACTTTCCTTATTATGGGGCAAAAAGGCAGAAATTCCCCTTATTTTGAGGTAAAAAGGCTGAAATTCCCCTTATTTGGGAGAAAAAGCAAGAAATTCCCTTTATTTGGGGGCAAAATTGCAGAAATTTACCTTATTTTGGGGCAAAATTGCAGAAATTTACCTTATTTTGGGGCAAAATTGCAGAAATTTCCCTTATTTGGGGCAAAATTGCAGTAATTTCACTTATTTTCAGGTAAAAAGTTTGAAATTTCCTTTATTTTGCAACAAAAAAAGAGAAATTCCCCTTATTTTTGGGCAAAATTGCAGAAATTTTCCTTATTATGGGGCAAAAAACCAGAAATTCCGTAAATTATGTGGCAAAAATGCAGAAATTCCCCTTATTTTGAAGTAAAAGTATAAATTCCCCTTATTTGGGGGCAAAAAGGCAGAAATTTTTCTTATTTTGGTGCAAAATTGCAGAAATTTTACTTATTTCAGGGTAATAGGTCAGAAATTCCGCTTATTTTGGGGCAAAAAGACAGAAATTCTCCTTATTTTGGGGCAAAACTCAGAAATTCCACTTATTTTTGGGCAAAATTGCAGAAATTTCACTTATTTCAGGAAAAAAAGGCAGAAATTTTTTTTATTTTGGGGCAAAAAGGCAGAAATCCCTAATATTTTGTGGCAAAAATGCAGAAATTCCCCTTATTTTGAGGTAAAAAGGCTGAAATTCCCCTTATTTGGGGGAAAAAGGCAGAAATTTCCAATATTTGGGGGCAAAAAACAGAAATTCCCCTTATTTTGGGGCAAAATTGCAGAAATTTCTCTTATTATAGGGAAAAATTGCAGAAATTTCTTTTATTTTAGGGCAAAATTGCAGAAATTTCACTTATTTCAGAGAAAAAAAGCTAAAATTTTTCTTATTTTGGTGCAAAAAGGCAGAAATTCCCTTTATTTTGGGGCAAAAATTCAGAAATTCACCTTATTTTGGGGTAAAATTGCAGAAATTTCACATATTTCAGGCAATAAGGCAGAAATTTTCCTTATTTTGGGGAAAATTGAAGAAATTTCACTTATTTCAGGGTAATAAGTCAGAAATTTTCTTTATTTTGTGGCAAAAAAGACAGAAATTCTCTTTGTTTTGGAAAAAAAATACAGAAATTCCACTTATTTAGAGGCAAAAAGCAGAAATTTCTCTTATTTTGAAGCAACAATGAAGAAATTTCCCTTTTTTATGGCAAAAAAGTATGCATTCCACTTATGTTCGGGCAAAAAGGCTGAAGTTCCCCGTATTTTGGAGCAAAATTGCAGAAATTTCTCTATTTGTGGGGCAAAAATGCAGAAATTCCCTATATGTTGGGGCAAAAAAACAGAAATTCTCCTTATTTTGGGGTAAAACTCAGAAATTCCAATTATTTTGGGGCAAAATTCCAGAAATTTCCCTTATTTTGGGGCAAAATTGCAGCAATTTCAATTATTTCAGAGAAAAAAAGCAAAAATTTTTCTTATTTTGGGGCAAAAAGGCAGAAATTCATTTTATTTTGGGGCAAAAATCAGAAATTCCCTATATTTTGGGGCAAAATTGCAGAAATTTACCTTATTTTGGGCAAAATTGCAGAAATTTCCCTTATTTGGGGCAAAATTGAAGTAATTTTATTTATTTTCAGGTAAAAAGGCTGAAATTTCCTTTATTTTGGGACAAAAATGAGAAATTCCCCTTATTTTGGGGCAAAATTGCAGAAATTTTTCTTATTATGGGGCCAAAAAGCAGAAATTCAGTAAATTATGTGGCAAAAATGCAGAAATTCCCCTTATTTTGAGGTAAAAGTTGAAATTCCCCTTATTTGGGGGAAAAAAGGCAGAAATTTCCCTTATTTTGGTGCAAAATTGCAGAAATTTTACTTATTTCAGGGTAATAGGTCAGAAATTCCCATTATTTTGGGGCAAAAAAGATAGAAATTCCCTTTATTTTGGGGGAAAAAGACAGAAATTCCACTTATTTAGAGGCAAAAAGGCAGAAATTCCCCTTATTTTGGAGCAAAAATTAAGAAATTTCCATTTTATATGGCAAAAAGGTATGAATTCCCCTTATTTTTGGGCAAAAAGGCAAAATTTCCCCGTATTTTGGAGCAAAATTGCAGAAATCCTCCTAATTGTGGGCGAAAAAGCCAGAAATTCCCTATATTTTGGGGTAAAAAGACAGAAATTCTTCTTATTTTGTGGCAAAACTCAGAAATTCCACTTATTTTGGGGAAAAATTGCAGAAATTTCACTTATTTCAGGGAAAAAAGGCAAAAATTTTCCTTATTTTGGGGCAAAAAGGCAGAAATTCCTAATATTTTGTCGCAAAAATGCACAAATTCCCTTTATTTTGAGGTAAAAAGCCTGAAATTCCCCTTATTTGGGGGAAAAATGCAGAAATTATCCATTATTTTGGGGCCAAATTGCAAAAATTTCACTTATTTCAGGGTAATAAATCAGAAATTCCCCTAATATTGGGGCAAAAAAAAAAAATATTCCTTTTTTGGGGGGAAAAAGACAGAAATTCCACTTATTTAGAGGCAAAAAGTCAGAAATTCCCCTTATTTTGGAGCAAAAATGAAGAAATTTCCCTTATATATGGCAAAAAGGTATGCATTCCCCTTATTTTCGGGCAAAAAGGCAGAAATTCCCTGTATTTGGAGCAAAATTGCAGAAATTCTCCTAATTGTGGGGCAAAAAGGCAGAAATTCCCAATATGTTGGGGCAATAAGCCAGAAATTCTACTTATTTTTAGGCAAAACTCAAAAATTCCACTTTTTTTGGGGGAAAATTGCAGAAATTTCACTTATTTCAGGGAAAAAAGCAGAAATTTTCCTTATTTTGGTGCAAAAGGCAGAAATTCCTAATATTTTGTGGCAAAAATGCAGAAATTCCCCTTATTTTGAGGTAAAAAGGCTGAAATTCCCCTTATTTGGGGGCAAAAATGCAGAAATTTCCCTTATTTTGGGGCAAAATTGCAGAAATTTCACTTATGTCAGGGTAATAAATCAGAAATTCCCCTTATTTTGAAGCAAAAAAGTAAGAAATTCTTTTTGTTTTGGGGGAAAAAGACAGAAATTCCACTTATTTAGAGGCAAAAGCAGAAATTCCTCTTATTTTGTAGCAAAAATGAAGAAATTTCACTTTTTTATGGCAAAAAGTTATGCATTCCTCTTATTTTCGGGTAAAAAGGCAGAAATTCCCCGTATTTTGGAGCAAAATTGCAGAAATTCCCCAAATTTTGGGGCAAAAGGTAGAAATTCCCTTTATTTTGGGGCAAAAATCAGAAATTCCCTTATTTTGGGGCAAAATTCCATAAATTTCCTTTATTTTGGGGCAAAATTGCAGAAATTTACCTTATTTTGGGGCAAAATTGCAGAAATTTCTTTATTTGGGGCAAAATTGCAGTAATTTCACTTATTTTCAGGAAAAAGGCTGAAATTTCCTTTATTTTTGGGCAAAAAAGGAGAAATTCCCCTTATTTTGGGGCAAAATTGCAGAAATTTTCCTTATTATGGGGCCAAAAAGCAGAAATTCCGTAAATTATGTGGCAAAAATGCAGAAATTCCCCTTATTTTGAGGTAAAAGTTGAAATTCCCCTTATTTGGGGGCAAAAAGGCAGAAATTTCCCTTATTTTGGTGCAAAATTGCAGAAATTTTACTTATTTCAGGGTAATAGGTCAAAAATTCCCATTATTTTGGGGCAAAAAAGACAGAAATTCCCTTTATTTTGGGGGAAAAAGACAGAAATTCCACTTATTTAGAGGCAAAAAGGCAGAAATTCCCCTTATTTTGGAGCAAAAATTAAGAAATTTCCATTTTATATGGCAAAAAGGTATGAATTCCCCTTATTTTTGGGCAAAAAGGCAAAATTTCCCCGTATTTTGGAGCAAAATTGCAGAAATCCTCCTAATTGTGGGCGAAAAAGCCAGAAATTCCCTATATTTTGGGGTAAAAAGACAGAAATTCTTCTTATTTTGGGGCAAAACTCAGAAATTCCACTTATTTTGGGGGAAAATTGCAGAAATTTCACTTATTTCAGGGAAAAAAGGCAAAAATTTTCCTTATTTTGGGGCAAAAAGGCAGAAATTCCTAATATTTTGTCGCAAAAATGCACAAATTCCCTTTATTTTGAGGTAAAAAGCCTGAAATTCCCCTTATTTGGGGGCAAAAATGCAGAAATTATCCATTATTTTGGGGCCAAATTGCAAAAATTTCACTTATTTCAGGGTAATAAATCAGAAATTCCCCTAATATTGGGGCAAAAAAGAAAAAAATTCCTTTTTTGGGGGGGGAAAAAGACAGAAATTCCACTTATTTAGAGGCAAAAAGTCAGAAATTCCCCTTATTTTGGAGCAAAAATGAAAAAATTTCCCTTATATATGGCAAAAAGGTATGCATTCCCCTTATTTTCGGGCAAAAAGGCAGAAATTCCCTGTATTTTGGAGCAAAATTGCAGAAATTCTCCTAATTGTGGGGCAAAAAGGCAGAAATTCCCAATATGTTGGGGCAAAAAGCCAGAAATTCTACTTATTTTGGGGCAAAACTCAGAAATTCCACTTTTTTTGGGGGAAAATTGCAGAAATTTCACTTATTTCGGGGAAAAAAGCAGAAATTTTCTTTATTTTGGTGCAAAAAGGCAGAAATTCCTAATATTTTGTGGCAAAAATGCAGAAATTCCCCTTATTTTGAGGTAAAAAGGCTGAAATTCCCCTTATTTGGGGGCAAAAATGCAGAAATTTCCCTTATTTTGGGGCAAAATTGCAGAAATTTCACTTATGTCAGGGTAATAAATCAGAAATTCCCCTTATTTTGAAGCAAAAAAGTAAGAAATTCTTTTTGTTTTGGGGGAAAAAGACAGAAATTCCACTTATTTAGAGGCAAAAGCAGAAATTCCTTTTATTTTGTAGCAAAAATGAAGAAATTTCACTTTTTTATGGCAAAAAGTTATGCATTCCTCTTATTTTCGGGCAAAAAGGCAGAAATTCCCCGTATTTTGGAGCAAAATTGCAGAAATTCCCCAAATTTTGGGGCAAAAGGTAGAAATTCCCTTTATTTTGGGGCAAAAATCAGAAATTCCCTTATTTTGGGGCAAAATTCCATAAATTTCCTTTATTTTGGGGCAAAATTGCAGAAATTTACCTTATTTGGGGGCAAAATTGCAGAAATTTCTTTATTTGGGGCAAAATTGCAGTAATTTCACTTATTTTCAGGAAAAAGGCTGAAATTTCCTTTATTTTTGGGCAAAAAAGGAGAAATTCCCCTTATTTTGGGGCAAAATTGCAGAAATTTTCCTTATTATGGGGCCAAAAAGCAGAAATTCCGTAAATTATGTGGCAAAAATGCAGAAATTCCCCTTATTTTGAGGTAAAAGTTGAAATTCCCCTTATTTGGGGGCAAAAAGGCAGAAATTTCCCTTATTTTGGTGCAAAATTGCAGAAATTTTACTTATTTCAGGGTAATAGGTCAAAAATTCCCATTATTTTGGGGCAAAAAAGACAGAAATTCCCTTTATTTTGGGTAAAAAAGACAGAAATTCCACTTATTTAGAGGCAAAAAGGCAGAAATTCCCCTTATTTTGGAGCAAAAATTAAGAAATTTCCATTTTATATGGCAAAAAGGTATGAATTCCCCTTATTTTTGGGCAAAAAGGCAAAATTTCCCCGTATTTTGGAGCAAAATTGCAGAAATCCTCCTAATTGTGGGCGAAAAAGCCAGAAATTCCCTATATTTTGGGGTAAAAAGACAGAAATTCTTCTTATTTTGGGGCAAAACTCAGAAATTCCACTTATTTTGGGGGAAAATTGCAGAAATTTCACTTATTTCAGGGAAAAAAGGCAAAAATTTTCCTTATTTTGGGGCAAAAAGGCAGAAATTCCTAATATTTTGTCGCAAAAATGCACAAATTCCCTTTATTTTGAGGTAAAAAGCCTGAAATTCCCCTTATTTGGGGGCAAAAATGCAGAAATTATCCATTATTTTGGGGCCAAATTGCAAAAATTTCACTTATTTCAGGGTAATAAATCAGAAATTCCCCTAATATTGGGGCAAAAAAGAAAAAAATTCCTTTTTTGGGGGGGGAAAAAGACAGAAATTCCACTTATTTAGAGGCAAAAAGTCAGAAATTCCCCTTATTTTGGAGCAAAAATGAAAAAATTTCCCTTATATATGGCAAAAAGGTATGCATTCCCCTTATTTTCGGGCAAAAAGGCAGAAATTCCCTGTATTTTGGAGCAAAATTGCAGAAATTCTCCTAATTGTGGGGCAAAAAGGCAGAAATTCCCAATATGTTGGGGCAAAAAGCCAGAAATTCTACTTATTTTGGGGCAAAACTCAGAAATTCCACTTTTTTTGGGGGAAAATTGCAGAAATTTCACTTATTTCGGGGAAAAAAGCAGAAATTTTCTTTATTTTGGTGCAAAAAGGCAGAAATTCCTAATATTTTGTGGCAAAAATGCAGAAATTCCCCTTATTTTGAGGTAAAAAGGCTGAAATTCCCCTTATTTGGGGGCAAAAATGCAGAAATTTCCCTTATTTTGGGGCAAAATTGCAGAAATTTCACTTATGTCAGGGTAATAAATCAGAAATTCCCCTTATTTTGAAGCAAAAAAGTAAGAAATTCTTTTTGTTTTGGGGGAAAAAGACAGAAATTCCACTTATTTAGAGGCAAAAGCAGAAATTCCTTTTATTTTGTAGCAAAAATGAAGAAATTTCACTTTTTTATGGCAAAAAGTTATGCATTCCTCTTATTTTCGGGCAAAAAGGCAGAAATTCCCCGTATTTTGGAGCAAAATTGCAGAAATTCCCCAAATTTTGGGGCAAAAGGTAGAAATTCCCTTTATTTTGGGGCAAAAATCAGAAATTCCCTTATTTTGGGGCAAAATTCCATAAATTTCCTTTATTTTGGGGCAAAATTGCAGAAATTTACCTTATTTGGGGGCAAAATTGCAGAAATTTCTTTATTTGGGGCAAAATTGCAGTAATTTCACTTATTTTCAGGAAAAAGGCTGAAATTTCCTTTATTTTTGGGCAAAAAAGGAGAAATTCCCCTTATTTTGGGGCAAAATTGCAGAAATTTTCCTTATTATGGGGCCAAAAAGCAGAAATTCCGTAAATTATGTGGCAAAAATGCAGAAATTCCCCTTATTTTGAGGTAAAAGTTGAAATTCCCCTTATTTGGGGGCAAAAAGGCAGAAATTTCCCTTATTTTGGTGCAAAATTGCAGAAATTTTACTTATTTCAGGGTAATAGGTCAAAAATTCCCATTATTTTGGGGCAAAAAAGACAGAAATTCCCTTTATTTTGGGTAAAAAAGACAGAAATTCCACTTATTTAGAGGCAAAAAGGCAGAAATTCCCCTTATTTTGGAGCAAAAATTAAGAAATTTCCATTTTATATGGCAAAAAGGTATGAATTCCCCTTATTTTTGGGCAAAAAGGCAAAATTTCCCCGTATTTTGGAGCAAAATTGCAGAAATCCTCCTAATTGTGGGCGAAAAAGCCAGAAATTCCCTATATTTTGGGGTAAAAAGACAGAAATTCTTCTTATTTTGGGGCAAAACTCAGAAATTCCACTTATTTTGGGGGAAAATTGCAGAAATTTCACTTATTTCAGGGAAAAAAGGCAAAAATTTTCCTTATTTTGGGGCAAAAAGGCAGAAATTCCTAATATTTTGTCGCAAAAATGCACAAATTCCCTTTATTTTGAGGTAAAAAGCCTGAAATTCCCCTTATTTGGGGGCAAAAATGCAGAAATTATCCATTATTTTGGGGCCAAATTGCAAAAATTTCACTTATTTCAGGGTAATAAATCAGAAATTCCCCTAATATTGGGGCAAAAAAGAAAAAAATTCCTTTTTTGGGGGGGGAAAAAGACAGAAATTCCACTTATTTAGAGGCAAAAAGGCAGAAATTACCCTTATTTTGGAGCAAAAATGAAGAAATTTCCCTTATATATGGCAAAAAGGTATGCATTCCCCTTATTTTCGGGCAAAAAGGCAGAAATTCCCTGTATTTTGGAGCAAAATTGCAGAAATTCTCCTAATTGTGGGGCAAAAAGGCAGAAATTCCCAATATGTTGGGGCAAAAAGCCAGAAATTCTACTTATTTTGGGGCAAAACTCAGAAATTCCACTTTTTTTGGGGGAAAATTGCAGAAATTTCACTTATTTCGGGGAAAAAAGCAGAAATTTTCTTTATTTTGGTGCAAAAAGGCAGAAATTCCTAATATTTTGTGGCAAAAATGCAGAAATTCCCCTTATTTTGAGGTAAAAAGGCTGAAATTCCCCTTATTTGGGGGCAAAAATGCAGAAATTTCCCTTATTTTGGGGCAAAATTGCAGAAATTTCACTTATGTCAGGGTAATAAATCAGAAATTCCCCTTATTTTGAAGCAAAAAAGTAAGAAATTCTTTTTGTTTTGGGGGAAAAAGACAGAAATTCCACTTATTTAGAGGCAAAAGCAGAAATTCCTTTTATTTTGTAGCAAAAATGAAGAAATTTCACTTTTTTATGGCAAAAAGTTATGCATTCCTCTTATTTTCGGGCAAAAAGGCAGAAATTCCCCGTATTTTGGAGCAAAATTGCAGAAATTCCCCAAATTTTGGGGCAAAAGGTAGAAATTCCCTTTATTTTGGGGCAAAAATCAGAAATTCCCTTATTTTGGGGCAAAATTCCATAAATTTCCTTTATTTTGGGGCAAAATTGCAGAAATTTACCTTATTTGGGGGCAAAATTGCAGAAATTTCTTTATTTGGGGCAAAATTGCAGTAATTTCACTTATTTTCAGGAAAAAGGCTGAAATTTCCTTTATTTTTGGGCAAAAAAGGAGAAATTCCCCTTATTTTGGGGCAAAATTGCAGAAATTTTCCTTATTATGGGGTCAAAAAGCAGAAATTCCGTAAATTATGTGGCAAAAATGCAGAAATTCCCCTTATTTTGAGGTAAAAGTTGAAATTCCCCTTATTTGGGGGCAAAAAGGCAGAAATTTCCCTTATTTTGGTGCAAAATTGCAGAAATTTTACTTATTTCAGGTTAATAGGTCAGAAATTCCCATTATTTTGGGGCAAAAAAGACAGAAATTTCCTTTGTTTTGGGGGAAAAATACAGAAATTCCACTTATTTAGAGGCAAAAAGGCAGAAATTCCCCTTATTTTGGAGCAAAAATGAAGAAATTTCCCTCTTATATGGCAAAAAGGTATGAATTCCCCTTATTTTTGGCCAAATAGGCAAAAATTCCCCGTATTTTGGAGCAAAATTGCAGAAATCCACCTAATTGTGGGCCAAAAAGCCAGAAATTCCCTATATTTTGTGGTAAAAATACAGAAATTCTTCTTATTTTGGGGCAAAACTCAGAAATTCCACTTGTTTTGGGGTAAAATTGCAGAAATTTCTCTTAT
Organism: Micromys minutus; assembly: GCF_963924665.1. Taxonomy (NCBI): domain Eukaryota; kingdom Metazoa; phylum Chordata; class Mammalia; order Rodentia; family Muridae; genus Micromys; species Micromys minutus. The sequence continues at coordinate 700,028 of NW_027667330.1, forward strand.
TTTAGGGCAAAATTGCAGAAATTTCACTTATTTCAGAGAAAAAAAGCTAAAATTTTTCTTATTTTGGGACAAAAAGGCAGAAATTCCCTTTATTTTGGGGCAAAAATTCAGAAATTCACCTTATTTTGGGGTAAAATTGCAGAAATTTCACATATTTCAGGCAATAAGGCAGAAATTTTCCTTATTTTGGGGCAAAATTGAAGAAATTTCACTTATTTCAGGGTAATAAGTCAGAAATTTTCTTTATTTTGGGGCAAAAAAGACAGAAATTCTCTTTGTTTTGGAAAAAAATACAGAAATTCCACTTATTTAGAGGCAAAAAGCAGAAATTTCTCTTATTTTGGAGCAACAATGAAGAAATTTCCCTTTTTTATGGCAAAAAAGTATGCATTCCACTTATTTTCGGGCAAAAAGGCTGAAGTTCCCCATATTTTGGAGCAAAATTGCAGAAATTCTCCTAATTGTGGGGCAAAAAGGCAGAAATTCCCTATATGTTGGGGCAAAAAAACAGAAATTCTCCTTATTTTGGGTTAAAAATCAGAAATTCCAATTATTTTGGGGCAAAATTCCAGAAATTTCCCTTATTTTGGGGCAAAATTGCAGAAATTTCAATTATTTCAGAGAAAAAAAGCAAAAATTTTTCTTATTTTGGGGCAAAAAGGCAGAAATTCATTTTATTTTGTGGCAAAAATCAGAAATTCCCTATATTTTGGGGCAAAATTGCAGAAATTTACCTTATTTTGGGCAAAATTGCAGAAATTTCCCTTATTTGGGGCAAAATTGAAGTAATTTTATTTATTTTCAGGTAAAAAGGCTGAAATTTCCTTTATTTTGGGACAAAAATGAGAAATTCCCCTTATTTTGGGGCAAAATTGCAGAAATTTTCCTTATTATGGGGCCAAAAAGCAGAAATTCAGTAAATTATGTGGCAAAAATCCAGAAATTCCCCTTATTTTGAGGTAAAAGTTGAAATTCCCCTTATTTGGGGGAAAAAAGGCAGAAATTTCCCTTATTTTGATGCAAAATTGCAGAAATTTTACTTATTTCAGGGTAATAGGTCAAAAATTCCCATTATTTTGGGGCAAAAAAGACAGAAATTCCCTTTATTTTGGGGGAAAAAGACAGAAATTCCACTTATTTAGAGGCAAAAAGGCAGAAATTCCCCTTATTTTGGAGCAAAAATTAAGAAATTTCCATTTTATATGGCAAAAAGGTATGAATTCCCCTTATTTTTGGGCAAAAAGGCAAAATTTCCCCGTATTTTGGAGCAAAATTGCAGAAATCCTCCTAATTGTGGGCGAAAAAGCCAGAAATTCCCTATATTTTGGGGTAAAAAGACAGAAATTCTTCTTATTTTGGGGCAAAACTCAGAAATTCCACTTATTTTGGCGGAAAATTGCAGAAATTTCACTTATTTCAGGGAAAAAAGGCAAAAATTTTCCTTATTTTGGGGCAAAAAGGCAGAAATTCCTAATATTTTGTCGCAAAAATGCACAAATTCCCTTTATTTTGAGGTAAAAAGCCTGAAATTCCCCTTATTTGGGGGCAAAAATGCAGAAATTATCCATTATTTTGGGGCCAAATTGCAAAAATTTCACTTATTTCAGGGTAATAAATCAGAAATTCCCCTAATATTGGGGCAAAAAAGAAAAAAATTCCTTTTTTTGGGGGGAAAAAGACAGAAATTCCACTTATTTAGAGGCAAAAAGTCAGAAATTCCCCTTATTTTGGAGCAAAAATGAAGAAATTTCCCTTATATATGGAAAAAAGGTATGCATTCCCCTTATTTTCGGGCAAAAAGGCAGAAATTCCCTGTATTTTGGAGCAAAATTGCAGAAATTCTCTTAATTGTGGGGCAAAAAGGCAGAAATTCCCAATATGTTGGGGCAAAAAGCCAGAAATTCTACTTATTTTGGGGCAAAACTCAGAAATTCCACTTTTTTGGGGGGAAAATTGCAGAAATTTCACTTATTTCGGGGAAAAAAGCAGAAATTTTCCTTATTTTGGTGCAAAAAGGCAGAAATTCCTAATATTTTGTGGCAAAAATGCAGAAATTCCCCTTATTTTGAGGTAAAAAGGCTGAAATTCCCCTTATTTGGGGGCAAAAATGCAGAAATTTCCCTTATTTTGGGGCAAAATTGCAGAAATTTCACTTATGTCAGGGTAATAAATCAGAAATTCCCCTTATTTTGAAGCAAAAAAGTAAGAAATTCTTTTTGTTTTGGGGGAAAAAGACAGAAATTCCACTTATTTAGAGGCAAAAGCAGAAATTCCTCTTATTTTGTAGCAAAAATGAAGAAATTTCACTTTTTTATGGCAAAAAGTTATGCATTCCTCTTATTTTCGGGAAAAAAGGCAGAAATTCCCCGTATTTTGGAGCAAAATTGCAGAAATTCCCCAAATTTTGGGGCAAAAGGTAGAAATTCCCTTTATTTTGGGGCAAAAATCAGAAATCCCCCTTATTTTGGGGCAAAATTCCATAAATTTCCTTTATTTTGGGACAAAATTGCAGAAATTTACCTTATTTTGGGGCAAAATTGCAGAAATTTCTTTATTTGGGGCAAAATTGCAGTAATTTCACTTATTTTCAGGAAAAAGGCTGAAATTTCCTTTATTTTTGGGCAAAAAAGGAGAAATTCCCCTTATTTTGGGGCAAAATTGCAGAAATTTTCCTTATTTTGGAACAAAAAGGCAGGAATTCCCCGTATTTTGGGGCAAAAGGCAGAAATTATTATTATTTTGAGGTAAAATGCAGAAATTCCCTTTATTTTGGGGTTAATAGGCAAAAATTCCCCGTATTTTGAAGCAAAATTGAAGAAATTCTCATAATTTTCAGGCAAAAAGGCAGAAATTCTCCTTATTTTAGGCCAAAAAGACAGAAAATCCCCTTTTTTCTGGATCAAAAAGTCAGAAAATCTCTTTATTTTGGGACAAAATTGCAGAAATTTCCTTTACATTGGGGCAAAATTGCAGAAATTTTCCTTATTTTGGGGCAAAATTGCAGAAATTTCACTTATTTCAGAAAAAAAGGCAAAAATTTCTCTTATTTTGGGGCAAAAATGCAGAAATTTTTCTTATTTTGGTGCAAAAATGCAGAAATTACCCATATTTTGGGGCAAATGGGCAGAAATTCCCAATATTTTGAGGTAAAAAGGCTTAAATTCCCCTTATTTTGGGGCAAAAAGGCAGAAATTCCTCTTATTTGGGGCAAAAACAGACATTTCCCTTATTTTATGGAAAAATTTTAGATATTTCACTTATTTTAGAGCAAAAAGTCAGAAATTTCCCTTATTTTGGGGCAAAAAGACAGAAATTCCATTTATTTTTGGGAAAAAGGCAGAAATTACACTTATTTTGAGTCAAAAAAGCGGAAAATCCCTTTATTTTGGGGCAAAAGTGAAGAAATTTTTCTTTTTTATGGCAAAAAGGTATACATTCCCTTTATTTTCGGGCAAAAAGGCAGAAATTTCCTGTATTTGGGAGCAAAATTGCAGAAATTCCCCTAATTTTGGGGCAAAATGGCAGAAATTCCCCTTATTTTGGGGTAAAACAGCAGAAATTTCTCTTATTTTGTAGCAAAATGGCATAAATTCCCCTTATTTTTGGCAAAAAAAGGCAGAAAATCCTCGTATTTTGGAGCAAAATTGCAGAAATTCACCTTATTTTGGGGTAAAACATGCAGTAATTTTCTTTATTTTGTGGCAAAAAAGCAGAAATTCCCCTTAATTTTGGGCAAATGGCAGAAATTCCCCTTATTTTAGGGCAAAATTGCAGAAATTTCCCTTATTTGGGGGCAAAAAACAGAAATTCCTCTTATTATAGGGCAAAATTGCAGAAATTTCTTTATTATGGGGAAAAATTGCATAAATTCCCCTTATTTTAGGGCAAAATTGCAGAAATTTCCCTTATTTGGGGGCTAAAAACAGAAATTTTCCTAATTATGGGGAAAAATTGCAGAAATTTCCTTTATTTTAGGGCAAAATTGCAGAAATTTCACTTATTTCAGAGAAAAAAAGCAAAAATTTTTCTGATTTTGGGGCAAAAAGGCAGAAATTCACCTTATTTTGGGGTAAAATTGCAAAAATTTCACATATTTCAGGGCAAAAAGGCAGAAATTTTTCTTATTTTGGAGAAGAAAGGCAGAAATTCTCCTTATTTTGGAATAAAATTGCAGAAATTTCTTATATTTGGGAGCAAAAAAGCAGAAAATCCCCTTAATTTCGGGTAAAAAGGCAGAAATTCTCCGTATTTTGGAGCAAAATTGAAGAAATTCCCCTAATTTTGGGGAAAAAATGCAGAAATTTCCTTTATTTGGGACAAAGAGGCAGAAATTCCCCTTATTTTCGGGAATTGAGTAAGAAATTCCCTGTATTTTGAAGGAAAATTGCAGAAACTCCCCTAATTTTGGCACAAAAAAGCAGAAATTCCCTTTATTTTGGGGCAAAATTACAGAAATTCTCCTTATTTTGGGGCAAAAATCAAAAATTTCCCTTATTTTGGGGCAAAATTTTAGAAATTTCTTTTATTTTGGTACAGACTTGCAGAAATTTTTCTTATTTTGTAGCAAAAACGCAGAAATTCCCTATATTTTAGTGCATAAAGGCTGAAATTCTCCTTATTTTGAGGTAAAATCCTGAAATTCCCTATAATTTGGGGCAAAAATGCAGAAATTCTCCTCATTTTGGGGAAAAAAGGCACAAATTTCCCTTATATTCGGGCAAAATTTCAGGAATTTCATTTATTTTAGGGCAAAAACTCAAAAATTACTTTGATTTTGGGGCAAAAAACAGAAATTTCTTTTATTTTGATACAAAATTGTAGAAATTTTCCTTATTTTGGAACAAAAAAGCAGAAATTCCCCTTATTTTGAGGTAGTAAGGCTGAAATTCCCCTCATTTGGGGGCAAAAATGCAGAAATTCCTCTTATTTTGGGGTAAAATTGCAGAAATTTCAAATAATTCAGGGCAAAATGGCAGAAATATCCATTATTTTGAGGCATAAAGATGAAATCCCTAAGTTTTGGCTAAAATTGCAGAAATTTCACTTATTTCCGAACAAAAAGGCCGAAATTCCACTTAATTTTTGGCAAAAAGGCAGAAATGACCCGTATTTTGGAGCAAAAATGCAGAAATTCCTCTTATTTTGGTGCAAAAAGGCTGAAATTCTACTTATTTTGAAGTAAAATGCTGAAATTCCCCATATTTTGGGGCAAAAGGCAGAAATTCTTCCTATTTTGGGGCAAAAAGGCACAAATTTCTTTTATTTTCAGGCAAAATTGCAGAAATTTCATTTATTACAGGGCAAAAAGTCTGAAATTCCCCTTATTTTGGGGCAAAAAGCAGAAATTTCTTTTATTATGGTACAAAATTGAAGAGATTTTCCTTATTTTGGAACAAAAAGGCAGGAATTCCCCATATTTTGGGGCAAAAGGCAGAAATTATTATTATTTTGAGGTAAAATGCAGAAATTCCCTTTATTTTGGGGCTAATAGGCAAAAATTCCCCGTATTTTGAAGCAAAATTGAAGAAATTCTCATAATTTGCAGGCAAAAAGTAAGAAATTCTCCTTATTTTAGGCCAAAAAGACAGAAAATCCCCTTTTTTTCTGGATCAAAAAGTCAGAAAATCTCTTTATTTTGGGGCAAAATTGCAGAAATTTCCTTTACATTGGGGCAAAATTGCAGAAATTTTCCTTATTTTGGGGCAAAATTGCAGAAATTTCACTTATTTCAGAAAAAAAAAGGCAAAAATTTCTCTTATTTTGGGGCAAAAATGCAGAAATTTTTCTTATTTTGGTGCAAAAATGCAGAAATTACCAATATTTTGGGGCAAATGGGCAGAAATTCCCAATATTTTGAGGTAAAAAGGCTTAAATTCCCCTTATTTTGGGGCAAAAAGGCAGAAATTCCTCTTATTTGGGGCAAAAAGCAGACATTTTCCTTATTTTATGGAAAAATTTTAGAAATTTCACTTATTTTAGAGCAAAAAGTCAGAAATTTCCCTTATTTTGGGGCAAAAAGACAGAAATTCCGTTTATTTTTGGGAAAAAGGCAGAAATTACACTTATTTTGAGTCAAAAAAGTGGAAAATCCCTTTATTTTGGGGCAAAAGTGAAGAAATTTTTTTTTTTATGGCAAAGAGGTATACATTCCCTTTATTTTCGGGCAAAAAGGCAGAAATTTCCTGTATTTTGGAGCAAAATTGAAGAAATTCCCCTAATTTTGGGGAAAAATGGCAGAAATTCCCCTTATTTTGGGGTAAAACAGCAGAAATTTCTCTTATTTTGTAGCAAAATGGCATAAATTCCCTTTATTTTTGGCAAAAAAGGCAGAAAATCCTCGTATTTTGGAGCAAAATTGCAGAAATTCACCTTATTTTGGGGTAAAACATGCAGTAATTTTCTTTATTTTGTGGCAAAAAGGCAAAATTCCCCTTATTTTGGGGCAAATGGCAGAAATTCCCCTTATTTTAGGGCAAAATTGCAGAAATTTCTCTTATTTGGGGGCAAAAAACAGAAATTCCTCTTTTTTTAGGGCAAAATTGCAGAAATTTGCTTTATTATGGGGAAAAATTGCAGAAATTCCCCTTATTTTAGGGCAAAATTGCAGAAATTTCCCTTATTTGGGTGCTAAAAACAGAAATTTTCCTTATTATGGGAAAAAATTGCAGAAATTTCCTTTATTTTAGGGCAAAATTGCAGAAATTTCACTTATTTCAGAGAAAAAAGCAAAAATTTTTCTTATTTTGGGGCAAAAAGGCAGAAATTCACCTTATTTTGGGGTAAAATTGCAAAATTTCACATATTTCACGGCAAAAAGGCAGAAATTCCTCTTGTTTTGGAGAAGAAAGGCAGAAATTCCCCTTATTTTGGGATAAAATTGCAGAAATTTCTTTTATTTGGGAGCAAAAAGGCAGAAAATTCCCTTAATTTCGGGTAAAAAGGCAGAAATTCTCCGTATTTTGGAGCAAAATTGAAGAAATTCCCATAATATTGTGGCAAAATGCAGAAATTCCCTTTATTTGGGAAAAAAGGCAGAAATTCCCCTTATTTTTGGGAAAAGAAGAAGAAGTTCCCTGTATTTTGAAGGAAAAATGCAGAAACTCCCCTAATTTTGGGACAAAAAAGCAGAAATTCCCTTTATTTTGGGGCAAAATTACAGAAATTCTCCTTATTTTGGGGCAAAAATCAAAAATTTCCCTTATTTTGGGGCAAAATTTTAAAATTTTTTTTTTTATTTTGGTACAGACTTGCAGAAATTTTTCTTATTTTGTAGCAAAAACGCAGAAATTCCCTATATTTTGGTGCATAAAGGCTGAAATTCCCTTTATTTTGAGGTAAAATCCTTAAATTCCCCATAATTTGGGGCAAAAATGCAGAAATTCCCCTCATTTTGGGGAAAAAAGGCACAAATTTCCCTTATATTCGGGCAAAATTTCAGGAATTTCATTTATTTCAGGGCAAAAAGTCAGAAATTACTTTGATTTTGGGGCAAAAAACAGAAATTTCTTTTATTGTGATAGAAAATTGTAGAAATTTTCCTTATTTTGGAACAAAAAAGCAGAAATTCCCCTTATTTTGAGGTAATAAGGCTGAAATTCCCCTCATTTGGGGGCAAAAAGGCAGAAATTCCTCTTATTTTGGGGTAAAATTGCAGAAATTTCAAATATTTCAGGGCAAAATGGCAGAAATTTCCCTTATTTTGAGGCAAAAAGATGAAATCCCTAATTTTTGGCTAAAATTGCAGAAATTTCACTTATTTTCGAACAAAAAGGTCGAAATTCCACTTAATTTTGGGCAAAAAGGCAGAAATGACCCGTATTTTAGAGCAAAAATGCAGAAATTCCCCTTATTTTTGTGAAAAAAGGCTGATATTCTACTTATTTTGAGGTAAAATGCTGAAATTCTCCATATTTTGGGACAAAAGGCAGAAATTCTTCTTATTTTGGGGCAAAAAGGCACAAATTTCCCTTATTTTCCGGCAAAATTGCAGAAATTTCATTTATTTCAGGGCAAAAAGTCTGAAATTCCCCTTATTATGGGGCAAAAAGCAGAAATTTCTTTTATTATGGTACAAAATTGAAGAAATTTTCCTTATTTTGGAACAAAAAGGCAGAAATTCTCCATATTTTGGGGCAAAAGGCAGAAATTATTCTTATTTTGAGGTAAAATGCAGAAATTCCGTTTATTTTGGGGCTAATAGGCAGAAATTCCTTGTATTTTGCAGCAAAATTAAAGAAATTCTCATAATTTTCAGACAAAAAGGGAGAAATTCTCCTTATTTTAGGGCAAAAAGACAGAAAATCCCCTTTTTCGGGATCAAAAAGTCAGAAAATCTCTTTTTTTTGGGGCAAAATTGCAGGAATTTCCTTTACATTGGGGCAAAATTGCAGAAATTTTCCTTATTTTGGGGCAAAATTGCAGAAATTTCACTTATTTCAGGAAAAAAAGGCAAAAAATTCTCTTATTTTGGGGCAAAAATGCAGAAATTTCTTTTATTTTGGTACAAAATTGCAGAAATTTTTCTTCTTTTGGTGCAAAAAGGCAGAAATTCCCCATATTTTGGGGCAAACCGGCAGAAATTCCCAATATTTTGAGGTAAAAATGCTGAAATTCCCCTTATTTTTGGGCAAAAAGGCAGAAATTCCTCTTATTTGGGGCAAAAAGCAGATATTTCCATTATTTTATGGAAAAATTTTAAAAATTTCACTTATTTCAGGGCAAAAAGTCAGAAATTCTACTTATTTTGGGGCAAAGAGACAGAAATTCCATTTATTTTTGGGGAAAAGGCAGAAATTACACTTATTTTGAGTCAAAAAAGCGGAAAATTCCCATATTTTGGGGCAAAAGTGAAGAAATTTCCCTTTTTTATGGCAAAAAGGTATACATTCCCTTTATTTTCGGGCAAAAAGGCAGAAATTCCAGTATTTTGGAGCAAAATTGCAGAAATTCCCCTAATTTTGGGGCAAAATGGCAGAAATTCCCCTTATTTTGGGGTAAAACTGCAGAAATTTCACTTATTTCGCAGCAAAATGGCATAAATTCCCTTTATTTTTGGGAAAAAGGCAGAAAATCCTCATATTTTGGAGCAAAATTGCAGAAATTCACCTTATTTGGGGTAAAACATGCAGTAATTTTCTTTATTTTGTGGCAAAAAGGCAGAAATTCCCCTTATTTTGGGGCAAATGGCAGAAATTCCCCTTATTTTAGGGCAAAATTGCAGAAAATTCCCTTATTTTGGGGCAAAAAACAGAAATTCCTCTTATTTTGGGGCAAAATTGCAGAAATTTCTTTTATTATGGAGAAAAATTGCAGAAATTCCCCTTATTTTAGGGCAAAATTGCAGAAATTTCCCTTATTTGGGGGCAAAAAACAGAAATTTCCCTTATTATGGGGAAAAATTGCAAAAATTTCCCTTATTTTAGGGCAAAATTGCAGAAATTTCACTTATTTCAAAGAAAAAAAGCAAAAATTTTTCTTATTTTGGGGCAAAAAGGCAGAAATTCACCTTATTTTGGGGTAAAATTGCAGAAATTTCACATATTTCAGGGCAAAAAGGCAGAAATTCCTTTTATTTTGGAGAAAAAAGGCAAAAATTCCCCTTATTTTGGGATAAAATTGCAGAAATTTCTTTTATTTGAGAGCAAAAAGGCAAAAAATCCCCTTAATTTCGGGTAAAAAGGCAGAAATTCTGTGTATTTTGGAGCAAAATTTAAGAAATTTTCCTAATATTGGGGAAAAAATGCAGAAATTTCCTTTATTTGGGACAAAAAGGCAGAAATTCCCCTTATTTTCGGGAAAAGAGGAAGATATTCCCTGTATTTTGAAGCAAAATTGCAGAAACTCCCCTAATTTTGGGACAAAAAGGCAGAAATTCTTTTTATTTTGGAGCAAAATTACAGAAATTCTCCTTATTTTGGGGCAAAAATCAAAAATTTCCCTTATTTTGGGGCAAAATTTTAGAAATTTTTTTTATTTTGGTACAGACTTGCAGAAATTTTTCTTATTTTGTGGCAAAAACGCAGAAATTTTCTATATTTTGGTGCATAAAGGCTGAAATTCCCCTTATTTTAAGGTAAAATCCTGAAATTCCCCATAATTTGGGGCAAAAATGCAGAAATTCCCCGACTTTTGAGGAAAAAAGGCACAAATTTCCCTTATATTCGGGCAATATTTCAGGAATTTCATTTATTTCAGGGCAAAAAGTCAGAAATTACTTTGATTTTGGGGCAAAAAACAAATTTCTTTTATTTTGATACAAAATTGTAGAAATTTTCCTTATTTTGGAACAAAAAAGCAGAAATTCCCCTTATTTTGAGGTAATAAGGCTGAAATTCCCCTCATTTGGGGGCAAAAAGGCAGAAATTCCTCTTATTTTGGGGTAAAATTGCAGAAATTTCAAATATTTCATGGCAAAATGGCAGAAATTTCCCTTATTTTGAGGCAAAAAGATGAAATCCCTAATTTTTGGCTAAAATTGCAGAAATTTCACTTATTTCCGAACAAAAAGGCCGAAATTCCACTTAATTTTGGGCAAAAAGGCAGAAATGACCCATATTTTGGAGCAAAAATGCAGAAATTCCCCTTATTTTGGTGCAAAAAGGCTGAAATTCTACTTATTTTCAGGTAAAATGCCGAAATTCCCCATATTTTGGGGCAAAAGGAAGAAATTCTTCTTATTTTGGGGCAAAAAGGCACAAATTTCCCGTATTTTCAGGCAAAATTGCAGAAATTTCATTTATTTCAGGGCAAAAAGTTTGAAATTCCCCTTATTTTTGGGCAAAAAGCAGAAATTTCTTTTATTATGGTACAAAATTGAAGAAATTTTCCTTATTTTGGAACAAAAAGGCAGAAATTCCCCATATTTTGGAACAAAAGGCAGAAATTATTCTTATTTTGAGGTAAAATGCAGAAATTCCCTTTATTTGGGGGCTAATAGGCAGAAATTTCCCCTATTTTGAAGCAAAATTGAAGAAATTCTCATAATTTTCAGGCAAAAAGGCAGAAATTCTCCTTATTTTAGGGCAAAAAGACAGAAAATCCCCTTTTTTCGGGATCAAAAGTCAGAAAATCTCTTTATTTTGGGGCAAAATTGCAGAAATTTCCTTTACATTGGGGCAAAATGCAGAAATTTTCCTTATTTTGGGGCAAAATTGCAGAAATTTCACTTATTTCAGGAAAAAAAAGCAAAAATTTCTCTTATTTTGGGGCAAAAATGCAGAAATTTCTTTTATTTTGGTACAAAATTGCAGAAATTCTTATTTTGATGCAAAAAGGCAGAAATTCCCCATATTTTGGGGCAAACGGGCAGAAATTCCCAATATTTTAAAGTAAAATGGCTGAAATTCCCCTTATTTTGGGGCAAAAAGGCAGAAATTCCTCTTATTTGGGGCAAAAAGCAGACATTTCCCTTATTTTATGGAAAAATTTTAGAAATTTTATTTATTTCAGGGCAAAAAGTCAGAAATTTCCCTTATTTTGGGACAAAAAGAAAGAAATTCTGTTTATTTTTGGGAAAAAGGCAGAAATTACACTTATTTTGAGTCAAAAAAGCGGAAAATCCCTTTATTTTGGGGCAAAAGTGAAGAAATTTCCCTTTTTTATGGCAAAAAGGTATACATTCCCTTTATTTTCGGGAAAAAAGGCAGAAATTTCCTGTATTTTGGAGCAAAATTGCAGAAACTCCCCTAATTTTGGGGCAAAATGGCAGAAATTCCCCTTATTTTGGGGTAAAACTGCAGAAATTTCTCTTATTTCGCAGCAAAATAGCATAAATTTCCCTTATTTTCGGCGAAAAAGGCAGAAAATCCTCGTATTTTGGAGCAAAATTGCAGAAATTCACCTTATTTTGGGGTAAAACATGCAGTAATTTTCTTTATTTTGTGACAAAAAGCGAGAAATTTTCCTTATTTTCAGGCAAATGGCAGAAATTCCCCTTATTTTAGGGCAAAATTGCAGAAATTTCCCTTATTTGGGGGCTAAAAACAGAAATTTCCCTTATTATGTGGAAAAATTGCAGAAATTCACCTTATTTTGGGGTAAAATTGCAGAAATTTCACATATTTCAGGGCAAAATGGCAGAATTTCCCCTTATTTTGGAGAAGAAAGGCAGAAATTCCCCTTATTGTGGGATAAGATTCCAGAAATTTCTTTTATTTGGGAGCAAAGAGGCAGAAAATCCCCCTTAATTTCGGGTAAAAAGGCAGAAATTCTGTGTATTTTGGAGCAAAATTGCAGAAACTCCCCTAATTTTAGGACAAAAAGGCAGAAATTCCAATTATTTTGGGGCAAAATTACAGAAACTCTTCTTATTTTGGGGCAAAAATCAAAAATTTCCCTTAATTTGGGGCAAAATTTTAGAAATTTCTTTTATTTTGGTACAGACTTGCAGAATTTTTCTTATTTTGTGGCAAAAAGGCAGAAATTCTCTATATTTTGTTGCATAAAGGCTGAAATTCCCCTTATTTTGAGGTAAAATCCTGAAATTCCCCATAATTTGGGGCAAAAATGCTGAAATTCCCCTCATCATGGGGAAAAAAGGCGCAAATTTCCTTTATATTCGGGAAAAATTTCAGGAATTTCATTTATTTCAGGGCAAAAAGTCAGAAATTACTTTGATTTTGGGGCAAAAAACAGAAATTTCTTTTATTTTGATACAAAATTGTAGAAATTTTTCTTATTTTGGAACAAAAAAGCAGAAATTCCCCTTATTTTGAGGTAATAAGGCTGAAATTCCCCTCATTTGGGGCAAAAAGGCAGAAATTCCTCTTATTTTGGGGTAAAATTGCAGAAATTTCAAATATTTCAGGGCAAAATGGCAGAAATTTCCATTATTTCGAGGCATAAAGATGAAATCCCTAATTTTTGGCTAAAATTGCAGAAATTTCACTTATTTCCAAACAAAAAGGCCGAAATTCCACTTAATTTTGGGCAAAAAGGCAGAAATGACCCGTATTTTGGAGCAAATATGCAGAAATTCCTTTTATTTTGGTGCAAAAAGGCTGAAATTCTACTTATTTTGAGGTAAAATGCTGAAATTCCCCATATTTTGGGGCAAAAGGCAGAAATTCTTCTTATTTTGGGGCAAAAAGGCACAAATTTCCCTTATTTTCGGGCAAAATTGCAGAAATTTCATTTATTTCAGGGCAAAAAGTCTGAAATTTCCCTTATTTTGGGGTAAAAAGCAGAAATTTTTTTTTATTATGGTACAAAATTGAAGAAATTTTTCTTATTTTGGAACAAAAAGCAGACATTTCCCTTATTTTATGGAAAAATTTTAGAAATTTTATTTATTTCAGGGCAAAAAGTCAGAAATTTCCCTTATTTTGGGGCAAAAAGACAGAAATTCCGTTTATTTTTGGGAAAAAGGCAGAAATTACACTTATTTTGAGTCAAAAAAGCGGAAAATCCCTTTATTTTGAAGCAAAAGTGAAGAAATTTCCCCTTTTTATGGCAAAAAGTTATACATTCCCTTTATTTTCGGGCAAAAAGGCAGAAATTTTCTGTATTTTGGAGCAAAATTGCAGAAATTCTTGTAATTTTGGAGCAAAATGGCAGAAATTCCCCTTATTTTGGGGTAAAACTGCAAAAATTTCTCTTATTTCGTAGCAAAATGGCATAAATTCCCCTTATTTTCGGCGAAAAAGTCAGAAAATCCTCGTATTTTGAAGCAAAATTGCAGAAATTCACCTTATTTTGGGGGAAATCATGCAGTAATTTTCTTTATTTTGTGGCAAAAAGGCAGAAATTCCCCTTATTTTGGGACAAATGACAGAAATTCCCCTTATTTTAGGGCAAAATTGCAGAAATTTCCCTTATTTGGGGGCAAAAAACAGAAATTCCTCTTATTTTGGGGCAAAATTACAGAAATTTGATTTTATATGGGGAAAAATTGCAGAAATTCCCCTTATTTTAGGGCAAAATTGCAGAAATTTCTCTTATTTGGGGGCAAAAAACAGAAATTTCCCATATTATGGGGAAAAATTGCAGAAATTTCCCTTATTTTAGGGCAAAATTGCAGAAATTTCACTTATTTCAGAGAAAAAAAGCAAAAATTTTTCTTATTTTGGGGCAAAAAGGCAGAAATTCACCTTATTTTGGGGTAAAATTGCAGAAATTTCACATATTTAAGGGCAAAAAGGCAGAAATTCCCTTTATTTTGGAGAAAAAAGGCAGAAATTCCCCTTATTTTGGGATAAAATTGCAGAAATTTCTTTTATTTGGGAGCAAAAAGGCAGAAAATCCCCTTAATTTCGGGTAAAAAGGCAGAAATTCTCTGTATTTTGGAGCAAAATTGAAGAAATTCCCATAATATTGGGGCAAAAATGCAGAAATTCCCTTTATTTGGGGCAAAAAGTCAGAAATTCCCCTTATTTTCGGGTAAAGAGGAAGAAATTCCCTGTATTTTGAAGGAAAATTGCAAAAACTCCCCTAATTTTGGGACAAAAAGGCAGAAATTCCCCTTATTTTGGGGCAAAATTACAGAAATTCTCCTTATTTTGGGGAAAAATCAAAAATTTCCTTTATTTTGGGGCAAAATTTTAGAAATTTCTTTTATTTTGGTACAGACTTGCAGAAATTTTTCTTATTTTGTGGCAAAAACGCAAAAATTCCCTCTATTTTGGTGCATAAAGGCTGAAATTCCCCTTATTTTGAGGTAAAATCCTGAAATTCCCCATAATTTGGGGCAAAAATGCAGAAATTCCCCTTATTTTGTGAAAAAAAGGCACAATTTTCCCTTATATTCGGGCAAAATTTCAGGAATTTCATTTATTTCAGGGCAAAAAGTCAGAAATTACTTTGATTTTGGGGCACAAAACAGAAATTTCTTTTATTTTGATACAAAATTGTAGAAATTTTCCTTATTTTGGAACAAAAAAGCAGAAATTCCCCTTATTTTGAGGTAAGAAGGCTGAAATTTTCCTCATTTGGGGGCAAAAAGGCAGAAATTCCTCTTATTTTGGGGTAAAATTGCAGAAATTTCAAATCTTTCAGGGCAAAATGGCAGAAATTTCCATTATTTCGAGGCATAAAGATGAAATCCCTAATTTTTGGCTAAAATTGCAGAAATTTCACTTATTTCCGATCAAAAAGGCCGAAATTCCACTTAATTTTGGGCAAAAAGGCAGAAATGACCCATATTTTGGAGCAAAAATGCAGAAATTCCCCTTATTTTGGTGCAAAAAGGCTGAAATTCTACTTATTTTGAGGTAAAATGCTGAAATTCCCCATATTTTGGGGCAAAAGGCAGAAATTCTTCTTATTTTGGGGCAAAAAGTCACAAATTTCCCTTATTTTTGGGCAAAATTGCAGAAATTTCATTTATTTCAGGGCAAAAAGTCTGAAATTTCCTTTATTTTGGGGCAAAAAGCAGAAATTTTTTTTATTATGGTACAAAATTGAAGAAATTTTCCTTATTTTGGAACAAAAAGCAGACATTTCCCTTATTTTATGGAAAAATTTTAAAAATTTTATTTATTTCAGGGCAAAAAGTCAGAAATTTCCCTTATTTTGGGGCAAAAAGACAGAAATTCCGTTTATTTTTGGGGAAAAAGGCAGAAATTACACTTATTTTGAGTCAAAAAAGCGGAAAATCCCTTTATTTTGGGGCAAAAGTGAAGAAATTTCCCTTTTTTATGGCAAAAAGTTATACATTCCCTTTATTTTCGGGCAAAAAGGCAGAAATTTTCTGTATTTTGGAGCAAAATTGCAGAAATTCTTCTAATTTTGGGGCAAAATGGCAGAAATTCCCCTTATTTTGGGGTAAAACTGCAAAAATTTCTCTTATTTCGTAGCAAAATGGCATAAATTCCCCTTATTTTCGGCGAAAAAGTCAGAAAATCCTTGTATTTTGAAGCAAAATTGCAGAAATTCACCTTATTTTGGGGTAAATCATGCAGTAATTTTCTTTAATTTGTGGCAAAAAGGCAGAAATTCCACTTATTTTGGGACAAATGACAGAAATTCCCCTTATTTTAGGGCAAAATTGCAGAAATTTCCCTAATTTGGGGGCAAAAAAAAGAAATTCCTCTTATTTTGGGGCAAAATTACAGAAATTTGCTTTATATGGGGAAAAATTGCAGAAATTCCCCTTATTTTAGGGCAAAATTGCAGAAATTTCTCTTATTTGGGGGCAAAAAACAGAAATTTCCCTTATTATGGGAAATAATTGCAGAAATTTCCCTTATTTTAGGGCAAAATTGCAGAAATTTCACTTATTTCAGAGAAAAAAAGCAAAAATTTTTCTTATTTTGGGGCAAAAAGGAAGAAATTCACCTTATTTTGGGGTAAAATTGCAGAAATTTCACATATTTAAGGGCAAAAAGGAAGAAATTCCCTTTATTTTGGAGAAAAAAGGCAGAAATTCCCCTTATTTTGGGATAAAATTGCAGAAATTTCTTTTATTTGGGAGCAAAAAGGCAGAAAATCCCCTTAATTTCCGGTAAAAAGGCAGAAATTCTCCGTATTTTGGAGCAAAATTGAAGAAATTTCCATAATATTGGGGCAAAAATGCAGAAATTCCTTTTATTTGAGACAAAAAAGCAGAAATTCCCCTTATTTTCGGGTAAAGAGGAAGAAATTCCCTGTATTTTGAAGGAAAATTGCAAAAACTCCCCTAATTTTTGGACAAAAAGGCAGAAATTCCCCTTATTTTGGGGCAAAATTACAGAAATTCTCCTTATTTTGGGGCAAAAATCAAAAATTTCCCTTATTTTGGGGCAAAATTTTAGAAATTTCTTTTATTTTGGTACAGACTTGCAGAAATTTTTCTTATTTTATGGCAAAAACGCAAAAATTCCCTCTATTTTGGTGCATAAAGGCTGAAATTCCCCTTATTTTGAGGTAAAATCCTGAAATTCCCCATAATTTGGGGCAAAAATGCAGAAATTCCCCTTATTTTGTGGAAAAAAGGCACAATTTTCCCCTATATTCGGGCAAAATTTCAGGAATTTCATTTATTTCAGGGCAAAAAGTAAGAAATTACTTTGATTTTGGGGCACAAAACAGAAATTTCTTTTATTTTGATATAAAATTGTAGAAATTTTCCTTATTTTGGAACAAAAAAGCAGAAATTCTCCTTATTTTGAGGTAATAAGGCTGAAATTCCCCTCATTTGGGGGCAAAAAGGCAGAAATTCCTCTTATTTTGGGGTAAAATTGCAGAAATTTCAAATATTTCATGGCAAAATGGCAGAAATTTCTATTATTTTGAGGCATAAAAATGAAATCCATAATTTTTCAGAAAATTCACTTATTTCCGAACAAAAAGGCCGAAATTCCACTTAATTTTGGGCAAAAATGCAGAAATGACCCGTATTTTGGATCAAAAATGTAGAAATTCCCCTTATTTTGGTGAAAAAAGGCTGAAATTCTACTTATTTTGAGGTAAAATGCTGAAATTCCCAATATTTTTGGGGCAAAAGGCAGAAATTCTTCTTATTTTGGGGCAAAAAGGCACAAATTTCCCTTATTTTCGGGCAAAATTACAGAAATTTCGTTTATTTCAGGGCAAAAAGTCTGAAATTCCCCTTATTTTGGGGCAAAAAGCAGAAATTTCTTTTATTATGGTACAAAATTGAAGAAATTTTCCTTATTTTGGAACAAAAAGGCAGAAATTCTCCATATTTTGGGGCAAAAGGCAGTAATTATTCTTATTTTGAGGTAAAATGCAGAAATTCCGTTTATTTTGGGGCTAATAGGAAGAAATTTCCCGTATTTTGAAGCAAAATTGAAGAAATTCTCATAATTTTCAGGCAAAAAGGCAGAAATTCTCCTTATTTTAGGGCTTAAAGACAGAAAAACTCCTTTTTTCGGGATCAAAAAGTCAGAAAATCTCTTTATTTTGGGGCAAAATTGCAGAAATTTCCTTTACATTGGGGCAAAATTGCAGAAATTTTCCTTATTTTGGGGCAAAATTGCAGAAATTTTCTTTATTTTGGGGCAAAATTGCAGAAATTTCAATTATTTCAGGGAAAAAAGGCAAAAATTTCTCTTATTTTGGGGCAAAACTGCAGAAATTTCTTTTATTTTGGTACAAAATTGCAGAAATTTTTCTTATTTTGGTGCAAAAAGGCAGAAATTCCCCATATTTTGGGGCAAACGGGCAGAAATTCCCAATATTTTGAGGTAAAAAGGCTGAAATTCCCCTTATTTTGGGGCAAAAAGTCAGAAATTCCTTTTATTTGGGGCAAAAAGCAGACATTTCCCTTAATTTATGGAAAAATTTTAGAAATTTCACTTATTTCAGGGCAAAAAGTCAGAAATTCCCCTTATTTTGGGGCAAAAAACAGAAATTCCGTTTATTTTTAGGGAAAAGGCAGAAATTACACTTATTATGATTCAAAAAAGCGGAAAATCCCCTTATTTTGGGGCAAAAGTGAAGAAATTTCCCTTTTTTATGGCAAAAAGGTATACATTACCTTTATTGTCAGGCAAAAAGGCAGAAATTTCCTGTATTTTGAAGCAAAATTCAGAAATTCTCCTAATTTTGTGGCAAAAAGGAAGAAATTCCCTTTATTTTGGGGTAAAACTGCAGAATTTCACTTATTTCGCAGCAAAATGGCATAAATTCCCCTTATTTTCGGCCAAAAAGGCAGAAAATCCTTGTATTTTGGAGCAAATGTGTAGAAATTCACCATATTTTGGGGTAAAACATGCAGTAATTTTCTTTATTTTGTGGCAAAAAGGCAGAAATTCCCCTTATTTTGGGGCAAATGGCAGAAATTCCCCTTATTTTAGGGCAAAATTGCAGAAATTTCCCTTATTTGGGGGCAAAAAACAGAAATTCCTCTTATTTTGCGGCAAAATTGCAGAAATTTGCTTTATTATGGGGAAAAATTGCAGAAATTCCCCTTATGTTAGGGCAAAATTGCAGAAATTTCCCTTATTTGTGGGCAAAAATCAGAAATTTCCCTTATTATGGGAAAAAAATGCAGAAATTTCCCTTATTTTAGGGCAAAATTGCAGAAATTTCACTTATTTCAGAGAAAAAAAGCAAAAATTTTTCTTATTTTGGGGCAAAAAGGCAGAAATTCACTTTATTTTGGGGTAAAATTGCAGAAATTTCACATATTTCAGGGCAAAAATGCAGAAATTCCCTTTATTTTGGAGAAAAAAGGCAGATATTCCCCTTATTTTGGGATAAAATTGCAGAAATTTTTTTTATTTGGGAGCAAAAAGGCAGAAAATCCCCTTAATTTTGGGTAAAAAGGCAGAAATTCTCCGTATTTTGCAGCGAAATTGAAGAAATTCCCCTAATATTGTGGCAAAAATGCAGAAATTCCCTTTATTTGGGACAAAAAGGCAGAAATTCCCCTTATTTTCGGGAAAAGAGGAAGATATTCCCTGTATTTTGAAGCAAAATTGCAGAAACTCCCCTAATTTTGGGACAAAAAGGCAGAAATTCCCTTTATTTTGGGGCAAAATTACAGAAATTCTCCTTATTTTGGGGCAAAAATGAAAAATTTCCCTTATTTTGGGGCAAAATTTTAGAAATTTCTTTTATTTTGGTACAGTCTTGCAGAAATTTTTCTTATTTTGTGGCAAAAAGGCAGAAATTCCCTATATTTGGTGCATAAAGGCTGAAATTCCCCTTATTTTAAGGTAAAATCCTGAAATTCCCCATAATTTGGGGCAAAAATGCAGAAATTTCCCTCATTTTGGGTTAAAGGCACAAATTTCCTTATATATGGGCAAAATTTCAGAAATTTCATTTATTTCAGGGCAAAAAGTCAAAAATTACTTTGATTTTGGGGCAAAATACAGAAATTTCTTTTATTTTGATACAAAATTGTAGAAATTTTCCTTATTTTGGAACAAAAAAGCAGAAATTCCCCTTATTTTGAGGTAATAAGGCTGAAATTCCCCTCATTTGGGGGCAAAATGCAGAAATTCCTCTTATTTTGGGGTAAAATTGCAGAAATTTCAAATATTTCAGGGCAAAATGGCAGAAATTTCTATTATTTTGAGGCATAAAGATGAAATCCCTAATTTTTGGCTAAAATTGCAAAAATTTCACTTATTTCTGAACAAAAAGGCCGAAATTCCACTTAATTCTGTGCAAAAAGTCAGAAATGACCCATATTTCGGAGCAAAAATGCAGAAATTCCCCTTATTTTGGTGAAAAAAGGCTGAAATTCTACTTATTTTGAGGTAAAATGCTGAAATTCCCCATATTTTGGGGCAAAAGGCAGAAATTCTTATTATTTTGGGGCAAAAAAGCACAAATTTCCTTTATTTTCGGGCAAAATTGCAGAAATTTCATTTATTTCAGGGCAAAAAGTCTGAAATTCCCCTTATTTTTGGGCAAAAAGCAGAAATTTCTTTTATTATGGTACAAAATTGAAGAAATTTACTTTATTTTTGAACAAAAAGGCAGAAATTCCCCATATTTTGGAACAAAAGGCAGAAATTATTCTTATTTTGAGGTAAAATGCAGAAATTCCCTTTATTTTGGGGCTAATAGGCAGAAATTCCCCGTATTTTGAAGCAAAATTGAAGAAATTCTCATAATTTTCAGGCAAAAAGGCAGAAATTCTCCTTATTTTAGGGCAAAAAGACAGAAAATCCCCTTTTTTCGGGATCAAAAAGTCAGAAAATCTCTTTATTTTGGGGCAAAATTGCAGAAATTTCCTTTACATTGGGGCAAAATTGCAGAAATTTTCCTTATTTTGGGGCAAAATTGCAGAAATTTCACTTATTTCAGGAAAAAAAAGGCAAAAATTTCTCTTATTTTGGGGCAAAAATGCAGAAATTTCTTTTATTTTGGTACAAAATTGCAGAAATTTCTCTTATTTTGGTGCAAAAACGCAGAAATTCCCTATATTTTGGGGCAAACGGGCAAAAAATCCCAATATTTTGAGATAAAAATGCTGAAATTCCCCTTATTTTGGGGCAAAAATGCAGAAATTCCTCTTATTTGGGGCAAAAAGCAGACATTTCCCTTATTTTATGGAAAAATTTTAGAAATTTCACTCATTTCAGGGCAAAAAGACAGAAATTCCCCTTATCTTGGGGCAAAAAACAGAAATTCCGTTTATTTTTGGGGAAAAGGCAGAAATTACACTTATTTTGATTCAAAAAAGCGGAAAATCCCCTTATTTTGGGGCAAAAGAGAAGAAATTTCCCTTTTTTATGGCAAAAAGGTATACATTTCCTTTATTTTTGGGCAAAAAAGCAGAAATTTCCTGTATTTCGAAGCATAATTGCAGAAATTCCCCTAATTTTGGGGCAAAACCGCAGAAACTCCTTTTATTTTGGGGTAAAACTGCAGAAATTTCACTTATTTCGCAGAAAAATGGCATAAATTACCCTTATTTTCGGCGAAAAAGGCAGAAAATCCTCGTATTTTGGAGCAAAATTGCAGAAATTCACCTTATTTTGGGGTAAAACATGCAGTAATTTTCTTTATTTTGTGGCAAAAAGGCAGAAATTCTCTTTATTTTGGGGCAAATGGCAGAAATTCCCCTTATTTTAGGGCAAAATTGCAGAAATTTCCCTTATTTGGGGGCAAAAAACAAAAATTCCTCTTATTTTGGGGCAAAATTGCAGAAATTTGCTTTATTATGGAAAAAAATTGCAGAAATTCCCCATATTTTAGGGCAAAATTGCAGAAATTTCCCTTATTTGGGGGCAAAAATCAGAAATTTCCCTTATTATGAGGAAAAATTGCAGATATTTTTCTTATTTTAGGGCAAAATTGCAGAAATTTCACTTATTTCATAGAAAAAAAAGCAAAAATTTTTCTTATTTTGGAACAAAAAGGCAGAAATTCACCTTATTTTGGGGTAAAATTGCAGAAATTTTACATATTTCAGGGCAAAAAGGCAGAAATTTCTCTTATTTTGGAAAAAAAAGTCAGAAATTCCCCTTATTTTAGGATAAAATTGCAGAAATCTCTTTTATTTGGGACAAAAAGGCAGAAAATTCCCTTAATTTCGGGTAAAAAGGCAGAAATTCTCCGTATTTTGAAGCAAAATTGAAGAAATTCCCCTAATATTGGGGAAAAAATGCAGAAATTCCCTTTATTTGGGACAAAAAGGCAGAAATTCCCCTTATTTTCAGGAAAAGAGGAAGAAATTCCCTGTATTTGGAAGCAAAATTGCAGAAACTCCCCTAATTTTGAGACAAAAAGGCAGAAATTCACTTTATTTTGGGGCAAAATTACAGAAATTCTCCTTATTTTGGGGCAAAAATTAAAAATTTCCCTTATTTTAGGGCAAAATTTTAGAAATTTCTTTTATTTTGGTACAGACTTGCAGAAATTTTTCTTATTTTGTGGCAAAAAGGCAGAAATTCCCTATATTTTGGTGCATAAAGGCTGAAATTCCCCTTATTTTGAGGTAAAATCCTGAAATTCCCCATAATTTGGGGCAAAAATGCAGAAATTCCCCTTATTTTGGGGAATAAAGGCACAAATTTCCCGTATATTCGGGCAAAATTTCAGGAATTTCATTTATTTCAGGGCAAAAAGTCAGAAATTACTTTGATTTTGGGGCAAAAAACAGAAATTTCTTTTATTTTGATACAAAATTGTAGAAATTTTCCTTATTTTGGAACAAAAATGTAGAAATTCTCCATATTTTGGGGCAAAAGGCAGAAATTCCCCTTATTTTGAGGTAAATAGGCTGAAATTCCCGTTAATTTTGGGGCAAAAAGGCAGAAATTCACTTTATTTTGTGGCAAATAGGCAGAAATTCCCGTTTATTGGGGAAGAAAAGCAGAAATTTTCCTTATTTGAAGGCAATAGGGCAGAAATTCCCCATATTTTGGGGCAAAAAGGCAGAAATTTTCTTTATTTGGAGGTAAAATTCTGAAATTCTCCTTATTTTGGGCAAAAATACAGAAATTCCTGTTATTTTGGGGCAAAATTGCAGAAATTTCAATTATTTCAGGGCAAAAAGTGAGAAATTTGCCTTATTTTGTGGCTAAAAGCAGAAATTCCCGTAATTTTGGGGCTAAAAATAGAAATTCCACTTATTTTGGGGTAAAATGGCAGAAATTTCAAATATTTCAGGGCAAAAAGGCAGAAATATCACTTTATTTCGGGCAATAACGCAGAAATTTCCCATATTTTTAAGCTAAATTTCAAAAATTCCCCTTATATTGGTGCAAAAATGCCGAAATTCCCTTTATTTTTGTGCAATAAGGCAGATTTCCCCTTATTTTGAAGCAAAATTGCACATATTCCCCTTATTTTGAGGGAAAATGCAGAAATTCACATTATTTTGGGGCAAAAAGACAGTAATTCTCTTTATTTCAGGGCAAAAAGTCAGAAATTCCCCTTATTTTGGGGCAAAATTGCAGAAATTTCCTTTATTTTGGAGCAAAATTGCAGAAATTTTCCTTATTTTGGGGCAAAATTGCATTAATTTCACTTATTTCAGAGAAAAAAACACAGAAATTTCTCTTATTTTTGGGCAAAAGGGCAGAAATTTCTTTTAGTTTGGTACAAAATTGTAGAAATTTTCTTTATTTTGGGGCAAAATTGCAGAAATTCGTCATATTTTGGGGCAAAAAGGCAGAGATTCCCCTTATTATGAGGTAAAATGCTGAAATTCCCCTTATTTTGGGGAAAAAAGACAGAAATTCCGTTTATTTTTTGGTTAAAAGGCAGAAATTTCACTTATTTTGAGGTAAGAAGGAAGAAATTCCTTTTATTTTGAGGCAAAAATGAAGAAATTTCCCTTTTTTGAGGCAAAAACTGAGAAATTCCACTTATTTTGGGGCAAAATTCCAGAAATTTCCCTTACTTTGGGGCAAAATTGAAACAATTTCACTTATTTCAGGGAAAAAAAGGCAGAAATTTTCCTTATTTTTGGGCAAAAAGGCAGAAATTCCTTATATTTTGTGGCAAAAATACAGAAATTCTTCTTATTTTGAGGTAAAAAGGCTGAAATTTCCCTTATTTTGGGGCAAAAAGGCAGAAATTTCCCTTATTTTGTGCCAAAATTGCAGAAATTTCACTTATTTCAGGGTAATAAGTCAGAAATTTCCCTAATTTAGGGGCAAAAAAAGACAGGAATTCCCTTTGTTTTGGGGAAAAACACAGAAATTCCACTTATTTAGAGGCAAAAAGGCAGAAATTCCCCTTATTTTGGGGCAAAAATGAAGAAATTTCCCTTTTTTATGGCAAAAAGATATGCATTCCCTTTATTTTCGCGCAAAAAATCAGAAATTCCCCGTATTTTGGAGCAAAATTGCAGAAATTCCCCTAATTTTGGAGCAAATGGCAGAAATTCCCTTTATTTTGGGGCAAAAATCAGAAATTCCCCTTATTTTGGGGCAAAATTCCAGAAATTTCCTTTATTTTTGGGCAAAATTGCAGAAATTTACCTTATTTTGGGGGAAAATTGCAGAAATTTCCCTTATTTGGGGCAAAATTGCAGTAATTTCACTTATTTTCAGGTAAAAAGGCTGAAATTTCCTTTATTTTTGGGCAAAAAGGGAGAAATTCCCCTTTTCGGGTCAAAATTGCAAAAATTTTCCTTATTTTGGGTCAAAAATACAGAAATTCCTTATATTTTGGGGCAAAAAGTCAGAAATTCCTCTTATTTTGAGGTAATAAGGCTGAAATTCCTATTATTTTGGGGCACAAAGTCAGAAATTCTCTTTATTTTGGGGTAAAATTGCATAAATTTCAAATATGTCAGGGCAAAATGGCAGAAATTCCCCTTATATTGGGGTAAAAAGGCAGAAATTTCCTTTACTTTGTGGGAAAAGTCAGAAATTCCTGTTAATTGGGGCAGAAAAGCAGAAATTTTCCTTATTTGGGGGCAATAAGGCAGAAATTCCCCATATTTTGTGGCAAAAAGGCAGAAATTCCCCTTATTTTGGGGCAAAAATGAAGAAATTTCCCTTTTTTATGGCAAAAAGTTATGCATTCCCCTTATTTTCGGGCAAAAAGGCAGAAATTCCCTATATGTTGGGGCAAAAGGACAGAAATTCTCCTCATTTTGGGGCAAAACTCAGAAATTCTACTTACTTTGGAGAAAAATTGCAGGAATTTACCTTATTTTGGGGCAAAATTGCAGAAATTTTCCTTATTTGGGGCAAAATTGCAGAAATTTCACTTATTTTCAGGTAAAAAGGCTGAAATATCCTTTATTTTGGGGCAAAAAGCGATAAATTCCTCTTATTTTGGGGTAAAATTGCAGAAATTTTCTTTATTTTGGGGAAAAAAGGCAGAAATTCTGTATATTTTGGGGCAAATAGGCAGAACATCCCCTTATTTTGAGGTAATAAGGCTTATATTCTCCTTATTTTGGGGCACAAAGGCAGAAATTCCTCTTATTTTGGGGTAAAATTGCAGAAATTTCAAATATTTCAGGGCAAAATGGCAGAAATTCCCCTTATATTGGGGCAAAAAGGCAGAAATTTCCTTTACTTTGTGGGAAAAGTCAGAAATTCCTGTTAATTGGGGCAGAAAAGCAGAAATTTTCCATATTTGGGGGCAATAAGGCAGAAATTCCCCATATTTTGTGGCAAAAAGGCAGAAATTCCCCCTTTTTTGGGGCAAAAATGAAGAAATTTCCCTTTTTATGGCAAAAAGGTATGCATTCCCCTTATTTTCGGGCAAAAAGGCAGAAATTCCCTATATATTGGGGCAAAAGGACAGAAATTCTCCTCATTTTGGGGCAAAACTCAGAAATTCCACATACTTTGGGGCAAAATTGCAGGAATTTACCTTATTTTGGGGCAAAATTGCAGAAATTTTCCTTATTTGGGGCAAAATTGCAGAAATTTCACTTATTTTCAG